>NC_140988.1:237917552-238474054 GCF_052327205.1 Somniosus microcephalus | reverse complement strand
CAGCTTTAAGATTAACAGTACAAATACAATACATTTTTTCAGACAAATACAATGTCAACAATACAAGTACCCATAGTAAAAAACAATACATACCAGTCCTACTGGCAATCTAGTTACTCTTCATTTTGCTTGGTATAACCTGTTGTCCTTTTTTTTAAATTTTAACATTCAAGTACAACAGTACTTATACAACTCATCAGTTACATAGTAAATCCATTACATTCATTGACCAATTATGGTCAACAATATAAATACAACAATAAATTTTACAGGTAAATCAATAATGTTTACAGTACAAACTGCAACTATTTAATAAACCAAGAATCCGTACACGCCAGTCCAACTGGCATTGTTCAACCATTTAGTCATTCATTCCTCCATTCGTCCGTTCGTTCGCTCAAGCGTAAGTTCCATGTGCATGACTGCGTACATGTGTGCCGTTTCTATCTGCATGCATGCCTATGTGTTCGTTCATCTGTCCGGCAGACTTCACGCTCACCAAGCGGGCATTCTTCACCTGGGGAGCGAGGGTCCTTCAGTCGGTCGAACGTAAGTTCCATTGTGTATGCGTGCGTATCATTTGTCTACCTGTGTGCATGCGTGCGTTCGTTCATCCGTCCGGCAGGCCTCACGCTCACCAAGTATCCCCCGTCCTGGAGAGCGGGCCCTTCATTCGGTCGAACGTAAGTTCCATTGTGTATGCGTGCGTGCGTGCATATATTTGTATCCGCATGCATGCGTTCACTAGAGCGTTCGTTCGTTCGATTAAGGAAGGCTTTAACACTAAATTACACCACAATATACAAAGTCCCACAACCATACCAAAAAAATCACTTAAGACTTCAAGTAAACTACTTTTAACCAGAACCCGAAAACTTCTTCAACAAACAAGTAATACCAGTTCAACGCCAGTCCTATTGGCACTCTAATAACTCCTTGTCTTCACTTGATGTTATCCAACCATATACAGGAAACTGGTTTATCCGGAGGTTATGGCCTAGAAATTGGGTTCTGGTCTTGCCAGGGCTGTAGCGCCAGAAAGTTTGCGCCAGCGGTAATGCGGCAGCGCCCGACGAAAATTCGGGTGCGCCGGGCCCAGACGGCGGCGGGCGCTAAAACCCTCCTTTAGCGCCTCAAAACGGGCGTGAACTTGGGTTTCCCGGCGCTAATCCCCCGCTGCGGCACCCGATGCGGTGCGGCAGGCGGGGGAACTGCAGGCCTCCTCCTCCTGTTAAGGAGGAGCTGCCTGCAGCCGACAACTGTCCGGCGGATTGACCCGACCTCTGAGCCCGGCACCTCGGGGAAGTGCCGGGCTCGCATGAGACACTGATCAGGGCCGCGGGGGGGAATGCAGGAGTCCGGGAAGGGAGGTGCGGGCAGGCGGCCGCCGGGAACGCGGCCGGCCGCCGCTCCACCTTTATGCGCCGGCGCACACTGGGGGAAGACTCTGTTGCCAGAGTCTTAGTTGCACCTGCCACGGGCGAGGCGGGCGCAACTGAATTTCGGCTTGGGGCCGGGTTACCACGGCAACCGGGACGCTGCGCACACCGATGACGTCATCGGTGCCGGCGCAGCGCTACCGGTCTACCGCCGCGGAAGGGCCCCAGGCAATTTAGGAACCGGCGCCAATTGCAGCGCTAGGCCCTCTAGCGCCGCAAAATCGGTGCTAAGGGCACTGAATTTCTAGGCCTATATGTCCGGAATACTCAATCTAACGGCAAAAATCAGGAGCCGTTTTCTATAAGTTTTTTTAGTTCTCGTTGCTTTTTTTTTCCCAGTCAGGCACTGCAAGGTCTGTAGCTATAGCAACAGCTTCAGCTAGAGACACTTGCAGCTGCAGCCGACTGTTTTGAAGCTGTTGCTAAGCAACAGCGTTTGTTGATTCACATGGAGCTTTTCAGTTCCGTATGTTTCAACATTAACGCTGGTATGTCCGGCACTTTTGATGGTACGGCACCAGCTCGGTCCCGTCAGTGCCGGATATCAGAAAGTTTCCTGTAATGTCATAATCCTTATCCACAGTCTTCAACCTTTCCACAGGAAAGAAGCTGACCACTTTCTCAAATCCCGTAAAAGAGGAAAACAACTACTGAAATTTCCTTCTTCTTGCTGTTATCACTCACAGGACCCAACCATCAAGACATTCGTTATTCCTTGCCGCTATTACTTTGTTTTGCCTTTTATCTTCCTTTTATTTTCCTTTATTCACTTTTAATCCGTTCTATTTTCCCATCTTTTGGCTGCTCAAGCACCATACTATAGATGGGAACAGACTGTCTTTCCTCCACCAAAATGGCGGCACAAACCCGATTCCATCACCAAAACAAAGCCTCACAGCTGCGACCAGATGAAGCACAGGCGGGGCCGCTGGAACTCATTTGGGCCCGAGACTGTTCTTCGACCTTAGAAACCGTACAACATGCTCACCCACAGCATCCGACTCCGCTTCTGGCGGCCAGCCGCTCCGCCCTAGGCTCCCCGCCTGGGGTCCTCCGTGCTGGGCCTCCCGCCTAGGATACTCTCCTCTGGGTCTTCCACCCTAGGCCTTCTGCACTAGGCCTTCCGCACTGGCGTTCCCCCGAACAGCCGGGGTGTGGAGCAGCCCGTTCATCCAGCACCGAGCCGAGCTGAGCTGAGCTCCCAGCAACACTCTGGGAGCGGAGCTCGCACATGCGCACCTCACCCACCCGATGAGCCGTCGCTTTCTCTCTGCGGTCCTGATTTGGGTTGAAAGAGCTCACGGGCCAGATTCAGCCAGTGCCCTGTGCCTCGTACACCATTGATGTAAGGTCATAAACAATCTTTGTCATTTATTTCTACCTCAAAGAAATAGCTGATTTTTCTGTCATTACACAATGCAAACTAACATCAGATTAGCTGAGTAATTAAAGTGTACCAGTTTGCATTAGCATTAAACAAATTCTTGTAGGTCTATAGAGTCAACTGTCTTCTATAGAGTGAACTGTCTCCAACAGTAGATTAATAGTGGGGGCATTTATATGATGCGGGCTTTGACGGTGCCACTGGGATTAACAGGCTGCAGTTACTGCTCATAAATAGCAGCCAGTATTTCCACTCTGTAAGGGGAAAAAATGTTTTTGCACCCAGTAAATATAGCCACGCTCATTAACCCACATCTGGCATTGCTGCAGGCAGGTAGGCTGTAAACTGTTAGCTACAAGGAGTAAAAAATTAAGGAGGATGTCTGTATAAAAACAAAGGTGTGAGCTCAACAAGAAGAAAACTGATCAAAGAAGAGTTAAAGAAATGCAGTGTTTCCTGCATTGTGCAGGTTGCCCGTGAATCTCAAAATTATCACGGGGGATGCTGGTAGCAATAGTCAAATTAGCTACTGCTCGTGAAAAGTCTGAGCAGCAACAACAGATGGGATCAAAGGAGTTCTTGCTGTGTCAGTATTGTCTGTCCATCTGTTTCACAAACCAACATGTTATTTTCTTGTTGTTTAGTGACTTCAAAGATTTTCCAGCTGTGATTTATTTAACCATAACTTGAAGCTCCATCACAGTCACCTGCTTGTCTGTCATTCATTACAAAAAATTCCGTCAGATTTGGAATTTGCATATTTAGGTATTCGCAGAAAGGAAGGTCTTATTTTTAAATGAGCAGTTTATTTCCCTCCTCCCTCCAGTTTTCTTCTTTCCCTCCAGTTTTCTTCTTTTCCTCTAAGGGCAGTCCTCCAGTTCATTGTCCAAGTGACCATTCTTCAGGTGTGAGCCTAGCCAGTAAGTGTTACTGGCCTCTTGCACATCCCCGATTTTTATCGCTTCACCATTGGCAGCCATGCCTACAGCTGCCTACGCCTCAAGCTCTGGAATTCCCTCCTGAAATCTCTCTGCTGCTCTACCTCTCTCTCTCCTCCTTTAAGACGCTCCTTAAAACCTACCTCTTCGACCAAGCATTTGGTCATCTGCCCTGATATCACCTTATGGGAGAAAAATTCGGTTGCTTTGCGCCTCCCATTAGCGCCCTGAGGGCGTTAATAGGTCGCAAAGCAAATAGCACCCAGGCGCGGCACTGTTTGCGCCGCTCATGAAATTGACCAGTCGTTTTGCGGCGGCACTAAACATGACCGCCATGATCTTCTGCGCCCACAGATTGTGACGTCAGTTGAGCGTGCAACACCCTGGTAGCGCCCCGAACCGGATATTGAGTAGCGCCCCCTGCCTTACCGCCTGCTACTAGCAACGACAGGTTGAGGGGAGCGTTTTGCAGTTGGGAAGGGACTGGGGGAGCGCTATTTAAAGGCGGCCGCTTCCTGCCTCTTTTTGTCGGGGACATTTTTGCACCACGCATTCTGAGAGAGAGAGACTTCTGGAGAGATTCAACGCTGTGTGAAGGAGCTTTGGGTACTGAGCAGCACTTTGCAGGTTCATTTTGATTTTACCTTCCTTGCGTCAATTTAGAAGAGATATGGGGGCTGCACTCTGAGCTCTTTCCCTGGGCCTCTCCATTGTTCTTTCCAGCAGATTTGATGTACAGGTCTCTCCAGGCCGAGATTCAAGGCTGCAATGAGCAGGGTGTGGATGGAGAGCAAGATCGACCCTCCCCTTTAAGAACTGGCCGACGCCAGTGTGTCTGTGTTCCATTGCTGACTGACATCACATGAGCTTCGCCAGCGCTCTGAGGTAGCGCCTCGCTCCTTGTCGTTAGCGCCTTAAGAGAGGTGTGTAGTGCCTGATTTAGCGCTCCAATCACCTCCAGGAGCGATAGAAACCAAGTTTGCAGTCGGAGGCGATAATTAGCGCCAGGCGCTAAACCTTGCACCCGGCCAATAATTGCGCCCCAAACGGGGCGATAATGAATTTCTCCCCCTATGTGCCTCAGTGTCAAATTTTATTTGATAATGCTCCTATGAAGCACCTTGGGACATTTTGCTACGTTAAAGGGGCGATATAAATACAAGTTGTTGTTGTTACCGGCTGTGCAATCACTCTGAGACATCACAGTTGAACCCTATCCTAGCCTCACAAGTGGGAGTCCTGGCTGATTTGTCTCATCTCTAGCCCAAGATGCTGACAGTAGATGTAGCACACCCATTGCTGCCCTGACTGAGATCAGATAACTCAGCGCAGACCAGAGATCAAAGCTGGGACCTTCCTAGTCGAGGTACGCAATACTACATCAGACAATGTATTTTACCCACTGACCCATAATGAAAAAGAAAGAAAGAATGGTGAATTAAAGGGGTTGTACTAAAATCTCGGCCCCTATCCGGGTCTTTTACTCTCACACAGTTCCATTTTCTCCTTCTTATATTCTTCAAGCAATTACCCAGTATCTTTCTGAATGTTGTAATCAATTTAGCAGTGATCATCATTTTCAGCAAAGCATTTCACATTCCAATGCATGAGAAAGTTTATTCTAATTTCCTTTATGTATTTAGTGCTTATTTTGAGATCAGGGTTTCGTGCTTCTGATTTACCTACCAATAACAATCTTATATCTATGTTTTCCTTGTCTGTTCCTTTTATCATTTTAGTACCTCTATCAAACCCCTTCAATCTTTTCAGTTCGAGAGAATGCAGCTCAAGTTGCTCTAGCTTTTCTTCATAGCTTACACTTCAAAAAGTAGTTAATCGGATGTAAAGTGTTTTCAGTTCCTTTCCTTTTTCTTTTAACTTCGATTGATATTCATGCTTGATATTATCCAGGTAAATCTACTATTATTATTCCCTCCTATGTTAAGGAGCCCAAAACTGCACACAGCATTCAAGATGTGACCTACCTATTGTTTTGTACTGAGTTATAATGACCTTTTTGCTTTTGTGTTCAATCCTGAATGTTCCGAAAGGTTATGGGGGCTCTAGTGGGGCTCAGCTTTTTTATGTATGTGGCCTCGGAATGTTTAGTGTATGGTGGGTTTGGGTTTGTATCTGGGGGGTGGGGTGCTTAGGTCTTTTGTGTTTTGGGGGTTGTGGTCTTTTGAACATTGGACACCAGAGCCTAACAGGCAGTCCTGCATCTAGCCTTCGAACTTGGTAACTGACAGGAAACACGACGGAGGCCTGTTTCCCTCAGTAATTTGCAATGTAATTTTGTTCCACTGGGACTGCCTCTGGGCAAGGGGTCGAGGTAGGGACACAGCAGAGCGTCCCTCTGACCACATGTTCAGACAGATCCACCCCAAGACCACCGGAAAATTGGCAGGATGGGGCCAGAAATCCATGGCCTCAATGCTCATGCATTGGTCAAGGCACCTGAGGACTGCTGGTGTCGACGGAATACTTCCAGAAAGTGTCATCAGTGTCTTCCAGAGAAAACTGGAAAAAAAGTGTTTTTAAAAAAGGTTTGGAATATTATATGAATGCTAATTCCACATGCGTTAATGATATTTTCATTTTAGCTAAAGTTTCTCAGATGTGGTTATCACTTAGTTGTCACCCCTGGCTCTTTCACCCCAGGCTCAAAGTAGTAGGATTCTCAAGTAAAATGAAACTATTGAGAATAAACTGGGACTCTAATTTCATAACAACGGCAATGACTGCACTTATTGTGTGAAGCACTTCTGACATGCTTTGATGTGATAAAGCACTTAATAAATGGAAGTATTATTATTTATTAATTTGAAGAGAAGCAGATGACTTTGTAGCTCACTCACACAAGGTTGGAGAGGATATTATGTGCAATGCCATCGTGCATGTGCCACAATTCATACACAACCTTCAAGGCACTCAATGGTGTTGATATTGTTATCATAACAGCTCCCTGTGTCCTTCCCCAAAATCATGTGTTATTCAATTAGAATACTTTCCAGGCACCTTTTTCTATCAAGCCCTATGCCCAATAAGCTACTTTTATACTGTGCAAGATCTACGCCGGTGCTGCCGGCTCCCGACGCGAAAGCCCCCCAAGTAAGCTTGCCAGATTTGCTAAGGCCAGCAGCCAGGAGGGCTTCTTATTTTTTCTTAGTTTTCTGAGTGTCAGTTGTGGCTCTGTGGGGTAGCACCCTCGCTCTCTGAGTCAGAAGGTTGTGGGTTCAAGTCCCACTCCAAAGATTTGAGCACAAAAATCTAGGCTGACACTCCAGTGCAGTGCTGAGGGAGTGCTGCACTGTCAGAGGTGCCGTCTTTTGGATGAGTCATTAAACCGTGGCCCTGTCTGCTCTCTCAGGTGAACGTAAAAGATCCCATGGCACTATTTTGAAGAAGAGCAGAGGAGTTATCACTGGTGTCCTAGCCAATATTTATCCCTCAATCAACATCACTAAAACAGATTATCTGGTCATTATCACATTGCTGTTTGTGGGAGCTTGCTGTGCACATATTGGCTGCTGCATTCCTACTTTACAACAGTGGCTACACTTCAAAAGTACTTCATTGGCTGTAAAACGCTTTTGGACCTCCGGTGGTCGTGAAAGGCGCTATATAAATGCAAGTCTTTTTTTCTTTCCAGCAGTTAGCCGTTGCAAATCCAGCAAATTTTCCTTGGGCTACTTCTATCTCAATTCAATTTCAATTCAATTCAATTCAATTTTTATTTGTCATATATGCAGCAGACGTGTGTATTGCACAATGAAATGTTGATTTTTACGAGTCCTCCCAACATTGGAATAAATATGGCATAACAATGATAAAAATACTAATAGAAATACAGTAATAATAAATAAAACAACAGTAATAAATAATAATAAATTATACGTTCATGAGTCTTATGGCCTGGGGTAGAAGCTGTTTCGAAACCTGCTGGTACGAGACCGTATGCTTCGGTATCTCTTACCGGACGGGAGCAGAGCGAAGAGGTTGTGGCTGGGGTGGCTCACATCTTTAATGATTCTCAGGGCCTTCCCCCGGCACCTCTCAGGGTAGATAACCTGGACAGCAGGTAGTTTAATTCCTATAGTATGTTGTGCAGCTTTCAACACCATCTGTAGAGCCTTGCGGTCTGTGGCGGTGCAGTTGCCATACCAGGTAGTGATGCAGCCGGACAGGATACTCTCGATGGTGCACCGGTAGAAGTTGGTGAGAATCTGGGGGGCCATTCCAAATTTCTTCAGTCTCCTGAGGAAGAACAGGCGTTGGCATACCTTCTTCGTTACGACGTCGATGTGATGTGACCACGTTAAGTCCTCCGTAATGAATACACCCAGGAATTTGAAGCTGCTGACCATCTCCACCTCAGCCCCTTCGATGTAGATTGGGGTGTATCCCTCCCCCTGCCGCTTCCTGTAGTCCACGATCATCTCCTTTGTTTTGCTGATGTTGAGGGAGAGGTTGTTGTACTTGCACCATTCTGCTAGAGCTCTTACCTCCTCCCTGTAGCCTGTCTTGTCGCCATCGCTATCTGCACAAGGCCTGTGTGTGGGAAGCCAGTAGCACAGCATTTAACCTAACATTAAATAGCACTGGAAGTTAGCAAGAGCACTATATTAGGTACAAAAACAGATTCTGCCTTCCATAGTGCAAAATATACCAGTCTGCTTCTCATATTTCTAATCTTGGGTTTGATTAAGATTAAAATAAAAATGAAAAATCTGTACTTTCGAGTGGAATCTATGATGCGATAATGCGATTGTATTTTCAACTGCTTCAGAGTCATCATAGCTGCACATCATTCACATGCTCTTTATTGGAAGCAACCAGCCTTTGTATGTCAAAATGGCTGGACAATAAATGGTCATTATTAACAGGGTCAACCAATTCATTACAATGGTAGTCTGCATGACAAGTTCAGAACTTCTTTTGTGTGAAATGTGAGTGCTGATGGTCAGGGAAGCCCTAGGTGTTAATAACCATTCATTTCCTTTATAGATCTACTGATGGCAGCTAGTAAGGTAATAGTCTTTACAACTGCGCATTTTTCAGTACCAGTGATTAATGAATAGAGGGTAACCACCCTGTTCTACACCTGTAACTCAATAAAGCAGCCACAGTGTGATAGCATACGCTGCAGATATTCACCTTCAGGGCCTTCTGTTGCCTAAAAAGCTCCAGTTACATTGCCAGCCAAAAACCATACCTCTTGATTCCTGTAGAATGTGGGAAAGAAAAGTCCATGCATGTATACTTAATAGTAAAATTTCTCATGGCTGAAAAAGGCTGATAGAACAATCCTGGAAAAGAAACAAAATGAAAGGCAATGACCTAGAAATTCTCTCCCCACCAACCGCCACCTCCCCCACCCCCCACGCAGGATACTTGCCCTGCGCACGAATGGTATGGTTCGAGGAGCCCTGGATATTGGCCCTTGGACCTCATTCCCATTTCAACGGCGCTGCTGGAGGAGGCCATGAAGTTAAGTGATTGTCATTCAGGCCGCTGCTAATGTTGCAACCATTTTGGCGACTCAGGAGGCCACATAGCATCTGGAAAACGTCTGGTACCCTGTCCAATTTCTAGGCCAATAGATCTGACTACCTGAGGTATTTTTAAATTTTAAAACATAATGCTCAAAGTACATATAATGGATCCCATTGCAGTGGATCCCATTGCGCATCACTAGTAATACAGAACTACCTTTGCTGAGCCGCATCCAAAACGCTGCTACAAGTCCAGATTGGCAGAGTTATGTAACAGGTATTGTGTCATAGTGATCTGAAAAGCCACATTATTTTAGTACGACACCTGATTTGATTTGATTTGATAATGTGTCGGAGTTAATGTTTGTGTCAGCTTGGCTTCCTTAAGGGCTGTACCTTGGCGTGGTAGGAAGGCTTGCATGATCCTATGACCTGAGAGCAATGTTGGTGGGAGTATAACTTCTGGTAGGGCCACCCAAGTCAAACAGGTCAAAAGGTAGGAGACAGGGTTATGGGTCAGACTAATGACCTGTCCATGTAAAATGCCTTTCGTTCCAGAAACAACCCAGAGACAAGTCTGCTACAGACTTGCAAATATAAACATCAATTGTGGAAAACCATGATCTGCTGGATGTAAGACATGATGCTCTGATCGGAGTCAAATATCTTGCTCTAGCAGTTAGCTTTGAAATATTGGACACATTGGAGCTACATCAGCCGAGTGAGCTCCAGCAGAGTTCACCCCGTCTTAATGTTAGTGTTAGTGTGATGCAATTATTTTTAATTTCAGTTGAAACTCAGCCAGGAGAGAGTAAAAAAAAATTGCAATGCAGTAAGTCTGAAAACAGACCAAATGTTAAGAAGTGAATGTTCATTCAAGATTATTCCATGAAAAGGACTATTTGTTGTTTTTTGAATCAAGCTATCTGAGACTCAGTAGATGAAATGGGTGTGGTAGTGTCCATGATCTGGTACATGATCGGGGAAAGGAGCAGGCTTGATTTGTTGAATGGCCTTTTCTCATTCCATGCTTTCTCATGTATTTAGCTGTTTGTATCTCCTGCTCCCTACCTACCTCTTCAGTTACCTTCACCATTAATGGTGAGGGATTTCCTCACAGCTGCTCTCACTCTACCATCATAACTTCACATAAGTGCGGCAGAAAATTCTGGCAAAGTTACAGTGGTGGAGCAGGAGCGGGTCCAAGGAAATTTTGATCAACTCAAAAAGTACCCATTGTGTTTCCAAGAATTTATGCTAACAAGACTTTCAAAAACCAGACACATGGATTTTCTGCAACCCGCTACTTGTTATGCTGTAAGAGTTGGTGCCAAATGATTTCAAGCTCTGCAGATGCGTTAAATTTGTCTAAATTGCCGTAGGCATATTCTGTAATTTTACTGTTCGATAATAAAATGTTTGTTACGGACTTTGAAACAAACTCCTAAAGAAGAGACTTGCCCTTTCTATGCATAAAAATTTGTTTTTACCAGAAGCAAAAAAATCTGCAATCCTGAAATAACTGGACAATTGTCCAAACAGTAAAAAATGTGGAGGGAGGTGGTGGATTTCTCAATAGTGGATTCTTCAGCATTTGGCTGAAGTTGAAAGTTGAGATAAGGAATAGTATTCATTCATTTGATATGTTCGTTCGACTCCCTTTAAAACAACATGTGCACATTAGTACATTTTTCCCTTATTATGCATGTCGCTGCCCTTAGCCCTGAATCACTATAGCTGAAAGCACCTGGCATATTTCCCTTGGTCGTGTCCAGATACCTCCTTATTATAAACAAAACGCCGTTAGATATGAATGCAACAGTCACAGCTATGACAGTATGACACACCTACATGGATTTGTAACTGATATTTTAAAACAGTTCAGGCTAACCACATGTTTCCTCCAGGTAATCACCAATTCCTATCTGTTTCTATGGCACCTAATTCTTTAACAACAAGCTGCTTTGAAAATAAACTTTTTTCTGTATTTCCAGTGTGATTGCTTCTCATCCGTGAAAGTACTGAACTCTTCTGTAATATAGTTTGTCCCTTTAATCATCTATTAATACAAGAATATAAACCAGAGAATATTACAATCTCAATAAATCTCCTCATAGCTGACTCCATTTTAGCCTATGGGCCTCACATTTCTGAATCTGTAGTGTTCATTGTTTGTAGCTTTTCCACTTCTTTACAATCCAGTCTGTCACATTACATATATAATTGTAACATGCTCCTAGCCATCACTGTTTCTCTGTGATAACTATGTTCGCTTAAGAAAACCCCCAGAGTTATTAGTGGACCATTCGGCCCATCGAGTCTGCGCCGGCTCTTTCAAATAGCAATCCAGTAAGACCCAACGCCGCCCACCCCCCACCCCCGCTCCTTCCCCATATCCTGTCAATTCTTTCTCCTTCAAGTATTTATCCAATTCCCTTTTGAAGTCTACTATTGAATCTGCATCCATCACCCTATCAAGCAGTGTATACCGAATCCTAACCACTCATTGTGTAAAAAAGTTTCTCCTCATGTCGCCTCTGGTTCTTTTGCCAATCACCTTAAATCTGTGCCCTCTGGTTATCGATCCTTCAGCCATTGGAAACAGTTTCTCTTTATTTACTCTATCTAAACCCTTCATGACTTTAAACACCTCTCTCAAATCTCCTCTTAGCCTTCTCTGCTCTAAGGAGAACAGCCCCAGCTTATCCAGTCTATCCACGTAACTGTAATCCCTCATCCTTGGAACCATTCTAGTAAATCTCTTCTGTACCCTCTCTGAAACCTTCACGTCCTTCCTAAAGTGTGGTGCCCAGAATTGGAAACAGTACTCCAGCTGGGGCCGAACTAATGTTTGCTATAGATTTAGCATAACTTCCTGGCTTTTGTACTCTATGGGCTTGATTTTGCCAGGACCGAGGAGGCAGGATTGGAGGCATGTGAGGTGTTAAAATAGCAAAAACTGGCAGGCAGGCCCGATCCCGCCTCCATCCCGCCTCCGAGCAATTTTCCCACATGCGAGTTTTCTGACCCCATCTCCATCCCACCTCCAAGAGGCAGAATAGGCGCTTAAGGCCCTTAACAACCAGTTAAGTGCCCCTATAATCCCATTTTGACAGTCCTTTCTGATTTTAACAGTTTTCCCATGTGCTGCATGTTGGATCCGTGATTCTTAGAGTATGATGTTTTCCAATAACTACACGGAGGCTGTAACTTAACAATCAACAGGTGTTTACTGGAGTAGGGTAGTCTCAAGACTGACAGTACAGAGGCATGCTCAAGGCTTATATACAGGGGTGGTCACTGCCGGTACTACAGTATACAGGAGCTGTAAAAGTAGTTCTCTCTTAAAGGTACATACACTACAATTCCTCTCCTTTTAGATTAGCAGTACCCCTAATATTCAAATAACAATTAACACTTTAACATGCACGTTAAACAGAAATAGTCCATTTATACATTCAGTCTTTGGAGCGGCTTCCTGATCATTTCTGGATAGCGCCTTTCCTGAGGTTCTTGTTCTTGGTGCGGAGGCGATTCTAGCCCCCTACCGTCGGTTAGTTCATCAGTTTCCACTGCTACTGTTTCTGAGGTAGATGCTACCGGTATGTCGGGTTCATCCCCAGGTACGCGAGACATGGGGTTGACTCGTTCCTGTGACGCTAAGATCTGATCGACGTGGCGTCTCACAATGTTCTCCCCGACATCCACTGTGTACATTAATGGCCCCTGCCGTGTGCATATCATTCCGGGTTGCCATTTCTCTGTTCGGTAGTCACGGGCCAAGACTGGTTGTCCTACATTGAAGCTCCTTGTCGGCTTCTCATTGATGTGCTGGAATTGTTTATCCTCAACATTTCTTCGCACATTTGGTCTGAGCAAATCCAGACGAGATCGCAACCTTCGGTTAAAGAACATCATGGCCAGGGTCTGGTTGGTAACTGCATGTGTCGCATTTCTGTAGGCTAACAGGAAATTGTCCACCTTATGCTGTAGTGGAATTTCATCATCGCACATGGCCTTTATCACCTTTTTAAAGGTTTGTACGAACCTCTCAGCCAATCCATTTGTGGCTGGATGATATGGGGCGGATGTGTAATACCTTACCCCATTCCTTCTCATAAATTTCCGAAACTCTTCGGACACAAACTGTGGTCCATTATCAGAGCAAATCTGCTCTGGCAAGCCGTTCCTGGCAAATATGGTCCGTAGGACTGCAATCGTTTTCTCTGTAGTGGTTGAGGACATTTTTATCACCTCAGGCCATTTCGAGTGAGCATCCACTGCTATTAAGAACATTGAGTCCATGAATGGACCAGCAAAATCAATATGCACCCGTTGCCGTGGAGAGGAGGGCCACTCCCATGGGTGTAGAGGGGCATGTGGTGGTGCATTTTGGACCTTCTGGCCTCCTGCGCAGCTCTTGGTTAGGTCCTCGATTTGTTGATCGATCCCCGGCCACCACACATAAGCCCTAGCAAGGCTTTTCATTTTCACCCCTCCCAGATGACCTTCGTGAAGCTCATTTAGCACTCTCTCCCTTAACTTGGGTGGAATTACCACTCGGGATCCACACATCACTGTCCCCTGGCATACTGACAGCTGTTCTCTTCTGGATGAGAATGCTGGCAACAGTGAGTCGCCATGTGTTGGCCATCCCCTCACCGTCAAATCATATACCCGAGACAGTGTCGGATCATTGCGGGTCTCCTTCCCTATATATGCGTTAGTTACTGGCAATCGTTCAATTATTGATGAATTAAATATCTCGATACGGTCTACTGCTGGTGCTTCTTCCACAGTAGGCAGTGGCAGGCGTGATAGCCCATCAGCGATTCCATGCTGTTTCGTGCCTTTATATTCTATTTCATATTGGTTCCCCCCTAGAAAAACAGACCATCTTTGTAACCGTTGTGCAGTGATCACCGGAACGCCCTTCTTTGGATTAAAGATGGAGACAAGTGGTTGGTGGTCAGTCAGCAAGGTGAACTTCTGCCCATGCAGATAGTGGTTGAATTTTTTTACTCCCCATACTAGGCTGAGGGCCTCCCTGTCAATCTGGGCGTAGTTGCGCTCGGCTGAGGTTAGTGACCAAGACGCAAAGGCTACTGGCCTCTCCAACCCGTCTGGGAATTTGTGCGACAGCACCGCTCCAATACCATAGGGTGATGCATCACATGCCAAACGAATTCGTAGTGCTGCGTTGAAATGGGCCAACACCTCTTTTGATGTGATCAATTCTTTGCACTTCTGGAAAGCTCGTTTACGTTCGTCATTCCACTTCCATGGTACCCCCGTTTGCAGTAGGGTGTTCAGTGGGTGTAATACTGTAGACAAATTTGGTAAGAACTTATGGTAGTAGTTCACCAGCCCGAGGAACGACCTCAGTTGTGACACATTTTCTGGTGCTGGAGCCTTCACTACTGCCTCAATCTTTTCAGGGGACTTATGTAACCCCTCTTCATCAATAACATGGCCACAATACGAGATCTGCTTCTGGAAAAACTCGCACTTGTGGTGATTAGCTCGTAGCCCATATTCCTTTAATCTAGTGAGCACCTTCTCCAGGTTGGTGAGGTGATCACCGTCATTTTCGCCCGTGACCAGGATGTCGTCCAAATAACACTGGGTCCCTGGAATCCCTTGCAGGACTTGATCCATCGCCCTTTGCCAAATAGCCGGAGCTGATGCTACCCCGAACACCAGCCGGTTGTATTGGTAGAGACCTTTATGAGTGTTGATCGTGAGGTATTGTTTCGAGGCTTCTTCTACCTCCATTTGCAAGTACGCCTGGGCTAGATCAATTTTGGTGAAGCGTTTACCTCCAGATAGCGAAGCAAAAATATCTTCAATCCGTGGAAGCGGATATTGTACCGTGTGAAGGACTGGGTTCACTGTCACCTTAAAATCCCCACAGATGCGGACCTTCTTTGGTTCCCCAGGCATATTACTCAACGACCTCTTCATTACAGGAACGATGGGTGTAGCCCACTCGCTCCAGTCTACTTTGGACAGTACTCCTGAACGTTCCAACCCTTCCAGCTCTGCTTCGACGGCTGGTCGGATCGCATAAGGCACTGGTCTGGCCTTAAGAAACTTTGGGCTTGCATTTTCCTCTGTTTTAATTGTTGCTCTTATGCCTTTTAGTGTTCCGAGTCCCTCCTGGAACACTTCTTTTGCGTCAGTTAGCATTTTTGACAGTAGTCCAGGTGTGACGTCGTCATCCTTTTTGGCCTCAACCTTCAGTGCCTGTATGGAATGCCAATCTAATTGTATCTTCCGGATCCATTCACGTCCTAGTAGTGGTGGTCCTCCATCTGGCAATACATATAGGTCCATTTTAGGTATTTCCTGGCCTTTGTATATCACTTTCACCCTTATTTTCCCTTTGGGGTAGACTTTTTGCCCCGTGTACGTCTTCAAGACAATCTCTGTAGCTTTCAAGGGTATATGTGAAAATAGCCGCTTGTAGTCCCTTTGGTTTATGACTGTTAGGGCTGATCCTGTGTCCAATTCCATTTTCACTTGGGCTCCGTCTATCTTGAGTGTGACCCAGATAGTCTGGTGATCCTCCATTTTGGTTACCTTATGTAGTTTCAGACAACCCAGCTCCTTGCTTCCGGAGTCTGTATCACTTTTCTGTTCGTCTGAACTACTTTCCATTACCTTATGTACCTTTTTGTACTTCTCCTGTGGCGATTTCTTGCCGTTGGTTTTCTTCCCTGACCTGCAGACTCTTGCTATGTGTCCTGCTTTTCCACACTGTCTGCACACTTGGTCCTTGAACCAACAATCCTTCTGGTCGTGTGTTGTTCTGCCGCAGCGATAACACTTCCCTGCTCCATATGACATTTCATTGGTGCCATATTCTTGCGGTCTCCGTTGTATCTCTGCAGCGCCCCTTGCGGCTGCTTCGTGTGATACTGCCATGCTGAAAGCCTTGTCCAGCGTAAGATCCTTTTCTGATAGAAGCCGTTTCTGGGTTCCTGCACTTTGAAGCCCACACACAAACTTGTCCCTTAACGTATCTGCTAGTCCCACTCCAAACTGGCAGTGTTTCAATAGCTTGCGCAGTTCCATTAAGTACTCAGCATTACTTTCGTCTTTATGCTGGTTCCGTTTGTGGAACTTAAATCTTTCTGCTATCAGCAGCGGTGTGGGGTTTAAGTGGTCCTGTAGGATTTCTACTATGCTTCCGAAATTCTTATCCGCGGGCTTCTCTGGGGTTATTAGGTTTCGCAGGAAGCCATAAGTTTTTGCACCCATGGAATTTAACAAAACCAGTGCTTTCCTAGCATCTGGCACTTCATTCACCCTGCAGTACACCTCAATGCGTTCCACATATGTCGCCCAATCTTCGACTTCATTGTCGAACGCAGAGATACTGCCACTCTTCGGCATCCCTGGGTGTGATTTAACTGTCAAAAATGGCGTCTCCCGCGCTCTCCCTTCTTCTCCGCTGGCACAAAATGGCGTCTCCCGCGCTTTCCTTTCTTCCCGCGCTCGCCCTTCTTCTCCGCTGCGGCTTCTAAAAATGGCGTCTCCCGCGTTCTCCCTTCTTCTCCGCAGCTCAATGGCATCTCCCACGCTCCCCCTTCTTCTCCCCACGGACACTGTTCAGCCCTTGAGCCCTGGCTGTGCTCTGCGCGTTCTCCTGTGCGCCTTTCCCGTTTCCGCCGCTCGGTCCTGAACCCGGCTGCTGCTTTACCCTCTCTCTCTCTGTTTTTGTTTTTCCTCGACGCCGCTCGGTTTTCAACCCCCGGCTGCGCCCTGTGCGCTTCACCCTCTCTCTTACCCCGTCGACGCTGCTCGGCTTTTTCTCTGCCGTCGGTCGGCTCCAGCCGCCGCTGTCCGGGAAGGGTCTGCGCTGTACCTGTTGCCAGTCTGTTGCTGGATCGTCATGGCTGGGGAACCAAGCCCGGCTCTCAACAGCCTCCCCTGCGATGTTCACTCTCTGCCGGACGACTGGGCGGTTGCTCATGGCTGACGCCCGTGCTTCTGGCCTCGACTTTCTTCCACCGCCCTCCCGGAGCGAATCCTTGAAGGGAAATGCAGAGTTGCAGGTAGATTCGTGATTCTTAGAGTATGATGTTTTCCAATAACTACACGGAGGCTGTAACTTAACAATCAACAGGTGTTTACTGGAGTAGGGTAGTCTCAAGACTGGCAGTACAGAGGCATGCTCAAGGCTTATATACAGGGGTGGTCACTGCCGGTACTACAGTATACAGGAGCTGTAAAAGTAGTTCTCTCTTAAAGGTACATACACTACACTGCACGCCTCCTCTGAAACACGCCAGTGAAACCTGGCGGCAGCACAAGTGGATTGGTTACTAACAGCTGCAGCTCCACCATTAAAAAGGAGTTTTCAGCAATCTTCATTTGTAGGTGGTAGAACTTTGTTGTCTCAGGTCTGGGGGAACTTTTAATCGGCCTACTCATTGTTGTGGAAGTTTCGAGCCTGACACCCATCTCCAGTGTGACCTCCTGGGAAACCCCTCTCCCCACCTTGAATGAGTGCTTCCTCAACTGAGGTATATACCAGAAGAATGGAAACCATTTATTTCCTTTCCTCCTGGACATCAGATTCGGATGAACACCAGCTGCAGCAGCAGCAGAACCCTGAACAACAGCAGCACCAACTGCAGGAGCAACAGCAGGATCTCCAAGCTGCTGCTCACCCACCTGAAGCTGCACAGGCCAGAAGGCTCTAGCACGCGACCACATTGCTGCCCGGGATGCAAGGGACGCACTCATCTTGGCCAGATTTGCTTAGCCTGCACAATCAAACACTTTTGCCTCGCACATTCTTATCAGACCATCGACAATGGCCAAGAACCTGCGGATTCCTATCACTTTGACCACCATACAGACAATTGCAAGTTGCCCTAAGCCCTCAATGTGGAAGTCCCATTTGCGAAATGACACACGCCACAGCTGCAAGTTTGCCATCAGAATTTTTAATGGCAATAGCCAACTGATGGCATTTCAAAATTAAACATAACATTACACCCAAGTGACTACCCTTGTGACTACTTGTGCAGTATCTTCCTCTTACGCATGCTCCTATGTGGTGCTTCCCCTGTGGCTTCAGCAGATGTGAAGGCCCCTTGCTCACTTTCCTGCTGCTCCTGTCTCGGCACCTTTGGCGGGCGTCCTCTGGGGTTGCGAACCTGTGAGGGCTCAGCAACAGTCTGCTGCTCCAGCGGCTGTGCAGGGGTTGAGATGCCGATCTCAGTTGGGTGGGGACTCTGGTGGGGCTCTGACCGAGGGCTTTGCAGCGGCATGGTCGTGTGAGCGCTTGGAGAGGAGCCCCCACTTCCTTGCTGTCTGCCACCAACATCCCTTTCATGGGTCAGCCCCACTTCAGAGCTAGCAAGTGGCTTGACAGCACCTTGCTGCACTTCAGGGGGGCCATGAGGACCCGTTTCTGTACTGGAAGTCCTACTCCCGGTTTGTATGCTCAATAGCTGACCATCGCTCCTCAAGAGATGTCAGTCTATTGTGAACAATGACCATGTTTTTCATACCCTGGCGACTAAGCTCCTCCATGGCCGTAGCCATCCTCTCCTCTACGGTAGCCATCCTTTCCACGGAGGTTGCCATCCTTTCCGTGGTGATGCGTTCATGCATCAACGCCTCCACAAAGGCTCTGCTCATGTTAGCGATGGACTCCTCCATTCGTTCCACACTCGCAGCAACCCTGGAGACAAAACCTGCCAGAGACTCCTGCACCTGTTCCTGGAGTTCCAGCACTGCTGTCCTTCTGGATGGACCCGGAGGCAAAGAGCTGACATGCAGCGGAGCCAAGCTGGGAGCTTCCTGCGCTCTCTGACGAGGACTCTCCACTGCTGCCCCTGTCTCCACCATCTGCTGATGCTCACTTGTGAGCTGTGATACACCAGGTGACAACTCTACTCTATGTCCCGAAGGTCCCACCGAGGTGTGAGTGTCTGCGCTGGTGCAGGGTGCGCTTAATTCTGCTGACGGAGCACCCTCAGAGGTTGCAGCTTCCTCTGAGGAGTCTGGAAGCTCAGGCTCTTTCTCCTGGACAGTGGGGACGGGGGCTCTCGATGATCCTGTGGGGGAGTAAATGAAAGAGTCAGAGATGTGAGGCCAAGGTTACATGCACATTGAATATTGCAGATGATCAAAAGTCAATCTGTTAGAGCATCAGATTCGTTATCAGTGACTCATGCAATGTCAATGAGAGAGATGATAAACTATTCTGTCACCAGCTTGCTGTGATGCACCCGTCTGTCCATCCCCCACTTGCGCATCCTCCTCCACTCCCACGATCTCAAGGGCCGCCTCCTCCCAGGGGGTGAGCTGGGCTACTGAGGGTGGCCCTCCTCCTGTCCTCGCTCTTTCCCCCTTATTGTAAGCTCTGTTTTCCTGCAATGAGGGAGACAAGTGGAGTTTGAGTGAGAATGAATGAATGTAGAGAATCGATATCATTGATGGTTAGAAGGAGACAAAGATGGAGTGAGGTAGCAAGACCAAGGGCCCTCCCTGTGTGTTGTAAGTTGTTTTCATAGCATCACAGCGATAGGGAGTGTGAGGGCTGCATAGTCGAATAGTTAGGTGAATGTGACCATAGAGAGAGAGGGAATGGGTACGGGTGCAGGGATGTCAATGTCAAGTGGGATGTGGAGGAAGAGGTTGTCAAAGCTGAGTGCTGGTGAGGAGAGGCAATGGGGATCAGATTGAGGGCGATGGGAAAGTCATACTCACTTTTCCAGTGCGCAGAAGGTCATGAAACCTCTTCCCGCACTGCAGCCAGGGTCTGCGGCACATAGACAAAGAGTTGACCTCCTGGGCCACTTGCATCCACACAGCTTTCATCTGCTGGGGAGGCTTCTTCCTCCCTGAGGAAGGGAAGAGCACCTCCTTATTTCCTCTTGCTCCCTCCACCAGAGCTTGCAGGGTGGCGTCGTTGTACCTTGGTGCAGACTTTGGCCTACTGCTGGACATATTGGCTGGAGGAATCTATCACAGCAAAGGGCATAAGGTTTGCAGTCTGCAGAAGAAGCAAGGCTGCTGGCAGGCCTTAAATCCACCAGCACTGATGATGTCATTAGAGGCGACTTTAAGGATGGAAAGACTAAGTGGGCCAGGGGTTCCCACAAGCTGGAAATCAATTGCCCAATTAGGTGAAAATCGCATATTTTTCCCACATCAAATTGGTGGCTAACACGAAAAGTGGCTGACACGCCCCCAGCCCGCCCCAATGGCAAAATTGAGCCCTATGCCTCTATTTCGTCTTGGCAAATCGAATAACTAGGGCTGTAGAGAGGGCTTTAAACTAATTAATGGGGGGAGGCCCCGGGCCGTCAGACCGTGGAGCCGGCGACGGTGAGGTGGAGGCCGCGGCGACTGGAGGATGTGTTCGGCGAGTCGGGCGGAGGCAGCGCAGCGCATCGAGCAGCGGCAGCAGCCACGACGACTCGCAGTCTGACTGGGAGGAGGGGAGCCGGGAGTGGTGGCCAGGGGGTGAGCGGGAGAAGCAGGCCACCACACGTGGAGCCGAGGCGGCAACAGTGAGGAGGAGGCTGCGGTGACAAGGAGTACGTAGCGGCTGAGGGACATCGTGCTCCCACTGCCACTGGATGCCAAAGAATTGACTTTCTGAACACGGCGCTGTAAGAATAGCTGACGTGTCCCTACGGGGAGTAAGCAGTCCATTGTACTAGTTACATATGGCAAATAAAATTGAATTGAATTGAATTTATAAAGCCCAGGATCCCACATGCTTTATTAACTGTTTTGTTAACCTGTCCTGCCACCTTCAAAGATTTGTGCACAAGTACCCCCAGGTCTCTCTGTCCTTGCACCCCCTTTAAAATTGTACCATTTAGTGTGTATGGTCTCTCCTCATTCTTCCTACCAAAATGTATTTCCTCACACTTCTCTCCATTGAATTTCATCTGCCATGTGTCCGCCCATTCCACCAGCCAGTCTACATCTTCTTGAAGTCTATTACTATCTTCCTCACTGTTTACTACGGGGGCAATTTTGCCAGCCCTGGGGAGGAGGGTATGGAGGCGGGACTGCCAGAAAAATGGCAGAATTTGGGGGCGGGTGTCCAACCCGCCCCCAACCCGCCTCCATGCCATCTTCCTAGGTGGCGGGTAGCCGTCCCGCGCCGGGCCCCGTCTCCTTGGAGGCGAGAAGGGATTAAAGCCTATTAACTGCCTGTTAACAGGTAGTTAACAGGCAGAAAATAGGATTATCCCCTTTTTGCCCTCACAAGTGCGGGCTTCCCGAAGGCTCCAAAACCCGCCAGCTCAGCTCAGCGAGTACTGGGTCGTCGGGGTTTGGGGGGGGGGGGGTTGCAAAAGTGTGGTGTGAAGGTAAGTGATGGGTGCAAGTGTGTAGAGATGAGTATCTGAGGTAAGCGCAAA
The DNA here is from genome assembly GCF_052327205.1 of Somniosus microcephalus. NCBI lineage: Eukaryota > Metazoa > Chordata > Chondrichthyes > Squaliformes > Somniosidae > Somniosus > Somniosus microcephalus. The sequence goes on along the minus strand of NC_140988.1, from coordinate 238,452,397 downwards.
GTGTTTGTAAAAGTGTATTTACCTTTGTTTCTTCCTGCAGGCTTTAGTCGGTTTGTATGCGGAGAGTCTCGGACCTCTGTGTTGCAGATGAGAGATGGCCATTGCATTCTCAGATGATAGAACCATCTCATTTCTGTAAAAGAAAGAAGGTTGATCAAACTGCAGAGAATGTCACGGTTTGACAGCTTCACAGAGCTGTCAAACGATGACAATTCATAAAACGTCATACGTTGACGTGCTCTGCAATCGGCTTTCCCTTAACTGGCCTGGTGAGCCCGCTGGACGGGCTTATCAAGGTCAATCAAGAGAAAATAACGTGGGTTAGCCAGAAGTTTTTGGAGGTGGGACTGAAACCTGACAAGTGGGAGTCCCGCCTCCAAGAGCTCCCCATTGAGAAAATCACCCCCTGCACTTCCAAGTTTTGTGTCATCTGCAAATTTTGAGATTGTGCCCTGTACCCCCAAGTCCAAGTCATTAATGTATATCAAAAGCAGCAATGGTCCTAGTACTGAACCCTGGGGAACACCACTGTATGCCGCCCTCCAGTCCGAAAAACTGCACAACTCTCTGTTTTCTATCCCTTAGCCAATTTTGTATCCATGCTGCTACTACTCCTTTTATCCCATGGGCTTCAATTTTGCAAACAAGCCCTTTAAAATCCATATACACATGGGGCAGGATTTTCATTGGGCCGTGGAGGCAGGATTGGAGGCGTGTGGGGGGTTAAAATCCTGAAATCGGGGGGGCACGAACCCATCTTGCCCCCAACGCGCCTCCATGCCAGTTTCAAAGGAGGCGGGTACCCGCCCCGCACTGGGACCCGCCTCCCCGAGGTAGTTAACAGGCAGTTTTTAGCCTAATCCCTATTTTCATTCTTGAAGTGTGGGATTCCCGACAGCTCCAAACCACGCCAAGTTAGCAAGGCGGGCCGTCGGGCTGAAGGGCTTGGAGGGTTTGAGATGTCCGGTGTTCAGGTAAGTGATGGCTGCCTGAGTGCAGAGGTAAGTGTGTTTGGTGTGTTTAAAGTGTTTAAAGAAGTTTTACTTACCTTTTCAGCCTTCCTTCCTTCAGGTCTCGGGAGTCCCTCATCTCACCGGCACAGAAAGCAGAATGGCCGCGATCTGTCAAAAATTGCAGCATTCAGCTTTCTGTTCCGGAGAGATCTCTAAATCATCCTGAGAGGAAGGAATTAACTTAGAGTATAGATTGTCAGTGTTTGACAGCTTCAAACAGCTGTCAAACGCTGATCTTTCATCTGTCAAAAGGTCTTGACAGATGAAATATCAATCTGTGACGTCACCTGTTGCTGGGTGGCCCTTAATTGGCCTGTTGAGTCCACTGGGCGGGCTCAACAAGGTCAATCAAGTCAAAATCACGTGGGTTGGCTACAACTCGATGGAGGCGGGACTACAACCCCAAAAGTTGTAGTCCCACCTCCTACCCGTCTCCTCAATGAAAATCCAGCCCATCAACTGCACTGGCCTCATCCACCTCTCTGTTACCTCATCAAAAAACTCAATCAAGTTAGTCAAACACTATTTGCCCTCAACAAATCCATGCTACTTCTTCTTTATTAATTCATGCTTTTCCAAGTGCCCATTAATTTTCTCCCGGATGATTGTTTCTAAAAGCTTCCCCACAACGAACGTTAAACTGACTGGCCTATAATTGCCAGGTTTATCCTTCTCCCCTTTTTGAACAAGGGTGTAACATTTGTAATCCTCCAGTCCTTTGGCACCACCCCTGTATCTAAGGAGGATTGGAAGATTGTGGACAGCACCTCCGCAATTTCTACCCTTCCCTCAGCATCCGAGGAGGCATCCCATCCAGACCGGGTGACATATCCACTTTAATTGCCGCTAGCCTTTCTAGTACCTCCTCTTTATCTATTTTTATCTCATCCAGTAACCCTGCAACCTCCTCCTTTACCACAGCTTTGGCAAAGTCCTCTTCCTTGGTAAACACCAATGCAAAGTACTCATTTAGTACCTCAGCCATGCCTTCTGCCTCCACCAATAGTTCTCCATTTTGGTCCCTAATCAGCCCCAATGCTCCTCTGACAACCGTTTTACTTTTAAAAAAGTGAGAATACTTAATTAATATGACCAGAAACTTAACTGGACCAGCCATATAAATACTACAAGAATGTGGCTACAAGAGCAGATCAGATACTGGGTATTCTGTGGCAAGTTTCTCACCTCCTGACTCCCCAAAGCCTTTCCACCATCTACAAGGAACAAGTCAGGAGTGTGATGGAATACTCTCAACTTGCCTGGATGAGTGCCGCTCCAACAACACTCAAGAAGCTCGACACCATCCAAGACCAAGCAGCCCGCCTGATTGGCACCACATCCACCACCTTAAACATTCACTCCCTCCACCACCGGTGCACAGTGGCTGCAGTGTGTACCAGCTACAAGATGCACCGCAGCAACTCGCCAAGGCTTCTTTGTCAGCACCTCCCAAACCCGCGACCTCTTCCACCTAGAAGGACAAGGGCAGCAGGCACATGGGAACACCATCACCTCCAAGTTCCCCTCAAAGTTACACACCTAACAACGGTGACTGTTTAAATTAAAGCACTTTAAGAGCCATAGCTAGAGAGCAGTCTACCACCAGGACATAGTGAACAAAATGAAGGATTATTTGGTAAGAGCTCGGTGAATCCCTGAGAGCTGTCATTTCAGCTCATGGGGAGAGAGAGGTGGGGGACAAACGTGCAGCAGGATGTGGCATAGCCAACAAAAAAAATTTCATTGTATTTACCACATACAAGACAAACTCCATAAATTCCAGCCCTCACTACCAGATGTCTGCAGGCAGGATTGTTGCCACACTGGTGATCTGTTTGTTTTCAAATCCCATCATGGCCTCGCCTCACCCTATCTCTGTAACCTCCTCCAGCCCTACAACCCTCCGAGATTTCTGCACTCCTCCAGTTCTGTCCTCCTGCACATCCCCGATTTTCATCGCTCCACCATTGGTAGCCGTGTCATCAGCAGGCTGGGCCCTTAGCTCTGGAGTTCCCTCCCTAAACCTCTCCACCTCTCCTCCTTTAAGATGCTCCTTAAATCCTACCTCTTTGACCAAGCTTCTGGTCACCTATCATACTACAGGTAGACTACCCTTTATCCGGACTTCCGAAAACCGAATCCCTCTAAAAACCGAAGGTTTTTTCGTTCAGCGTAAGTCGTGCATACGAACGAAAAAACCTTCGGTTTTTAGAGGGTTCCGGTTTCGGAAGTTCGGATAAAGGGTAAGTCGTGCGCACGACCCCCCGCCGACCCCCCCGCGGACCCCGTCAGCCCCGACAACCGCTGACCCCTCCCGCGGACCCCGACAACCGCCGACCCCGCCAGCCTCGACAACCGCCGACCCCCCCGCGGACCCCGCCGGCCCCGACAACCGCCGATCCCCCCCGCCGACCCCCCCCGCGGACCCCGCCGGCCCCGACAGCCGCCGACCCCGCCAGCCCCGACAACCGCCAACCCCCCCGCGGACCCCGCCGGCCCCGATCCCCGCCGACCCCAACTGACTTACGCTGAGCGTCAGCGTAAGTCGTGCGCACGACCCCCCGCCGACCCCCACGCGGACCCCGCCGGCCCCGACAACCGCCGACCCCGCCGTGGAGCCCCGCCGACCCCCCCGCGGACCCCCGCCGACCCCTCCGCGGACCCCCGCCGACCCACCTTCCGAAATCCAAAATTCTCCTTTATCCAAATCTCGGCTGGTCCCGAGGTTTTCGGATAAAGGATAGTCTACCTGTATCTCCTTATGTGGCTCAATGTCTTGGGATGTTTTACTATGTTAAATGCAAGTTGTTGCTGTACATATTACGATTGTACCTCTCCATTCAGCTATCTAGATCACTATCTGGTAAACCATAAAAACCTTGATAGGCCTTGCAATCTTTACATACCCGGCACCATGATTGATAGGTCTCTTTACAGCAGATCAGACCTCCCCTGCACCACACAAGTTACCACAGCTCTCGGTGGTAGGCTGTGATGAAACATAATCCCTCCCCACAACCAGTATGGGGCTGAAGTAGCTATGAGACCCAAGTCATCAAAAAACATGATCTATAATCTTTGCCTGCAGCTGAGGGAGTGCCAGGCAATCTGGAGCCCTTTCTGAAAGCCTGCAACACAGCAGCCCCTCCCCCAGCAAAAAACACAAACCATCCCTAAGCAAAAGATATATGCCAGCAGAGTATGAACACAAAAGTTACACCAGGAACTTACAGAAAACCCAACCCAGAACAGTGCCAACCGAGACAGGGCAACCAACCTATATTGCAGGACTCCCCGTACTCTCATTGTAGGGCTCCCCATACTCTCATTGCAGGACTCCCCATACTCTCATTGTAGGACTCCCCATACTCTCATTGTAGGACTCCCCATACTCTCACTGTAGGACTCCCCATACCCTCATTGTAGGACTCCCCATACTCTCATTGTAGGACTCCCCATACTCTCATTGTAGGACTCCCCATACTCTCGTTGTAGGACTCCCCATACTCTCGTTGTAGGACTCCCCATACTCTCATTGTAGGAGTCCCCATACTCTCATTGTAGGACTCCCCATACTCTCATTGTAGGACTCCCCATACTCTAATTGTAGGACTCCCCATACTCTCATTGTAGGACTCCCCATACTCTCATTGTAGGACTCCCCATACTCTCATTGTAGGGCTCCCCATACTCTCACTGTAGGACTCCACATACTCTCATTGTAGGACTCCCCATACTCTCATTGTAGGACTCCCCATACCCTCATTGTAGGACTCCCCATACTCTCACTGTAGGACTCCCCATACCCTCATTGTAGGACTCCCCATACTCTCATTGTAGGACTCCCCATGCTCTCACTGTAGGACTCCCCATGCTCTCACTGTAGGACTCCCCATACCCTCATTGTAGGACTCCCCATACTCTCATTGTAGGACTCCCCATACTCTCATTGTAGGACTCCCCGTACTCTCGTTGTAGGACTCCCCATACTCTCGTTGTAGGACTCCCCATACTCTCATTGTAGGAGTCCCCATACTCTCATTGTAGGACTCCCCATACTCTCACTGTAGGACTCCCCATACTCTAATTGTAGGACTCCCCATACTCTCATTGTAGGACTCCCCATACTCTCATTGTAGGACTCCCCATACTCTCATTGTAGGGCTCCCCATACTCTCACTGTAGGACTCCACATACTCTCATTGTAGGACTCCCCATACTCTCATTGTAGGAGTCCCCATACCCTCATTGTAGGACTCCCCATACTCTCACTGTAGGACTCCCCATACTCTCATTGTAGGACTCCCCATACTCTCATTGTAGGACTCCCCATGCTCTCACTGTAGGACTCCCCATGCTCTCACTGTAGGACTCCCCATACTCTCATTGTAGGACTCCCCATACTCTCATTGTAGGACTCCCCATACTCTCACTGTAGGACTCCCCATACCCCCATTGTAGGACTCCCCATACTCTCATTGTAGGACTCCCCATACTCTCATTGTAGGACTCCCCATACTCTCAATGTAGGACTCCCCATACTCTCATTGTAGGACTCCCCATACTCTCACTGTAGGACTCCACATACTCTCATTGTAGGACTCCCCATACTCTCATTGTAGGAGTCCCCATACCCTCATTGTAGGACTCCCCATACTCTCACTGTAGGACTCCCCATACTCTCACTGTAGGACTCCCCATGCTCTCACTGTAGGACTCCCCATGCTCTCACTGTAGGACTCCCCATACTCTCATTGTAGGACTCCCCATACTCTCACTGTAGGACTCCACATACTCTCATTGTAGGACTCCCCATACTCTCATTGTAGGACTCCCCATACTCTCACTGTAGGACTCCACATACTCTCATTGTAGGACTCCCCATACTCTCATTGTAGGACTCCCCATACTCTCACTGTAGGACTCCACAAACTCTCATTGTAGGACTCCCCATACTCTCATTGTAGGACTCCCCATACTCTCATTGTAGGACTCCCCATACTCTCATTGTAGGGCTCCCCATACTCTCATTGTAGGACTCCCCATACTCTCATTGTAGGACTCCCCATACTCTCATTGTAGGACTCCCCATACCTTCATTGTAGGACTCCCCATACCTTCATTGTAGGACTCCCCATGCTCTCACTGTAGGACTCCCCATACTCTCACTGTAGGACTCCCCATACCCCCATTGTAGGACTCCCCATACTCTCATTGTAGGACTCCCCATACTCTCATTGTAGGACTCCCCGTACTCTCGTTGTAGGACTCCCCATACTCTCGTTGTAGGACTCCCCATACTCTCATTGTAGGAGTCCCCATACTCTCATTGTAGGACTCCCCATACTCTCACTGTCGGACTCCCCATACTCTAATTGTAGGACTCCCCATACTCTCATTGTAGGACTCCCCATACTCTCATTGTAGGACTCCCCATACTCTCATTGTAGGGCTCCCCATACTCTCACTGTAGGACTCCACATACTCTCTTTGTAGGACTCCCCATACTCTCATTGTAGGAGTCCCCATACCCTCATTGTAGGACTCCCCATACTCTCACTGTAGGACTCCCCATACTCTCATTGTAGGACTCCCCATACTCTCACTGTAGGACTCCCCATACTCTCATTGTAGGTCTCCCCATACTCTCACTGTAGGACTCCCCATACTCTCATTGTAGGACACCCCATACTCTCATTGTAGGACTTCCCATACCCTCACTGTAGGACTCCCCATACTCTCACTGTAGGACTCCCCATACTCTCACTGTAGGACTCCCCATACCCCCATTGTAGGACTCCCCATACTCTCATTGTAGGACTCCCCATACTCTCATTGTAGGACTCCCCATACTCTCAATGTAGGACTCCCCATACTCTCATTGTAGGACTCCCCATACTCTCACTGTAGGACTCCCCATACTCTCACTGTAGGACTCCCCATACCCTCATTGTAGGACTCCCCATGCTCTCATTCTAGGGCTCCCCATACTCTCATTGTAGGGCTCCCCATACTCTCATTGTAGGGCTCCCCATACTCTCATTGTAGGGCTCCACATACTCTCATTGTAGGACTCCCCATACTCTCATTGTAGGACTCCCCATACTCTCATTGTAGGGCTCCCAATACTCTCATTGTAGGGCTCCCCATACTCTCACTGTAGGACTCCCCATACTCTCATTGTAGGGCTCCCCATACCCTCACTGTAGGACTCCCCATACTCTCATTGTACGGCACCCCATACTCTCATTGTAGGGCTCCCCATACTCTCACTGTCGGACTCCCCATACTCTCATTGTAGGACGCCCCATACTCTCATTGTAGGACTCCCAATACTCTCATTGTAGGACTCCCCATACTCTCACTGTAGGACTCCCAATACCCTCATTTTAAGGCTCCCCATACCCTCATTGTAGGACTCCCCATACTCTCACTGTAGGACTCCCCATACCCTCATTGTAGGACTCCCCATACTCTCATTGTAGGACTCCCCATACTCTCATTGTAGGACTCCCCATACTCTCACTGTAGGACACCCCATACTCTCATTCTAGGGCTCCCGATACTCTCATTGTAGGACTCACCATACTCTCATTGTAGGACTCCCCATACTCTCATTCTAGGGCTCCCCATACTCTAATTGTAGGGCTCCCCATACTCTCATTGTAGGGCTCCCCATACTCTCATTGTAGGACTCCCCATACTCTCATTGTAGGGCTCCCAATACTCTCATTGTAGGGCTCCCAATACTCTCATTGTAGGGCTCCCCATACTCTCATTGTAGGGCTCCCCATACACTCACTGTAGGACTCCCCATACTCTCATTGTAGGGCTCCCCATACCCTCACTGTAGGACTCCCCATACTCTCATTGTACAGCTCCCCATACCCTCACTGTAGGACTCCCCATACTCTCATTGTACGGCTCCCCTTACCCTCACTGTAGGACTCCCCATACTCTCATTGTAGGACTCCCCATACCCTCACTGTAGGACTCCCCATACACTCATTGTAGGACTCCCCATACTCTCATTGTAGGCTCCCCATACTCTCACTGTAGGACTCCCCATACTCTCATTGTAGGACTCCCCATACCCTCACTGTAGGACTCCCCATACACTCATTGTAGGACTCCCCATACTCTCATTGTAGGGCTCCCCATACCCTCACTGTAGGACTCCCCATACTCTCATTTTACGGCTCCCCATACCCTCACTGTAGGACTCCCCATACTCTCACTGTAGGACTCCCTATTCTCTCATTGTAGGACACCCCATACTCTCATTGTAGGGCCCCCCATACTCTCATTGTAGGACTCCCCATACTCTCACTGTAGGACTCCCCATACTCTCACTGTAGGGCTCCCCATACCCTCACTGTAGGGCTCCCCATACTCTCATTGTAGGACTCCCAATACTCTCATTGTAGGACTCCACATTCTCTCACTGTAGGACTCCCCATACTCTCATTGTAGGGCTCCCCATACTCTCATTGTAGGACTCCCCATACCATCATAGTAGGACTCCCCATACTCTCATTGTAGGACTCCCCATACTCTCATTGTAGGGCTCCCCATACTCTCATTGTAGGATGCCCCATACCATCATTGTAGGACTCCCCATACTCTCATTGTAGGACTCCCCATACCATCATTGTAGGACTCCCCATACTCTCATTGTCGGACTCCCCATACTCTCATTGAAGGACTCCCCATACCCTCATTGTAGGACTCCCCGTACTCTCATTGTAGGACTCCCCATACCCTCATTGTAGGACTCCCCATACCCTCACTGTAGGACTCCCCATACTCTCATTGTAGGGCTCCATATACTCTCATTGTAGGACTCCCCATACTCTCACTGTAGGACTCCCCATACTCTCATTGTAGGACTCCCCATGCTCTCACTGTCGGACTCCCCATACTCTCACTGTAGGACTCCCCATACCCCCATTGTAGGACTCCCCATACTCTCATTGTAGGACTCCACATGCTCTCATTGTAGGACTCCCCATACTCTCATTGTAGGACTCCCCATACTCTCACTGTAGGACTCCCCATACCCTCATTGTAGGACTCCTCATACTCTCACTGCAGGACTCCCCATACTCTCATTGTAGGATTCCCCATACTCTCATTGTAGGACTCCCCATCCCCTCACTGTAGGGCTCCCCATACTCTCATTGTAGGACTCCCAATACTCTCATTGTAGGACTCCCCATACTCTCACTGTAGGACTCCCCATACCCTCATTGTAGGACTCCCCATACTCCCACTGTAGGACTCCCCATACTCTCACTGTAGGACTCCCCATACTCTCAATGTAGGACTCCCCATACTCTCATTGTAGGACTCCCCATACTCTCATTGTAGGACTCCCCATACTCTCATTGTAGGACTCCCAATACTCTTAGTTTAGGGCTCCCCATACTCTCATTGTAGGGCTCCCCATACTCTCATTGTAGGACTCCCCATACTCTCATTGTAGGACTCCCCATACTCTCATTGTAGGGCTCCCCACACTCTCATTGTAGGGCTCCCCATACTCTCATTGTAGGGCTCCCCATACTCTCACTGTAGGACTCCCCATACTCTCATTGTAGGGCTCCCCATACCCTCACTGTAGGACTCCCCATACTCTCATTGTACAGCTCCCCATACCCTCACTGTAGGACTCCCCATACTCTCATTGTACGGCTCCCCTTACCCTCACTGTAGGACTCCCCATACTCTCACTGTAGGACTCCCAATTCTCTCATTGTAGGACTCCCCCTACCCTCACTGTAGGACTCCCCATACCCTCATTGTAGGACTCCCCATACTCTCATTGTAGGGCTCCCCATCCTCTCACTGTAGGACACTCCATACTCTCATTGTAGGGCTCCCCATACCCTCACTGTAGGACTCCCCATACTCTCATTGTACGGCTCCCCATACCCTCACTGTAGGACTCCCCATACTCTCATTGTAGGGCTCCCCTTACCCTCACTGTAGGACTCCCCATACTCTCACTGTAGGACTGCCCATTCTCTCATTGTAGGACTCCCCAAACCCTCACTGTAGGACTCCCCATACCCTCATTGTAGAACTCCCCATACCCTCATTGTAGGACTCCCCATACACTCACTGTAGGATTCCCCATACTCTCATTGTAGGACTCCCCATACCCTCACTGTAGGGCTCCCAATACCCTCATTGTAGGACTCCCCATACCCTCATTGTAGGGCTCCCCATACTCTCACTGTAGGACTGCCCATTCTCTCATTGTAGGACTCCCCAATCCCTCACTGTAGGACTCCCCATACCCTCATTGTAGGACTCCCCATACCCTCATTGTAGGACTCCCCATACACTCACTGTAGGATTCCCCATACTCTCACTGTAGGACTCCCCATACTCTTATTGTAGGACTCCCCATACTCTCACTGTAGGACTCCCCATACCCTCACTTTAGGATTCCCCATACTCTCACTGTAGGATTCCCCATACCCTCACTGTAGGACTCCCCATACTCTCATTGTAGGACTCCCCATACTCTCATTGTAGGGCTCCCCATACCCTCACTGTAGGACTCCCGATACCCTCATTGTAGGACTCCCCATACTCTCACTGTAGGACTCCCCACACTCTCACTGTAGGACTCCCCACACTCTCACTGTAGGACTCCCCATACTCTCACTGTAGGACTCCCCATACCCTCACTGTAGGACTCCCCATACCCTCACTGTAGGACTCCCCATACCCTCACTGTAGGACTCCCCATACCCTCACTGTAGGACTCCCCATATTAATTAATTACATAGAATGGGAGATCAGGTGATGTGTTGCTGCTGCAATATGTGGGAGCTGGTGGACACCATTCATGCTCACGGTGATCACATTTGCAGTAACTGTTGGCTGCTCGAGGAATTGCGGCTCCGTGTTGAAGAGCTGGAGTCCGAGCTTCAAACACTGAGACACATCAGGGAGGGGGAGAGTTACCTGGACTCTGTGTATCACGAGGTATTCACACCAATTAGATTAATTAATTCAGATTTAGTCCGTGGCCAGGGTCAGGATGGTGTGACTAGAAGTGAGGCAGGTACGGGGATCCAGGACGTAGTGTTGGAGGAGCCGCCGCCCTTGCACTTGTCCAACAGGTTCGAGGCTCTTACTCCCTGTGAGGATGGGAACAGGGACTGCGGGGAGGATGAGCAACCTGGCCACAGCACCGTCGAGCGGGGGGCCATTCAAGTGGGGGGAGTTAAAAGAAATGTGGTAGTGGTAGGGGATAGTATCGTTAGGGGGATAGATAGAGTTTTTTGCAGCCGAGAGCGAGAGTCCTGAAGCCTGTGTTGCCTGCCTGGTGTCAGGGTCAAGGACATCTCCTCTGGACTGGAGAGAAACTTGGAGTGGGAGGGGGAGGATCCAGTTGTCGTGGTCCATGTTGGTACCAACGACATAGATAGGACAAGGAAGGAGGTTCTGCTGAGGGAGTTTGAGCAGCTAGGGGCCAAATTAAAAAGCAGACCCACAAGGGTAATAATCTCTGGACTATTACCTGAGCCACGAGCGAATTTGGCTAGGACAAATAAAGTTAGAGAGTTAAATGCGTGGCTCAAAGACTGGTGTGCGAGAAATGGGTTTTGCTTCCTGGGACACTGGCACCAGCACTGGGGCAGGAGGGAGCTGTTCCGTTGGGACGGGCTTCACTTGGCCAGTGCTGGGACTAGAGTCCTGACAGATCATATAACAAGGGCTGTAGAGAGGGCTTTAAACTAACTAGTGGGGGGGAGGTTCCTAGAGAGCAAATAATAAAAATGACAACAGAGAAGGTCATAGACTTAGGTAGAAGTGGGGAAATTAAAAACCAGAGCGTGTCAGGAAGGGGCAGAAGGTATGGAGTAAAAGGTAAAGTAATAAAAAGGGCAAAAGCAGGAACTAAGTGTCACAAAACATCTTTGAAAGTTCTCTATCTGAATGCACGTAGCATTCGTAACAAAATAGATGAGTTAATGGCACAAATAACTACATATGGGTATGATCTTGTGGCCATTACAGAAACATGGCTGCAGGGTGACAATGCCTGGGAATTAAACATAGCAGGTTATTTAACGATCAGGAAGGACAGGCAGGAAGGAAGGTGGCTATGTTAATAAAGGAAGGAATCACTGTAATACAGAGAAATGATATTGGGTCAAAAGATCAGGATAGTGAAACAGTTTGGGTGGAGGTAAGGAATAATAAGGGGAAAAAAACACTAGTGGGCGTAGTCTATAGGCCTCCGAACAGTGGCAACTCTGTTGGACTGAGTATCAATCAGGAAATAGTTGAGGCTTGTAATAAGGGAACATCTATAATTATGGGGGATTTTAACTATCATATTAATTGGACAAATCAAATTGGGCAGAGCAGCCTTGAGGAAGAGTTCATTGAGTGTATTAGGGATGGGTTTCTTGAGCAGTATGTAACTGAACCGACCAGGGGGCAAGCAACCTTAGATCTGGTCCTGTGTAACGAGACAGGATTAATTAAAAATGTCCTAGTAAAGGATCCCCTTGGAATGAGTGACCATAACATGGTTGAATTCCATATTCAATTTGAGGGTGAGAAGGTTGGATCTCAAACAAGCGTGCTAAGCTTGAATAAAGGAGACTATGAAGGTGTGAGAGCGGAATTGAGTAGAGTGGATTGGGAAAATAGATTAAAGGGTAAGACGATACATGATCAGTGGTGTACATTTAAGGAGTTATTTTACAACTTCCAAAAAAAATATATTCCACTGAGAAGAAAAGGGTGTAAAAGAAAAGACAGCCATCCGTGGTTATGTAAAGAAATTAAGGATAGTATTCGACTAAAAACAAGGGCATATAAGGTAGCCAAATCTAGCGGGAGGATAGAGGATTGGGAAAACTTTAAAAGACAGCAAAAAATAACAAAAAGATTGATTAAGAAAGGGAAGATAGATTATGAAAGTAAATTAGCAAGAAATATAAAAACAGATAGTAAGAGTTTTTATAGTTATATAAAAAGAAAAAGGGTGGCTAAAGTAAATGTTGGTCCCTTAGAGGATGAGACCGGGAAATTAATGGTGGGAAATATGGAGATGGCAAAAACACTGAATGAATATTTTGTATCAGTCTTTACAGTAGAAGACACTAAGAATATCCCAACACTGGACAAACAGGGGGCTAAAGGGGGGGAGGAGCTAAACACGATCAAAATCACGAAGGAAGTGGTACTCGGTAAAATAATGGGACTCCAGGTGGATAAATCACCTGGACCTGATGGCTTACATCCTAGGGTCTTGAGGGAAGTGGCGGTAGGGATTGTGGATGCATTGGTAATAATTTTCCAAAACTCCCTGGACTCGGCAAAGGTCCCGGCAGACTGGAAAACTGCTAATGTAACACCCTTATTTAAAAAGGGCAGTAGACAGAAGGCTGGAAACTATAGACCAGTTAGCCTAACATCTGTGGTAGGTAAAATTTTGGAGTCCATTATTAAGGAGACAGTAACAGGACATTTGGATAATCATAATTTAATAGGACAAAGTCAGCATGGTTTTATGAAGGGGAAGTCATGTTTGACAAATTTGCTGGAGTTCTTTGAGGAAGTAACATATAGGGTGGATAAAGGGGAACCAGTGGACGTAGTGTATTTAGACTTCCAAAAGGCATTTGACAAGGTGCCATACAAAAGATTATTGCTTAAGGTAAAAAATCACGGGATTGGTGGTAATATTCTGGCATGGATAGAGGATTGGCTATCTAACAGAAGGCAGAGAGTTGGGATAAATGGTTCATTCTCAGACTGGCAATCAGTAACTAGTGGTCTTCCGCAGGGGTCAGTGCTGGGTCCCCAACTCTTTACAATCTATATTAACGATTTGGAGGAGGGGACCGAGTGTAACATATCAAAGTTTGCAGATGATCCTAAGATGGGAGGGAAAGTAGTGAGTGAGGAGGACATAAAAAACCTGCAAGGGGACATAGACAGGCTAAGTAAGTGGGCAGAGATTTGGCAGATGGAATACAATACTGGAAAGTGTGAGGTTATGCACTTTGGCAGGAAAAATCGTAGAGCAAGTTATTATCTTAATGGCAAGAAACTGGAAAGTACTGAAGTACAAAGGGATCTGGGGGTCCTGGTGCACGAAACTCAAAAGGTTAGTATGCAGGTGCAGCAAGTGATTAAGAAGGCCAATGGAATGTTGGCTTTCATTGCTAGGGGGATAGAATATAAAAATAGGGAGGTATTGCTTCAGTTGTACAAGGTATTGGTGAGAGCGCACCCGGAATACTACGTACAGTTTTGGTGTCCATACTTAAGAAAGGACATACTTGCTCTCGAGTCAGTACAAAGAAGGTTCACTCGGTTAATCCCGGGGATAAGGGGATGGACATATGAGGAGAGGTTGAGTAGATTGGGACTCTACTCATTGGAGTTCAGAAGAATGAGAGGCGATCTTATTGAAACATATAAGATTGTGAAGGGGTTGGATCGGGTGCATGCGGGGAGGATGCTCGCGATGATGGGTGAAACTATAACTAGGGGGCATAGTCTTAGAATAGGGGCTGCTCTTTCAAAACTGAGATGAGGAGGAACTACTTCACTCAGAGGGTGGTAGGTCCATGGAATATGCTGCCCCAAAAAGCTGTAGAAGCTACATCATTACATAAATTTAAAACAGAAACAGACAGTTTCCTAGAAGTAAAGGGAATTAAGGGTTACGGGGAGCGGGCAGGAATTTGGACATGCGACTAGGTTCGGATCGGTCATGGCCCTGTGGGAAGCGGAGCGAGCCCAGGGGCCGTGTAGCCTGATCCTGCTCCTATTTCGTGTGTCTAATTCTGTTAGATTCAGGAGATGGTTCTATGATAGTAGCTTGGCGGTTAGGATCAGATCAGCCATGACCTTATTGAATGGCGGAGCAGGCTCGAGGGGCCGATTGGCCTACTCCTGCTCCTATTTCTTATGTTCTTATGTTCTTATGTTCTCATTGTAGGGCTCCCCATACCCTCACTGTAGGACTCCCCATACCCTCATTGTAGGAGTCCCCATACTCTCACTGTAGGACTCCCCATACTCTCATTGTAGGACTCCCCATACTCTCACTTTAGGACTCCCCATACTCTCACTGTAGGACTCCCCATACCCTCAATGTAGGATTCCCCATACTCTCATTGTAGGGCTCCCCATACCCTCATTGTAGGACTCCCCATACCCTCATTGTAGGACTCTGCATACCCTCAATGTAGGACTCCCCATAATCTCATTGTAGGACTCCCCATACTCTCATTGTAGGACTCCCCATACCCTCAATGTCGGACTCCCCATACGCTCATTGTAGGACTCCAATACTCTCATTGTAGGACTCCACATACTCTCATTGTAGGACTCCCCATACCCTCACTGTAGGACTCCCCATACTCTCATTGTAGGACTCCCCATACTCTCATTGTAGGGCTCCCCATACTCTCATTGTAGGACTCCCCATACTCACATTGTAGGCCTCCCCATACTCTCACTGTAGGACTCCCCATACCCTCACTGTAGGACTCCCCATACTCTCATTGTAGGGCTCCCCATACCCTCACTGTAGGACTCCCCATACCCTCACTGTAGGACTCCCCATACCCTCACTGTAGGACTCCCCATACCCTCACTGTAGGACTCCCCATACTCTCATTGTAGGACTCCCCATACTCGCATTGTAGGACTCCCCATACCCTCACTGTAGGGCTCCCCATACTCTCATTGTAGGACTCCCAATACTCTCATTGTAGGACTCCCCATACCCTCATTGTAGGGCTCCCCATACCCTCATTGTAGGACTCCCCATGCTCTCACTGTAGGACTCCCCATACTCTCACTGTAGGACTCCCCATACTCTCAATGTAGGACTCCCCATACTCTCATTGTAGGACTCCCCATACTCTCATTGTAGGACTCCCCATACTCTCACTGTAGGACTCCCAATACTCTTAGTTTAGGGCTCCCCATACTCTCATTGTAGGGCTCCCCATACTCTCATTGTAGGGCTCCCCATACTCTCATTCTAGGACTCCCCATACTCTCATTGTAGGACTCCCCATACTCTCATTGTAGGGCTCCCCATACTCTCATTGTAGGGCTCCCCACACTCTCATTGTAGGGCTCCCCATACTCTCATTGTAGGGCTCCCCATACTCTCATTGTAGGGCTCCCCATACTCTCATTGTAGGGCTCCCCATACTCTCATTGTAGGGCTCCCCATACTCTCACTGTAGGACTCCCCATACTCTCACTGTAGGACTCCCCATACTCTCATTGTAGGGCTCCCCATACCCTCACTGTAGGACTCCCCATACTCTCATTGTACGGCTCCCCATACCCTCACTGTTGGACTCCCCATACTCTCATTGTACGGCTCCCCTTACCCTCACTGTAGGACTCCCCATACTCTCACTGTAGGACTCCCCATTCTCTGATTGTAGGACTCCCCATACTCTCATTGTAGGGGTCCCCATCCTACCACTGTAGGACACTCCATACTCTCGTTGTAGGGCTCCCCATACCCTCACTGTAGGACTCCCCAAACTCTCATTGTATGGCTCCCCATACCCTCACTGTAGGACTCCCCATACTCTCACTGTAGGGCTCCCTATTCTCTCATTGTAGGACTCCCCATAACCTCATTGTAGGACTCCCCATACCCTCATTGTAGAACTCCCCATACCCTCATTGTAGGACTCCCCAAACTCTCATTGTAGGACTCCCCATACCCTCACTGTAGGGCTCCCCATACCCTCACTGTAGGACTCCCCATACTCTCATTGTAGGACTCCCCATACTCTCATTGTAGGACTCCCCATACTCTCACTGTAGGACTCCCCATACCCTCATTGTAGGACTCCCCATACTCTCGTTGTAGGACTCCCCATACCCTCACTGTAGGACTCCCCATACTCTCACTGTAGGACTCCCCATACTCTCATTGTAGGACTCCCCATGCTCTCACTGTAGGACTCCCCATACTCTCACTGTAGGACTCCCCATACCCCCATTGTAGGACTCCCCATACTCTCATTGTAGGACTCCCAATACTCTCACTGTAGGACTCCCCATACTCTCATTGTAGGGCTCCCCATACTCTCATTGTAGGACTCCCCATACCCTCACTGTAGGACTCCCCATACTCTCACTGTAGGACTCCCCATACTCTCATTGTAGGGCTCCCCACACTCTCATTGTAGAACTCCCCATACGCTCATTGTAGGACTCCCCATACTCTCATTGTAGGACTCCCCGTACTCTCACTGTAGGACTCCCCATACTCTCATTGTAGGACTCCTCATACTCTCACTGTAGGACTCCCCATACTCTCATTGTAGGGCTCCCCATACTCTCATTGTAGGACTCCCCATACCCTCACTGTAGGACTCCCCATACTCTCATTGTAGGACTCCCCATACTCTCATTGTAGGGCTCCCCACACTCTCATTGTAGGACTCCCCATACGCTCATTGTAGGACTCCCCATACTCTCATTGTAGGACTCCCCGTACTCTCATTGTAGGACTCCGCATACTCTCATTTTAGGACTCCCCATACCCTCATTGTAGGACTCCCCATACCCTCACTGTAGGACTCCCAATAGTCTCATTGTAGGACTCCCCATATTCTCATTGTTGGACTCCCCATACTCTCATTGCAGGACTGCCCATACTCTCATTGCAGGACTCCCCATACTCTCACTGTAGGACTCCCCATACTCTCATTGTAGGACTCCCCATACTCTCATTGTAGGACTCCCCACACTCTCATTGTAGGGCTCCCCATACTCTCATTGTAGGGCTCCCCATACTCTCATTGTAGGGCTCCCCATACTCTCATTGTAGGGCTCCCCATACCCTCACTGTAGGACTCCCCATACTCTCATTGTAGGGCTCCCCTTACCCTCACTGTAGGACTCCCCATACTCTCACTGTAGGACTGCCCATTCTCTCATTGTAGGACTCCCCAAACCCTCACTGTAGGACTCCCCATACCCTCATTGTAGGACTCCCCATACCCTCATTGTAGGACTTCCCATACCCTCATTGTAGGACTCCCCATACACTCACTGTAGGATTCCCCATACTCTCATTGTAGGACTCCCCATACCCTCACTGTAGGGCTCCCCATACCCTCACTGTAGGACTCCCCATACTCTCACTGTAGGACTCCCCATACTCTCACTGTAGGACTCCCCATACTCTCATTGTAGGACTCCCCATACCCTCACTTTAGGACTCCCCATACTCTCACTGTAGGACTCCCCATACCCTCACTGTAGGACTCCCCATACTCTCATTGTAGGACTCCCCATACTCTCATTGTAGGACTCCCCATACTCTCACTGTAGGACTCCCGATACCCTCATTGTAGGACTCCCCATACTCTCACTGTAGGACTCCCCACACTCTCACTGTAGGACTCCCCATACCCTCACTGTAGGACTCCCCATACCCTCACTGTAGGACTCCCCATATTAATTAATTACATAGAATGGGAGATCAGGTGATGTGTTGCTGCTGCAATATGTGGGAGCTGGTGGACACCATTCATGCTCACGGTGATCACATTTGCAGTAACTGTTGGCTGCTCGAGGAATTGCGGCTCCGTGTTGAAGAGCTGGAGTCCGAGCTTCAAACGCTGAGACACATCAGGGAGGGGGAGAGTTACCTGGACTCTGTGTATCACGAGGTATTCACACCAATTAGATTAATTAATTCAGATTTAGTCCGTGGCCAGGGTCAGGATGGTGTGACTAGAAGTGGGGCAGGTACGGGGATCCAGGACGTAGTGTTGGAGGAGCCGCCGCCCTTGCACTTGTCCAACAGGTTCGAGGCTCTTACTCCCTGTGAGGATGGGAACAGGGACTGCGGGGAGGATGAGCAACCTGGCCACAGCACCGTCGAGCGGGGGGCCATTCAAGTGGGGGGAGTTAAAAGAAATGTTGTCGTGGTAGGGGATAGTATCGTTAGGGGGATAGATAGTGTTCTTTGCAGCCGAGAGCGAGAGTCCCGAAGGCTGTGTTGCCTGCCTGGTGTCAGGGTCAAGGACATCTCCTCTGGACTGGAGAGAAACTTGGAGTGGGAGGGGGAGGATCCAGTTGTCGTGGTCCATGTTGGTACCAACGACATAGATAGGACAAGGAAGGAGGTTCTGCTGAGGGAGTTTGAGCAGCTAGGGGCCAAATTAAAAAGCAGACCCACAAGGGTAATAATCTCTGGACTATTACCTGAGCCACGAGCGAATTTGGCTAGGACAAATAAAGTTAGAGAGTTAAATGCGTGGCTCAAAGACTGGTGTGCGAGAAATGGGTTTTGCTTCCTGGGACACTGGCACCAGCACTGGGGCAGGAGGGAGCTGTTCCGTTGGGACGGGCTTCACTTGGCCAGTGCTGGGACTAGAGTCCTGACAGATCATATAACAAGGGCTGTAGAGAGGGCTTTAAACTAACTAGTGGGGGGGAGGTTCCTAGAGAGCAAATAATAAAAATGACAACAGAGAAGGTCATAGACTTAGGTAGAAGTGGGGAAATTAAAAACCAGAGCGTGTCAGGAAGGGGCAGAAGGTATGGAGTAAAAGGTAAAGTAATAAAAAGGGCAAAAGCAGGAACTAAGTGTCACAAAACATCTTTGAAAGTTCTCTATCTGAATGCACGTAGCATTCGTAACAAAATAGATGAGTTAATGGCACAAATAACTACATATGGGTATGATCTTGTGGCCATTACAGAAACATGGCTGCAGGGTGACAATGCCTGGGAATTAAACATACCAGGTTATTTAACGATCAGGAAGGACAGGCAGGAAGGAAGGTGGCTATGTTAATAAAGGAAGGAATCACTGTAATACAGAGAAATGATATTGGGTCAAAAGATCAGGATAGTGAAACAGTTTGGGTGGAGGTAAGGAATAATAAGGGGAAAAAAACACTAGTGGGCGTAGTCTATAGGCCTCCGAACAGTGGCAACTCTGTTGGACTGAGTATCAATCAGGAAATAGTTGAGGCTTGTAATAAGGGAACATCTATAATTATGGGGGATTTTAACTATCATATTAATTGGACAAATCAAATTGGGCAGAGCAGCCTTGAGGAAGAGTTCATTGAGTGTATTAGGGATGGGTTTCTTGAGCAGTATGTAACTGAACCGACCAGGGGGCAAGCAACCTTAGATCTGGTCCTGTGTAACGAGACAGGATTAATTAAAAATGTCCTAGTAAAGGATCCCCTTGGAATGAGTGACCATAACATGGTTGAATTCCATATTCAATTTGAGGGTGAGAAGGTTGGATCTCAAACAAGCGTGCTAAGCTTGAATAAAGGAGACTATGAAGGTATGAGAGCGGAATTGAGTAGAGTGGATTGGGAAAATAGATTAAAGGGTAAGACGATACATGATCAGTGGTGTACATTTAAGGAGTTATTTTACAACTTCCAAAAAAAATATATTCCACTGAGAAGAAAAGGGTGTAAAAGAAAAGACAGCCATCCGTGGTTAAGTAAAAAAATTAAGGATAGTATTCGACTAAAAACAAGGGCATATAAGGTAGCCAAATCTAGCGGGAGGATAGAGGATTGGGAAAACTTTAAAAGACAGCAAAAAATAACAAAAAGATTGATTAAGAAAGGGAAGATAGATTATGAAAGTAAATTAGCGAAAAATATAAAAACAGATAGTAAGAGTTTTTATAGTTATATAAAAAGAAAAAGGGTGGCTAAAGTAAATGTTGGTCCCTTAGAGGATGAGACCGGGAAATTAATGGTGGGAAATATGGAGATGGCAATAACACTGAATGAATATTTTGTATCAGTCTTTACAGTAGAAGACACTAAGAATATCCCAACACTGGACAAACAGGGGGCTAAAGGGGGGGAGGAGCTAAACACGATCAAAATCACGAAGGAAGTGGTACTCGGTAAAATAATGGGACTCCAGGCGGATAAATCACCTGGACCTGATGGCTTACATCCTAGGGTCTTGAGGGAAGTGGCGGTAGGGATTGTGGATGCATTGGTAATAATTTTCCAAAACTCCCTGGACTCGGCAAAGGTCCCGGCAGACTGGAAAACTGCTAATGTAACACCCTTATTTAAAAAGGGCAGTAGACAGAAGGCTGGAAACTATAGACCAGTTAGCCTAACATCTGTGGTAGGTAAAATTTTGGAGTCCATTATTAAGGAGACAGTAACAGGACATTTGGATAATCATAATTTAATAGGACAAAGTCAGCATGGTTTTATGAAGGGGAAGTCATGTTTGACAAATTTGCTGGAGTTCTTTGAGGAAGTAACATATAGGGTGGATAAAGGGGAACCAGTGGACGTAGTGTATTTAGGTGCCATACAAAAGATTATTGCTTAAGGTAAAAAATCACGGGATTGGTGGTAATATTCTGGCATGGATAGAGGATTGGCTATCTAACAGAAGGCAGAGAGTTGGGATAAATGGTTCATTCTCAGACTGGCAATCAGTAACTAGTGGTCTTCCGCAGGGGTCAGTGCTGGGTCCCCAACTCTTTACAATCTATATTAACGATTTGGAGGAGGGGACCGAGTGTAACATATCAAAGTTTGCAGATGATCCTAAGATGGGAGGGAAAGTAGTGAGTGAGGAGGACATAAAAAACCTGCAAGGGGACAAAGACAGGCTAAGTAAGTGGGCAGAGATTTGGCAGATGGAATACAATACTGGAAAGTGTGAGGTTATGTACTTTGGCAGGAAAAATCGTAGAGCAAGTTATTATCTTAATGGCAAGAAACTGGAAAGTACTGAAGTACAAAGGGATCTGGGGGTCCTGGTGCACAAAACTCAAAAGGTTAGTATGCAGGTGCAGCAAGTGATTAAGAAGGCCAATGGAATGTTGGCTTTCATTGCTAGGGGGATAGAATATAAAAATAGGGAGGTATTGCTTCAGTTGTGTCAGGTATTGGTGAGACCGCACCTGGAATACTACGTACAGTTTTGGTGTCCATACTTAAGAAAGGACATACTTGCTCTCGAGTCAGTACAAAGAAGGTTCACTCGGTTAATCCCGGGGATAAGGGGATGGACATATGAGGAGAGGTTGAGTAGATTGGGACTCTACTCATTGGAGTTCAGAAGAATGAGAGGCGATCTTATTGAAACATATAAGATTGTGAAGGGGTTGGATCGGGTGCATGCGGGGAGGATGCTCGCGATGATGGGTGAAACTATAACTAGGGGGCATAGTCTTAGAATAGGGGCTGCTCTTTCAAAACTGAGATGAGGAGGAACTACTTCACTCAGAGGGTGGTAGGTCCATGGAATATGCTGCCCCAAAAAGCTGTAGAAGCTACATCATTACATAAATTTAAAACAGAAACAGACAGTTTCCTAGAAGTAAAGGGAATTAAGGGTTACGGGGAGCGGGCAGGAATTTGGACATGCAACTAGGTTCGGATCGGTCATGGCCCTGTGGGTAGCGGAGCGAGCCCAGGGGCCTTGTAGACTGATCCTGCTCCTATTTCGTGTGTCTAATTCTGTTAGATTCAGGAGATGGTTCTATGATAGTAGCTTGGCGGTTAGGATCAGATCAGCCATGACCTTATTGAATGGCGGAGCAGGCTTGAGGGGCCGATTGGCCTACTCCTGCTGCTATTTCTTATGTTCTTATGTTTTTATGTTCTCATTGTAGGACTCCCCATACCCTCACTGTAGGACTCCCCATACCCTCATTGTAGGAGTCCCCATACTCTCACTGTAGGACTCCCCATACTCTCATTGTAGGACTCCCCATACTCTCACTGTAGGACTCCCCATACCCTCAATGTGGGATTCCCCATACTCTCATTGTAGGGCTCCCAATACCCTCATTGTGGGACTCTGCATACCCTCAATGTAGGACTCCCCATACTCTCATTATAGGACTCCCCATACCCTCACTGTAGGGCTCCCCATTCTCTCATTGTAGGACTTCCCATACCCTCACTGTAGGACTCCCCATACTCTCACTGAAGGACTCCCCGTACTGTCATTGTAGGTCTCCCCATACTCTCACTGTAGGACTCCCCATACTCTCATTGTAGGGCTCCCCATACTCTCATTGTAGGACTCCCCATACTCTCATTGTAGGGCTCCCCATACTCTCAATGTAGGGCTCCCCATACTCTCAAAATAGGGCTCCCCATACTCTCATTGTAGGGCTCCCCATACTCTCATTGTAGGGCTCCCCATACTCTCATTTTAGGGCTCCCCATACTCTCACTGTAGGACTCCCCATACTCTCATTGTAGGTCTCCCCATGCTCTCATTGTAGGACTCCCCATACCCTCATTGTGGGACTCTGCATACCCTCAATGTAGGACTCCCCATACTCTCATTATAGGACTCCCCATACCCTCACTGTAGGGCTCCCCATTCTCTCATTGTAGGACTTCCCATACCCTCACTGTAGGACTCCCCATACTCTCACTGAAGGACTCCCCGTACTGTCATTGTAGGTCTCCCCATACTCTCACTGTAGGACTCCCCATACTCTCATTGTAGGGCTCCCCATACTCTCATTGTAGGACTCCCCATACTCTCATTGTAGGGCTCCCCATACTCTCAATGTAGGGCTCCCCATACTCTCAAAATAGGGCTCCCCATACTCTCATTGTAGGGCTCCCCATACTCTCATTGTAGGGCTCCCCATACTCTCATTTTAGGGCTCCCCATACTCTCACTGTAGGACTCCCCATACTCTCATTGTAGGTCTCCCCATGCTCTCATTGTAGGGCTCCCCATACTCTCAAAATAGGGCTCCCCATACCCTCATTGTAGGGCTCCCCATTCTCTCATTGTAGAACTCCCCATACTCTCATTGTAGGACTCCCCATACCCTCACTGTAGGTCTCCCCATACTCTCACTGTAGGACTCCCCATACTCTCATTGTAGGACTCCCCATACTCTCATTGTAGGACTCCCCATACCCTCACTGTAGGTCTCCCCATACTCTCACTGTAGGACTCCCCATACTCTCATTGTAGGACTCCCCATACTCTCATTGTAGGACTCCCCATACCCTCACTGTAGTTCTCCCCATACTCTCACTGTTGGACTCCCCATACTCTCATTGTTGGTCTCCCCATACTCTCATTGTAGGACTCCCCATACTCTCATTGTCGGGCTCCGCATACTCTCATTGCCTAACTACTGCACAGGAGACATGACCAAATTGCCCTGTCCTCAATCATGCACCACACCCAACATATTCTACCATTGGCAGTATGCAAATTGTATATTGGTTCCACAGATTATGGGTATGTACAATGACTTCACCAAATATGTATATAAATATTGATTTTTTTTAATGTTAAACTTGACAAGAGTGGGGCTGAGTCCTGATCCATTGGCAGAATTATATTTTGAATCAGTGTTGCCAATTTGGAGCTGGAACACTGTACGTAACAGTATAAAGAATGAAGTGAGCGACAGAATTCTCTCTTCATTCCGTGCACTTAACAAAATGCTGGAGAGGTTCCTGAACCAGAAGAAAATGGAGCAAGTCAACTCGACTCTTAACCTAAAGTGCCCTCAAACAGATCTAAGGGCAGAAACAGCATCACAGTCAAGATCTGAGTTGCAAAGAAGTCAGCTGCAGGGGCCATTCCTGAGCTTCCTGTTCTCTTGTGATGCTTCTGCTGAACAGCAATTGATGGACACTTTTGCAAATTGTGCCTTGAGTATTTATCAGGGCCTATTTGTGACCAGTAAGCAGCTCCATTAAGCTGGAATAACTTATTAAAACTGAATAAGATGTACCATTTTAATGTCAATTAAGTTCTGAACAGTGCCAGGCCACCCTCTTCTTTCTCCTCTCCCTGAAGGGTCAATACAATTAGGCAGCTATTGTATTTCACTGCAACCAGAAAAGAGCTATCACCCCAAATGTATTTCTCTGTTTCATTGTCTGAAAGACCTTATCCATCAATAGTGAGTAGGCTGGCTAACTGAACCCTGATAGCTGCCCCAAAGTGCTGAAGATACTCAGAGTGCCTAGTCTTACTGATTTCTGCTAAGTCTCATCATTAACAGAAAATATAATTGACATAAAGAAAACCATGAGCTATACGTTATTTTTTGATTTGCAAACATAGCCTGGTGTTATAACTTACCATTCCCTGTACTTTGTTACAAGCTAAAGCTTGTACAATTCAACACTTTCCTTGCAAAATCGTCCCAAGTGTGTAAACATTGGGGGTGAAATTGGACATGGTGGCACCTGTTTTTCAGGCACAGAATGGGGACAAAAAGCATCATTTCGTGGGGCTATGTCCTGCACCCAAACGTTGCCAGAGGTACGGCCAACGCCACATTGAGTCAGGCGATATTTAGGTGTCTCTGAAGGCTGCATATGCTGACGAGAGGCCTAATGTTGGCCTCATTTGGCAGGATTGAGGAAGCAGGCGCCGGGCAGGTTCCGCTCCTTTCAGGTTGTCCTGCAGCCTAACCAACTTAATGGGAGGCCACCAACCAAACGGTGAGTTTTTAGTTTTTACTTACTTTGAAATGGAGCCAGGAAGAGCAGGAGACTCCACAGCAATACAGTGGGCTGCTGCCAGTGGGTGCTCACCCCATTTAAGTCCCCCATCTCCACCCCCCACCCCCACCCTGTTCACCTCCCCCTGCCCCCCTCGGACCTACCTGAGGGTCTGCAGTTGGTCCAAACTGGTGTCCAGCAAACCGGCACGCTACCTTTGGACGCTCAGTTGGTGTCCACAGCTCACCAGAATTATTCTGATGCTCGAGGCCCAATTTGGGATAAGCTTTGGGCCTGCAGCTTCCGGCGCACACGCCAAGTTCTTTGACTATCTCAGGCCCGGAAAGGGGTCCAAACCAATTTCTCCCCCATTGATTTTATAATCTACTACATTACCATGTTTAGTGGGGCGAGGTGGATGAGGAGGTTGTTGACTTCACCTCACAAATCTGACTTGCTGCTCTGATGCTGAACTTAGTGGTGACAGCAACAGCCCATGCATTTCAGCAGCAAGGTAAAAGAAACAAAGCGACCTCTAGAAAATCCAAAACTCACCAAAAGAAGTGGTTTCTGTAGCTCTTGTTGAGGCAGCAGCAACACTAATGGTAATGGCACCATTATTGTTCTAGGTGGAAGCAGCCATGTGTTCTGGCGAGTGGCAGTGCTAAAAAGCTTCACTGGTCTGTATGGCCCTTCCCCAGTGATTGAGAAAGAAAGTTCCTTGGAAAACAGTCTACAATACAACTGGAGCTTGCCGGTTTGCTGGATACCAATTTGGGCCAACTGCAGCACTGAGACAATATTGGAGAACTGCTTCCTAATGTAGAAAAACACTGTTAAAAACCCTAGAGTAAGAATTCATCTTGGGCAGTAGTGCAAAATGCGCGGTATCGCGTTGGCCACCCGTCAAACGCCCAGGCCAATATTCAGTTCAAGTGACTTGAATGGAACTGAATATCGGGCAGCGGGTATAAACAAACAGCCAGTGCGATACCGTCCCTTTTCTGCTGCCACCCAAGACAAATTTCTAGCTCGTTGTAGTCAAGGCACCCATTAATACCTTGTGTTTATGGCACTGGACTTAGCAACTCAGAGGTTGCAAGTTCAAATCCCACCATGGCAGTTATGAAATTGAATTTAATATATCTGGTAATTTATGGGCTGCCACACATGAAATACACATGAAAGCTGCTGGATTGTTGTAAAAATGTCCTTCAGGACAGAGGACCTGCCACCCTTATCTGTTTTGGCCTATATGTGACTCCAGTCCTGTAGGGGGTTTCTCTTGCTCGTTCTGGTCTCCTACCAGGCTTCGTGCAATAATTACCCTTGAGTGGTTCGACCCACTCTCCCCTACGGTTCTAGACCTTGGACTTAGGTGCAGGGAACTGTAGTGCAGAGAAAGACTCAATAGACCAGGTTGAATAGCACGAAATGGATGCTTTTATTATTAAACAGTTTGCAGCATTATAAAATACATGTCATAAGCACAAATTAAAGCAACTACAAGCATGCACATATCTATAAACTTAACTCTTTGGAAATGGGAAACACACGGCACATCGAAAAAGGGGAAACACATTACGATTACCCTTAACCCCCTCCCCTAGACCTAAACTAAGTTTCGACTTGAGGAACTCGGGATCATGCTCACCACTTTCAGATTCGCGAAAAGGGGGTTCGCAGCCTTGTTGGCACAGCTTTCCGTCGTCACGTGGATTTGGAAACTTCTGGCGCAGTTTGGTTTTCCTTACGCAGTGAAGCAGCAGATACAGCCTTGATGAGCGCTCGTCATGGATGAAATCCGTTAAACCTGTGTTACCTTTACTGAAAGGCTGCCGAAGAACTGGATGCACATGGAGACTCTGCTACCGATGCGATGTTGTGGCACTGGAGTGCTAGGCCCGGAGTGTCCTTTTATACAGTCATAATGATTGTCCTTCTGAGGGTGTCTTCTTCTTCGGCCTGGGTCGTCGATGATCTCCCGACAAAAGTACCCGGGCCACCCTCGTCGTCTTCCCGTCGTGGCTGAGCCTTGCCTGGCCGAACACCGACCACGTTCCGAAACCGAAGTGCTGCCTTAACCGAAGAGTCGTAGAAGTTCCGAAGCGAAGCGTGAAGCCAAGCTACGAAGCGTACCGAAGTGAATCGTGAAGTGAAGTGTAGCCTCCTGATGGACCTTTCAATCCAGTTATACCTTTTTGGGACAGTCTTATCTCCCGCCAAATCATAGTCCAGTCTTTGTAATATTTTTGGCGGGCAGAAATCTCTGCAGGGGCGCTTTGTCTTTGTAACGGGAGCCGGTGATAGCTTAACTGGCCTTCCTGGGCCGATAATGTCTTTTACTTTGTCACCGTAACTCGGTTCGTATATTGATCGGTCTGGAGATTGCCCTCGATGGCTGTTAAACGGTTTTCCTTTGTACAGTAAATGGGTTTAAGTGTTCGTTCAATTGTCCGCCCATTTCTTGATGGGCCTCATCCTGTTACCCAAAACTGTCCTGTACTTAGAATCTAATTAGTATGTATGCTCAGTTCTATGAGTTTCGGTTTCCCGATACTGGCTTTCGCGGGCTTACTGTCCTCAATCCACAAGCCTGTCTGGCTTGCAGTAACAGAAATCAAATGGTCCCAGAAACTGATCACGAGGTCCGGTGGCCATTTTGTATGCCCTTTTATCAAAGGTTTTTCTGTACAAGCCTCTTTTGGTCAATAAACTGTCTTATTAACCCTATTTTCTTGCGTGATTAATTACTGAAAATTTCGAATCTTACAGTCCCTCAATAAGTGGTTGACTCATACTGCACTCGGAGCAACTAGGGATAGGCAATAAATATTGCCTTGTAGTATCACCCACGTACCAAGAACAAATTTTTAAAAACGTCATTCAGTTCTCACCGAGCACCTTGTGGTGAGCAGAATAGAGCATTTTTCTGAAAGACAGCACAGCTCCACTTAGTGCTATACACTCGGTGCCCTGGAGAAGAACACATCGAGAATTTTTCCAACGTGGTGGATCTGAATACATTTGTGAGTCTCATGCCCAATAGCTCCATAACAGATTAGCAGAATTATATTGTAATCCTTTTAACCCTCACAGTATAAAAAAAGGCTTCCTTTCCAAGAATGAAGGGAGATTAGTTTCTAAAGCTTCATCGACCTGAAAGTAAACTGTTAGTACTGTCTGTCATAACCTTGGAAAGCTCCAGATCTTTCCTTTTCCCATAAAAGGAAAACAGATATTAATTAGAGATAATAAGTAAAAGGGACAGTTGACATTAGGTTTAATATTACTATATATTGAAATATAGCTCACAGTAACTGTAGCTCAAACACTGCCAGTTTGATAATTAATAAGTACTGTATTTCAGCTTTGGCTGGCAAGATGACACAAATTACGAACCCATTTAATTATATGGAGCTGTGTTTAATTTTAGAAGTGGTACACATCGATGGGTTACATTTTTAAACTAAAATTGTTGACTCTCAATTGAAGGGGACTCTTAGTTTAATCATCAGGTCCCGGAGAGAAACAACAACAACTTGCATTTATATAGCGCCTTTAACGGAGTAAAACATCCCAAGGCACTTCACAGGACCGTTATCAAACAAAACTTGACACTGAGCCACATAAGGAGATTTTAGGACATGTGACCAAAAGCTTGGTCAAAGAGGTAGGTTTTAAGGAGTGACTTAAAGGATGAGAGAGAAGGTAGAGAGGTGGAGGGGTTTAGGGAGGGAAATCCAGAGCTTCAGGCCTCGGCAGCTGAAGGTAAGGCTGCCTTTGAGGATGCGCAAGAGGCCAGAATTGGAGGAGTGCGGAGACCTCAGAGGGTTGTAGGGCTGGAGGAGGTTATAGAGATAGGGAGGGGCGAGGCCATGGAGGGATTTGAAAACAAGGATGATCATTTTAAAATTGAGGCGTTGCCAGACCGGGAGCCAATATCGGTCAGCAAGCACAAGGATGATGGGTAAACAGGACTTGGTGCGAGTTAAGATATGGGCAGCAGAGTTCATCCGAGTGACTCTATTACAGGCTCATTGATGCTGGTTTGAAAAACCTAGACCCGTTCGTCAGTGCATATGCAGAACATCCTGCTGTCCTGTTGGCCTTATCAATCAAGTCCAGGGCAGGGGAGGCTTGAAAACATCACATCATGAGGCAATTGCATATCATAATACAGGCAGCAGGAATTGAAGCACGGCTAGTTTTGCACCGTGATGCAGATTCACAAAATGGGCTTAGTGTGTTTAGTAGGCCAGAGGAGGAGGAAAACGTGGGTCTGCGATGTTTTCTGTTCTCCAGAGGTCGTGTTGTTTATATTTGGGAATCCCATCAACAGTGGGAGAAGCATGTGTCTGCTGCCCAGGGCATAACATTGAGATAAAAGTGCCTAAATAGTGATACTTGACAGGACTGAAAGTTCATAGCAGGACACTTTTGCCTGTCTGCTGGCCAGAAGCAGGCCTCTTGGTCAGTGCATAGGTAGAACTTGTATGAAGCAGGTAAATCTGTGTGTGACAAAGCCTTTTATGTTTAGAAATAATGAAAAAGTGAAGTAGACAGAATGGTGCTTTATCTTGCAGTGATCTGTTTGCATCCTTACCTGTAAAGCAAGCTTTCCACTATACACCATACTGGCTGGTAAGAAACATTTCCACTGGAGTAGATATTATACACTCTTCAGTGCAAACTGCTGCAATGTGACTTTTAGGTCACATAAAATCCTTTTTTATTATTTTGGCAGTGGAGGAAGTCCATGATGCAATGATGCCATCAAATTGTTATGATCTGACTACAATACCTGAAAGATTCAACAGTAACTTTCAAAAGGGAATTGAACAAATAACTGAAAAGGAAAAAAAAAATGCAGGGCTGTGGGGAAAGAGCTGGCACAGGCACAATGGGCCGAATAGCCTCCTTCTGTGCTGTATGATTCTATGATTCTGTAAAATCACTAATTGTGCTGCTTTGTTCTCACCTACACGCAGACCTGTTAAATTATTGTGCAGGACAGTCTTGCATATCATAGCACAGTACATAAGAGAGAAAGTTATAAAAATGCACAAAGCCATGTAGCAAGGACATTTGCGCCTGGGTTGCCTCTGTATGTGATCTGCCCATGACAAATGGGAAAATGCAGTCTTACATATAGAATTTCACAGTGTGACTAATCTGTAATATCAGGGTGGACTCATCCTTTCGGTCCTAATAGAAGATTTTCAGGATGACTGTAGCTTATAGCTGCTGACGGAATGTTTTACTCACAACCATCCATTGTACAGTGACGAGTATCTCAATCACCAGTCGCATTTATATAAATATTATAGCGGAACTGATGAGTTGTTGACTGACACTGTGCTATACTTGTGATGGTGATGGTGAGACACAGGCACAGCCAACCGGTTGTGCAACAGAGAAGCTAAAAGCATAAGAAATTACGTAATCCTCAGGATATTGTGCATTGGTAACCAAAACAAACTTGTTTTCCTTCAATTTGAAAAATCAAAGCATTTCCCCACACCCCCCACCCTACCACAACATATCTAAGCTATAAATCACTATTATTAAAGTGTGTAATCCTCTTGCCACTAGCCTTTCACCCAGGGTCCCTGGGTTGACATCTAACCTAGATGGACTGGATGCAAACTTCCTCTGTTTGATCTCAAGTGGACTGTGCAGTCCGAACCTCAGTCCAAGCCCACAGTACAAGAAAGAGCTCTTGACCCCAAATCTCCTTGTATTCTTTGGCACTGTATTCAAGACAGCAGGGCCGCAGTTAGAATGGGCCCTAATGATGCCAACTCTGGTGTTGAAGTCGCCAAGGAGGATCAGCTTGTCGCCCATTGGGACTCAGGACAGGGATTGTTCGAGGCTGGAGTAGAATTCCTCTTTGGTCTCGTCTGTGGCTTCCAGTGTTGGAAGGAGGAGTTTCCCTGCTATCTGCCACAGGGAAAGTCATCGCAAGAATCCACCTCAATCGCCTTCTCCCAGTGGCCGAAATGCTCTTCCCAGAGTCACAATGCAGATTCCGCCCACTAAGGGGCACAATGGACATGATCTTCACCGCACGTCAATTACAAGAGAAATGCAGGGAACAGCACCAACCACTGTACACGGCCTTCTTTGATCTCACAAAGGCCTTCAACACTGTCAACCGTGAGGGATTATGGAGTGTCCTCCTCAAATTCAGCTGCCCTCAAAAGTTTGTCACTATCCTCCGCCTGCTTCACGATGACATGCAAGCCGTGATCCTGACCAACGGTTCCACCACAGACCTAATTCACGTATGAACCGGGGTCAAGCAAGGCTGTGTCATCGCACCAACACTCTTCTCGATCTTCCTTGCTGCAATGCTCCATCTCACCCTCAGTAAGCTCCCCACTGGAGTGGAGCTAATTTACAGAACAAACAGGAAACTGTTCAACCTCCGTCGCCTCCAGTCCAGATCCAAGGTCATCCCATCCTCTGTCGTCGAATTACAGTATGCAGACAATGCTGGCGTCTGCACTCACTCGGAGGTCGAACTCCAAACCATCGTCAACACCTTCACCGAAGTGTACAAGAGCATGGGCCTTACACTAAACATCCGTAAACAAAGGTCCTCTACCAACCTGCCCCTGCCACACAGTGCTGCCCCCCGATTATCAAAATCCACGACAAGGCCTTGGACAATGTGGACCACTTTCCATACCTCGGGAGCCTACTGTCAACAAGGGCAGACGTTGACGACGAAGTCCAACACCGCCTTCAGTGTGCCAGTGCAGCCTTTGGTCACCTGAGGAAGAGAGTGTTTGAAGACCAGGACCTCAAACCTGGCACTAAGCTCATGGTCTACAGGGCAGCAGTGATACCTGCCCTGCTGTATGCCTCAGAGACATGGACCATGTACAGCAGGCAACTCAAAGCACTGGAGAGGTACCACCAACACTGCCTCTGCAAGATCCTGCAAATCCATTGGCAGGATAGATGCACCAACGTCAGTGTTCTTGCTCAGGCCAACATCCCCAGCACGAAGCTTTGGCCACGCTCAATCAGCTCCGATGGACGGGTCACATTGTCCGCATGCCCGATACGAGACTCCCAAAACAAGCGCTCTACTCGGAGCTCTGGCACGGCAAGAGAGCCCCAGGTGGGCAGAGGAAACGCTTCAAGGACACCCTCAAAGCCTCCTTGAAAAAGTGTAACATCCCCACCGACACCTGGGAATCCCTGGCCCAACACCGCACAAAGTGGAGGAGAAGCATCCGGGAAGGCGCCGAACACCTCGAGTCTCTTCGTCGGGAGCAAGCGGAAGCCAAGCGCAAGGAGCGCACGTCAACCCAAGCACCCCACCCACCCGCCCCTTCAACCACCGTCTGCCCCACCTGTGACAGAGACTGTAGGTCCCGCATTGGACTAATCAGTCACCTGCAAATTCATTTTTAATGTGGAAGCAAGTCATCCTCGGTTCCGAGGGACTGCCTAAGCCTAATGATGCCATGTTCTTGACCCTTTTTTCAAACCTTGGAATTTCTAGCCAATTTTTGAGCGGGGCACATAACACTCCCATCCACAAAAGGGCCGGCAGATGCAAATGCAGGAATTTCATCAGACAACATAATTCCTACATTTGTGTTCTTAAAAATGCTGTGGTCTCTGGACCTAGAATTGCTGGGCCGGTGGATCCAGAACTGAAAGGCCAGCATTTCCCTACTGCAGTTAATCTCAGAGTGAATGATTTTAGTATGGATTGAAACACATGGGGCAATTCTTTTTTACATTCAATGTCTTCGGCCAGCTCATTAACCCCCACTGCCAGTTTCCTTACCCACCCGATGCAGACTCCCCAGTTGTGCCATTCACGGGGTGGGCACCTGCCTGGTACCCACCCTGCCTCTGACTCCGGAAAGTGAAACCGGGTTAAGAGTGCGAGTACCCAGTTGTTGGTATTCCCAACCCAGATTGATACAGTGGCAGATACAGCTACAATGGTATGACCAGGAAACCGTCACTGTTCTGCTAGTACTAACCGTTTGAATTTGAGTAGCAGTTTTGTTTTGTTAATTTTCTCCCCCTCCTCCTCCTTCACTTCTTCCTTTCTCCCGCTTCCTTTCCTAAAGGTGTTCACTCTTATTAGGAAATGATCCACAAGTACTTGCAGTCCTCGAGTATCTCACATAGATGGCCATTTTTAATTTGTGAGCCAGACAGAATAGGGTAGATTTTCCAATTGTTTGCTTCCATTAACTGGTGTAACCAACAGGAGATTTCCACTCAATTAACACTAGATCCAGTTTTTCAGTGGACTTTTGTACTGGCGCCAGAAGCACCCAGTAGTTTGCAATTAACTACATTATAATTAGGTCCCATGCAGTTTCCTGACATTTACAACAGTACAGCGTTCAGTCATCTACCGAGCCATATAAAATGGACATTCATGGCTGCTGGGATGCATTGTTTATGGATCTGCATTTTTAAGAGCCCTATAGTAAAATATGTATCAGCATTTGTGGCTATTCCTGAGCCTTTTTTTCCCTTGCTTTTCATTGTCTTTTTCATGCGTTCACTTCGTTGGTCAGTAGGCTTTGTAACAAACATTCTGGCACTGCCATTTTTTATGGTATGTCAGCAACATTGGACAATGGGAATTCCCCTTTGAATTATGTTTTTTACAAGAAAGAAGAGAAAGTCGGAAATGTAGTAAACAATGAGAAGGATAGTAACAGACTTCAGGAGGACAGTAACAGACTGGTGAAATGGGCAGACACACGGCATATGAAATTTAACAGAGAAGTGTGAAGTCATACATGTGAGTAGGAAGAGGCAATATAAACTAAATGATACATTTTTAAAGGGGGTGCAGGAACAGGGAGTCCTGGGGGTGTTTGTGCACAAATCTTTGAAGGTAGCAGGACAAGTTGAAAAGACTGTTAAAAAAGCATATGGGAACTTTAGCTTTATAAACAGAGGCATAGAATACAGTGCTTTATAAAACACTGGTTAGGCCTCAGCTGGAGCATTGTGTTCAATTCTGGGCACCACACTTTAGGAAGGATGTCAAGGCCTTGGAGAGGGTGCAGAAGAGATTTACTAGAATGGTACGAGGGATGAGGGACTTCAGTTATGTGGAGAGACTGAAGAAGCTGGGGTTGTTCTCCTTAGAGCAGAGAAGGTTAAGAGGAGATTTGGTAAAGGTATTCAAAACCATTGAATGGTAAATAAGGCAAAACTGTTTCCAGTGGCAGAAGTGTCGGTAATCAGAGGACACAGATTTAAGATGATTGGCAAAAGAACCAGAGGTGACATGATGACACATGTTTTTACACAGTGAGTTGTTGTGATCTGGAATGCACTGCCTGAAAGGGTGGTGGAAGCAGACTAAGAGTAACTTTTAAAAGGGTATTGGATATATACTTAACGGGAAAAAATTACAGGGCTATGGGGAAAGAGCAGGGGAGTGGGAAAAATTGGAAAGTTCTGCCAAAGAGCCGGCACAGGCATGATGGGCTGAATGGCCTCCTATGCTGTATCATTCTATGTATCATTCAATGGAGCGATGCCAGGCAAGTCAGGTTGCACCAGAGGCAGATCGTGCCCACCTGCCAGTACCCTCCCTCTCATATTTACAGGCGGAGATGCACCTACTTGGCAATTACACAGGGAACTAGGTTCTGGGTTAACAGACAGCCATATTTACAGCTGTACCATCCACTGCAAGGACACCCGCAACTAACGGGGCCTATAGGACTGGCAGTGCCAAAAGCAGTAACAG
The DNA here is from genome assembly GCF_052327205.1 of Somniosus microcephalus. NCBI lineage: Eukaryota > Metazoa > Chordata > Chondrichthyes > Squaliformes > Somniosidae > Somniosus > Somniosus microcephalus. The sequence goes on along the minus strand of NC_140988.1, from coordinate 238,417,136 downwards.
GACTGCCGGTGCCAAAAGCAGTAACAATCAGCTGTGACCTCAAGTCTTCTTCCTTCTTTCAGGGTGTCCTCGAGGGCAAGCATACCCACACTCCTCACTGTCACATCATTCTGCACCACCTTTACTTCATCAAACAGGGGCTTGGAGTGTTGATTTTCTGCCTCCATTATTATTGTGCCCGCCACTGGGTTTTATTATCCAAACAAGCTTTGTAAAGGCTAAAGTATGCATTTATGGTGTGAGGTACTGGCATGCTGTACAGAATGATAATGGGCTGATCTTGGGCACTTCCTAATGGTTGGTTACAGATCGGCACTGACATATACGAAAATAACGGGTAGGAAAAGACCAGCCAAGTCCGTCAAGCCTGCCCCATATTCATGATGCCTGGAGCATCACGACGAGACACTTCTTACAACCCCCTCCCCCCTTCACCGCCACCCCCCGCAGCCATGTAAAGAATAGTACATATGAAGGGTGACATGAATCTTGTCATTCATATGAAAATGACTTATGTAATAATACTGGGCAGCCTGCTGGTGGTGCTGTCCAGGGAGAGTATAAATACTCAGGCATGGGCCCAGCTTGTGCAGGACATTCTTTAACAGGAACTAAGGAAGGACACAACTAGATCGCCATGTTGAAAAACAGTTGATTAAAGCCTTGTTTAATACTCAGACCAAGTGCCTAGTAGTTTTCTTACGTCAAAGGGTGTAACTTAATAGAGGTGGGAAAGTAAATTTCAAATCCAAAGTTAGTTACATTTGTGATAAAGGGTAGTACTGAGTATTAAATAAGGACTTCAAGGGCTAAATATTGTGGTGTAAAATTGCTCAGTGATGTAGTAAATAAGTTAAGAATTACAGGGAAGAAAATAACAATCTCTATACAATTTCCTAAAAGTTAACGCACCTTTCATCCAAATTCTTCCAAGCAGGAATGATGCTGCACTTTGTTGCATTTCCAGTGTTCAGCTTTAAACCAAATTTTCTTTCACACTAACTGAAGATTTCCCCCTAGTCTACGCCACATGACTGAAAGTATTGGCCATTTAAACAAAAAAATCACACCACAAAGCCCTGGTGATATGCAGAAAGATAAAAACGTAAACCAAAACAAAATGATCAGTGAAACATTTAATGGCCTGAATCTCTATTGGACATTTTAAATTTTGGATCTAGAAAAGACAGGTATTATTGAGGTGAAAATAACATTTTCTAATTAATATTTTATACAGATATATATAAATGTATATTGGTTGTGTTATACCTTATGAAAAAAGCATATTTAGACCTGGCAAAGATAGTCTAGTTTGAAGAGTACATGCCTGACACACTTGCTCTATAAGGACAGCAGCTGGCAAATCCAGGTAACACAGCAGGCTTGGCTTAAGCCACACTTAACATAAACAATGTCAGTTTACTGAGTTACATCCAGTGTCACACATTCATTACTGCTTGTGTCAATAAACAAATCTAACTGTTTTAGTTAAGGATAAAGCTTCCAAATATTGTCTATGCAGTGGATCAGTGAGCATGAACATAGATTTACAAAGAGAAAGAGGATTGGCTAAAGATATCTGCCAGTGGATACCAACATTTTAACTATGTGCCACAGAAGAATAGTTATGATAGTTCAGCTACTTCAACTCAGTATTTATTTTATATGATTATAACTTTGCTATTGTTCCAACTCTGAGGACACCCACATTACAGGAAGATGGACTGGGGTGAGTGGACTCCCAGGCCCAGAGTTCCCTTGGCCCTGGCCTGACGAATCAGCAGCATCTAATACACCAAGTGAAAGGAAGTGTACCAGTCGCTGCAGGGGCACAAGTGGACCCTACCTGAGAGTCCAGGCCTGGGACTTGGTCTGAACCCCAAAGATTTGTAAAATGTTCTTGACCCCTTTATAAGGGGGACAAAGGGTATATTATGTGATGTTTCTTTTGGGGGGGGGGGAGGCCCTAACAGCCCCCCTGGAGCGGGAAGCCTCCACCACACTTTGCAGCCATCCCGGACCAGTGGGCACCAAAGGTAATAACACTGAATCTAACTTATTCTGTCGCTGTAAGGTAGTGGCACTCATCAGAGGCCTATATTCAAGGCTGTTTTTGAATGATTGGTTGCTATGTCAATTGTCAGCTTTTTTGGAGGTGTTCATCAGCATTTATGGCTTTTCTAAGTTGTCATCTATGTGGCCACATTTACAGATGCTTAGAGGTTCATGTGGGCTTTAGATCAAATTACTTGAATGTCATCAGAGCTAGAAATAGCTGAACTATTGCAGACATAATGGGGTAAGGTTTTGTCTTCACAGCCTGGGCAGTAATGTGGAGGAGTGAATCAGCTGCCTAATGCAGAACCCACCTGATTTCCAATCCATTGAAATCAATGGGCAGGGGATCTGCTCCACCAGATTACTACCAGGCAGTGAAGACAAAAAGTATCCTCGGGAATTCACTTCACAAACTCCTGTATGCACCCACAGACACCTGCACATATATACACACTCAGAAACATGCATATGTACCCTTTTAAGGATCAATAGGAATCATCAGCCTGAAACTAGATGATAATTGTAGATCCTGCAATGGAATAAGCTAGTAACTATAAGGATAAATTGTGTGAGGCTCCACTTCTGACATGGAGCTTCAGTTGATGAGAGCATGGATCACATAATTGGACATGGAAGTTAGCACACCTGAATTTCAATGCTCCCAATTTTACAATGATTAAAATAATTTAGCAGAAAATCAGGAATGCAGTGAATTGGACACACTGACGGCGGCCTAACTCCATGGGCTCGATTTTGCCATTGGTGATGGGTTGGGTGCGGGTCAGGTGGTCGGCAGGTCCCGATCCTGCCTTCGCTGTTGGGCGGGATAATATTGGAATTTTGCCCTAATTGGGCAATTGATTCCCTGCGTGTGCGCTCCCCTGGCCCAATTAGTCTTTTGGGTCTGAAACTCGCCTCTGCTGATGTAATTTCTCCAGCTGCATTTAAGGCCTCCAAGCAGCATTGCTTCATTTTGTGCTTATGTTCTTCCAGCGTGACAACTGCTTAAAGTGTGTGCTACTGCTGAAATGTCGAGCTCAAGGGCCAAAGCCTCACTACGTTTCGATGAGGACTCCCTCCATGCTCTGGTGGAGGGAGCCAGAGTTCAAAATGGAGGTGCTCTTTCCTTCCTCTGGGAGGAAAAAACCTCCCCAGCAAACTAAAGCTGTGTGGCTGCAACTGACTCACCCGCCTCCGCAAGGTCTTCCTCCTCCTCATCCTCATCCTCCTCATCCTCCTCCTCCTCCTCATCCTCCTCCTCCTCCTTCTCATCTGAGGAGGCTATGCGCTGAGCCACTTGTTCCTCAGGCAGCTGCAAGCCATGACACTGTGCGATGTTGTGCAGTGCACAGCAGACCATGACGATTCTGGAGACCCTGGCTGCTGAATACAATAGGGTTCCACCTGATCTGTCAAGGCATCTGAATTGTAACTTCAGCAAGCCGATGGTTTGCTCGATGATGGATCTGGTCGAAATGTGGGTGGCATTGTAGCGCTCCTCAGATTCGTTCGATGGCCTCCTCAACAGTGTCATCAACCACGTCTTCAGGGGATAGCCCTTGTCTCCAAGTAGCCATCCAGAAAGTTGGTTTGGTGGATTGAACAGCGGAGGCACACTAGACTGCCGAAGGATGAACGCATCATGGCAACTGCCAGGGTACTTCGCGCAAACGTGCAAGATGTCCTTCCTGTGGTTATACACCAGCTGCACGTTAAGAGAATGAAAGCCTTTGCGGTTGACAAAAACAGCTGGGTTGTGATGGGGTGCCCTAAGGGCTACATGTGTGCAGTCTACGACGCCCTGCACCCTTGGCAAGCCTGTCATATTTACAAAGCCAACCGCACATGTAGTTACACTTGCTTGAACCGTCAAGAAGTGTATGTAATTGTGCACCTTGGCAAAGAGGGCGTCGGTTACCTGCATGATGCAAGTGTGTGCAGCCGACTGGGAGAAGCCGCTGAAGTCTGCTGATGATCCCTGGAAGGACCCTGAAGCAAAAAAATTGAGTGTGGTGGTGACTTTGACAGCCACTAGTAAGGGGTGTCCACCCGCTCCCCTGGGCTTCAGGATTGGCTTAGTGGTAGGAGGCAGAGGCTGATGGTCGAAGGTTGTTTTTGTGACTGGAGGCCTGTGTCCAGTGGTGTACCGCAGGGATCAGTGCTGGGTTCTTTGCTGTTTGTAGTGTACATTAATGATTTAGATATGAATATAGGAGGTATGATCAGTAAGTTCGCAGATGACACGAAAATTGGTGGAGTGATAAATAGCGAGGAGGGAAGCCTCAGGCTACAGGACAATATAGATGGGTTGGATAGATGGGCAGAACAGTGGCAAATGGAATTTAACCCTGAAAAGTGTGAGGTGATGCATTTTGGGAAGACTAACAAGGCAAGGGAATACACAATGAATAGTAGGACCCTAAGAAGGACAGAGGATCAGAGGAACCTTGGTGTGCATGTACATAGATCCCTGAAGAAAGCAGGACAGGTAGATAAGGTGGTTAAAAAGGCATAGAAACATAGAAACGTAGAAGATAGGAGCAGGAGTAGGCCATTCGGCCCCTCGAGCCTGCTCTGCCATTCAATGAGATCATGGCTGATCATCCAAACTCAGTACCCTGTCCCTGCCTTCTCCCCATATCCCTTGATCCCTTTAGCCTTAAGAAATATATCTAACTCCTTCTTGAATATATTTAATGAATTGGCCTCAACTGCCTTCTGTGGTAGAGAATTCCACAGGTTCACCACTCTCTGGGTGAAGAAATTCCTCCTCATCTCTGTCCTAAATGGCTTACCCCTTATTCTTAGACTGTGACCCCTGGTTCTGGACTCCACCCCACATGGGATACTTACCTTCATTAGCCGAGGCATAGAATATAAAAGCAGGGAGGTTATGATGGAGCTGTACAAAACGCTAGTTAGGCCACAGCTGGAATACTGTGTGCAGTTCTGGTCACCACACTATAGGAAGGATGTGATTGCATTGGAGAGGGTGCAGAGGAGATCCACCAGGATGTTACCTGGGCTGGAGTGCTTCAGCTATGAAGAGAGACTGGACAGGCTGGGGTTGTTTTCCTTGGAGCAGAGAAGGCTGAGGGGGGACCTGATTGAGGTGTACAAAGTTATGAGGGGCATAGATAGGGTAGATGGAAAGGAACTTTTCCCCTTAGTAAAGGGATCAATAACCAGGGGGCATAGATTCAAGGTAAGGGGCAGGAGGTTTAGAGGGGATTTGAGGAAAAACTTTTTCACCCAGAAGGTGGTTGGAATCTGGAACTCACTGCCTGAAAGGGTGGTAGAGGCAGGAACCCTCACAACAGTCAAGAAGCATTTAGATGAGCACTTGAAACGCCATAGCATACAAGGCTACAGACCAAATGCTGGAAAATGAGATTAGAATAGACAGGGCTTGATGGCCGGCACGGACACGATGGGCCGAAGGGCCTCTTTCTGTGCTGTATAACTCTATGGGGGAAAATTCAGTATCGCCCCGTTTGGGGCGCCATTAGCGGCCGTGCGCAAAGTTTAGCGCCTGGCGCTAATTATCGCCTCCGACGGCAAACTTGGCTTTTATTGCCCCTGGAGGTGATTGGAGTGCTAAATCAGACACTTCACACCTCTCTTAAGGCGCAAAAGCTGAGGAGCGAGGCGCTACCTCAGAGCACTGGCGAAGCTCTTGTGATATCAGTCAGCAATGGAACACCGACACACTGGCGCCGGCCAGTTCTTAAAGGGGAGTTCTGACATAAGGTCATCGACCTGAAACGCTAACTCTGTTCCTCTCTTCTCAGATGCTGCTTGACCTGCTGAGTTTCTCCAGCATTTTCTGTTTTTATCTTAAAGGGGAGGGTTGATCTTGCTCTCCATCCACATCCTGCTCATTGCAGCCTTGAATCTCGGCCTGGAGAGACCTGTACATCAAATCTGCTGGAAAGAACAATTGAGAGACCCAGGGAAAGAGCTCAGAGTGCAGCCCCATCAGTCTCTTCTAAATCGATACTAGGAAGGGCAAATCAAAATGAACCTGCAAAGTACTGTTCAGTACCCAAAACTCCTTCATACAGTGCTGAATCTCTCCAGAAGTCTCTCCCTCTCTCTCAGAATGCGTGGTGCAAAAATGTCACCGACAAAAAAAGGCAGGAAGCGGTCGCCTTTAAATAGCGCTCCCCCAGTCCCTTCCTGACAGCATAACGCTCCCCTCAACCTGTCGTTGCTAGCGGCAGGCAGTAAGGCAGGGGACGCCACTCAATATCCAGTCCGGGGTGCTACCGGGACGTTGCGCACTCGACTGAAGTCACAATCTGCTGGCGCAGGAGATCGTGGCAGTAGTGTTTAATGCCACCGCAAAATGTCTAGTTAATTTCGCGAGCGGCGCAAACATCGCCGCGCACAGGCGCTAGTTGCATTGCGCCCCATTAGCGCCCTCTTAAGGCGCTAATGGGAGGCGCAAACAACTGAATTTTTCCCCCTATGACTCTATAACCTCTTGCAAAACTCTCAGCCTCCTTTGGCACTGCTGCTCACTCATGTTTAGGAAGCTGCTCCTCGGCCTGTAAACCCTGTGTTGGGGGTATCTCCTGCGGCGACGTGCAGCCCTGTGCTGATGCCCTCTGCCCTGTGCACCGTTAGGTGGGTGAGCAGGAGGTTGGCGCTCCTCTCGTTGCTGCTGCTGTTGTTCCTGGTTTTGCTGCTGCCGTGGCTGCTCTTCCTCCGAATCTGAGGACCAGGATGAAAGGAAATAAATGGTTCCCATGTTGCTGGTAGATATCTCAGTTGAGGAAGTGCTCAGTCACTGTGGGGAGAGGGTTTTCCCAGGAGGCCACAATGGAGATGGATCTCAGCTTCACCACTTCCAAAATCAGTAGACCTGCAAAAAGTTTGCCAAGACCTGAAAAAACAAAGTTCTGCCACCTCCACCTGATCCTTGTTGAAAGCTCCATTTTTATGCTGGAGCTGCAGCTGTCAGGAAGCCAGCCACTTGTCAACCCGCCACAATTAGCTGGCGTGGTTTGCTAACGACGTGGAACATGCTGAAAATGTGGTAAAATTTAAAAGGCCAGGCAAAATAGGATTACACAGGCAGTTAACAACCAGTTAACTGCATTAAGGGCCTATCCCGCCGCTTGGTGGCGGGACTGACCGGGAGTCTGCGAGCCCGCCTTTGGAAAAGTTGGATGTGTAATGTATGTACCTTTAAGGGGGGAACTACTTTGTACAGCTCATGTATACTGTAGTACCGGCAGTGACCACACCTGTATATAATGCTGAGTAGTAATCTGTACAGTTCAGTTGCAGTTTGAGCCACGTTGAGTAAACATCGTTTGTACCGTTCTCCGCAGTCTGTGTCTGATTATACACGGACGTTACATTGGCGACGAAGCAGGTTCGAACCTACCTGCAACTCTGCATCTCCTCCCGGGGATTCGTTCCTGGAGATCAGTGAATTGGAGGTCAAGGCCAGAGACTCGGGCGTCGACCACGGGCAACCGCCCAGTCATCCAGCAGAGACTCGAGAATTGCGGGGGAGGCTGTTGAGAGTCAGGCTTGGCTTTCCAGTCGAGGTGGTCCAGCGAAACGGGCTGGCAACAGGTAGTGCGCAGACCCTTCCCGGACAGCGGCAGGCTAGAGCCCGACCGAGCAGCACAGCAAAGGGCCGAGCAGCGTCGACGGGGGAGAGAGAGGGCGGAGCGCACAGGGTGCAGCCGGTGTTCAGGGGCCGAGCAGCGTCGGAGAGAGGGAGAGAGAAGCGTGCGAAACCTACAGGGCGCCGCCATTGCCACGAGAACTGCCGGGAGCAGCGTTGGCAGCAGCGGGGGAGGAAGGAAAGCGTGGGAGACGCCATTTTAAGCCATTGGGAGATGCCATTTTAAACCACACCCAAAATGCCGAAGAGTGGCAGTATCACCGCATTTGACAATGAAGTCGAAGATTGGACTACATATGTCAAACGAATAGAGGTCTACTGCAAGGCAAATGGGGTGTCAGATGACAAGAAAGCGTCGGTATTGTTGAATTTAATGGGTGCAAAGACGTATGGTTTATTGCAAAATCTAGTAACCCCAACGAAGCCAATGGAAAAGAGTTTTGAAGACATAGTAACGATACTAAAGGAACATTTAAACCCCACACCGCTGCTGATTGCAGAAAGATTCAAGTTTCACAAACGGAACCAGCATAAGGATGAAAGCAATGCTGATTATTTAACAGAACTGCGCAAACTATCGAAACACTGCCAGTTTGGAGCGGGACTGGCAGATACCTTAAGGGACAAGTTTGTGTGTGGGCTTCAAAGTGAAGGGACCCAGAAACGGCTTTTATCTGAAAAGGACCTTATGCTGGAAAAGGCTTTCAGCATTGCGGTATCATATGAAGCAGCAGCACGGGGCACTGCATAGATACAACAGAGACCGCAAGAATATGGTACAAACAAAATGTCATATGGAACAGAGAAGTGCTATCGCTGCGGCAGAACAACACACGACCAGAATGATTGCTGGTTCAAAGACAAAGGCCTAGAAATTCAGTTGCGTTCGCCAGCCGTTAACGCCATAAGAGGGGTATATTTCCAGCGCTAGGCACTTAGCGCCCGGGCGCAGGCCGATCTGCGCCTACGCCCAAATTCAGTAGACATTTAGCGCCGGCGCAAAGTGTTTGCGCCCGCTCAGCTGCGCGCGCAGCTTATGACGTCATTTCGTCGTGCAACGCTGTTTGTGCGCCCCAAACTGGAAATTCAGTGGCGCCTGCCCAATGTGGGCGTGGCGCTGTTAAGAACTGTGAAGTGGAACGCAACAGAGGCCCTGTGGGCCTCGGGGAGCGCTAATTAAAGGGCACTTACACTGACCTATAAAGCCCAGCCATTTTGCTGCAATGACTTTACTGCTTTGGATTTCTGGACAGAGACCAAGGAACAGAGCTTACTGATTTGGGACAACATAGGAGAGGTATTTTTGGCTTCTGGCCAGAGCTTTGACATTTGAATCATTGTGATTTCACTGTTTGCAAGTTTATTATGGGGGCTGTATGGGGTTCCAACCCTCAGTTGCAGCATTATGTGCAAAGGGCTCGCAGACGCTGTGTGAGAGGGCCAGCCATGCCTAGACGCAGAGGGGCCATCAGGCGTCGGCAATGTAGGCCTTACCCACTCAGGCAATACCGGCAGCAGGTGTCCTATCTCACCATGACTGCGGCGCATTGTGTTAAGAGGCTGCGCTTCAGAAGGGAGGTGGTTGCAGAGATCTGCCAGCTGCTTCACAGAGATCTGCGTCCACAGCTGATGTGCAGGACGTCTCTCTCGGTGGAAGTGAAGGTCACGGTGGCTCTGAACTTTTATGCAAGCGGCTCCTTCCAAGCCGCTGCTGGGGACATAGCGAACATCTCCCAGTTCGCCGCGCATCGCTGCATCTGGCAGGTCACCGATGCACCTTTCGCGAGGAGACACCAATTCATCTCCTTCCCCATGACCCTAGAGAGGCAGGAGCAGCGTGCAGTCGGATTTGGCAGGATCGCGGATCACGAACGCGAAGCTCAATGTAAGCTCGAGGAACAGCACCTCATCTTTCGATTAGGCATGTTACAGCCTTCTGGACTCAACATAGAGTTCAACAATTTCAGACCATAACCTCTGCCCCATCTCTTTTTTCCATTTTTTTTTCTCTCTCTCACATGGCAGCTGTCTTTCATTCTGCCATCGCCATTTACCCTTCATCTAGAGCCATCTTTTGTTGCTTAACTTGTCCCATTGCCATCTCCTTTTGCCTTGCACCATCATCCCTTTTGTCTCTTAGGGGGAAAAATTCAGTATCACCCCGTTTGGGGCGCCATTATCGGCCGTGCGCAAAGTTTAGCGCATGGCGCTAATTATCACCTCCGACAGCAAACTTGGCTTTTATCGCCCCTGGAGGTGATTGGAGCGCTAAATCAGGCGCTTCACACCTGTCTTAAGGCGCAAAGGCTGAGGAGTGAGGCGCTACCTCAGAGTGCTGGCGAAGTAAGGAAGGGCAAATCAAAATGAACCTGCAAAGTGCTGCTCAGTACTCAAAACTCCTTCACACAGCGTTGAATCTCTCCAGAAGTCTCTCTCTCTCTCAGAATGCGTGGTGCAAAATGTCACCGACAAAAAAAGGCAGGAAGCGGCCGCCTTTAAATAGCACTCCCCCGTCCCTTTCTGATAGCAAAATGCTCCCCTCAACATGTCGTTGCTAGCAGCAGGCGGTAAGGCAGGGGGCGCCACTCAATATCCGGTCCGGGGCGCTTACAGGGCGTTGCGCACTCGACTGACGTCACGATCTGCTGGCGCAGGAGATCGTGGCGGTAGTGTTTAGCGCCGCCGCAAAATGTCTAGTTAATTTCGCAAGCGGCGCAAACATTGCCGCGCCCGGCCTCTAATTGCTTTGCACCCCAATTGGCGCCCTCTTAAGGCGCTAATGGGAGGCGCAAATAACTGAATTTTTCCCCCTTAATCTTTCCTGCCTTCCATCCTATCACAGACCTTCCCTTTTGTTCTTTCCTCCCCTGCCCCCTTTCCCTGCCCCCGCACTTGCTTAAAAACCTGTTCCATCTCCAGCTTTTTCCAGTCCTGAAGAAGGGTCATCGACCTGAAACGTTAACTCTGTTTCTCTCTCCACAGATGCTGCCTGACTGGCTAAGTATTTCCAGCATTTTCTGTTTTTATTTCAGATTTCCAGCATCCGCAGTATTTTGCTTTTGTAACCCCTAGGGTTTAGTTGCACAATCCCATGCTCCCAAAGGAGATCCATGATTGCAGGGAGTGTGGAGTAGGAGAATCGGGGCTACAGTGTTGTATTCCTATCTTTGACCTGCGCTCCCTTCGAGCATGGCTCCCCCAGCGGCAGCATGGGATCGCAGAATTAACCCATTGTGTTCTAGCTGAGTGTGAAATCTCCATGCAGAAAGTGGACAAGAGCAGTAGCAGGAAGGGCCCTCTGCTAGGCATAGAGTCCTCACCCCATAGCATCTCACCCACCCAGGGAGCATCAGCTGTCAGGGGACTCAATAGAACTGATGTTGATTTTAATAAATTATTTACTACATTTCATTGTCATTTTAAATTCTGCTAAGTTAAGTCTTGGAGAAAGCCAACATAGAATATTATTCAGGGATATCTCTATAGTGAGCAGCAGGAGCCTGCAAAAATAAAAAGTACCCGCAAGTCATCCATTAAGACGCTTGGGTGGTGATTTTGCCAATGGGGGCGCGTTGGAGGTGGGACTGCTGCTTGGGGGTTGATGTGCCGCCTCCATCGATTTGTGGCCAACCCATGCTATTTTCCCTTGATTGACCTTGTTAAGTCCACCCAGCAGGCTTAGCAGGCCAATTAAGGGAAAGCAGGTTGCAGAGAACATCAACGTATGATGTTTCATCTGTCAAAAATTTTTGATAGATGAATTGTCATCATTTGACAGTTCTGCGAAGCTGTCAAAAAGTGACATTCACTGTAGTTTGATGAATTCTTGAATTCAAGACCTCATCAAACCTCTTTCTTTTGCAGAAATTAGATGGTTGTTGCATTGGAGAATGCAACGGCTATCTGTGATCTCTGCCGTGGAGGTGCGAGCCTCTCCACATACCCTGAAGCCTGCAGCAAGAAACAAAGGTAAGTAAACTTTTTCCAGCACCTTCCACTTACCTCACATACTCACCTCTCCACATTTGCACCCATCACTTACCTTCACAGCGCACTTTTGCACCCTTCCGACCCCCGCAGACCCACTACTTGCCTCGGTGACCCTGGTGGGGTTCGGAGCCTTCGGGAAACCCGCACTTTTGTGGGTAAAATGACGATAATCCTCTTATCTGCCTGTTAACTACCTGTTAACAGGCTGATAAGTGGCACTAATCCCCTTCCCGCCTCCAAGGAGACGGGACCCGGCGCGGGACTGCTACCCGCCTCCTGGCAAGATGGCATGGAGGCGGGTTGGGGGCGGGTTGGTCACTCGCCCTCAAATTTTGCCATTTTCCCGGCAGCCCCACCTCTATACCCGCCTCCCTAGGGCTGGCAAGATCGCGCCCATAGATTCTATTATTCTTAGTAATTAAAGTAAATGTCATCATCTTAAAATTACTTTCTTCCAATAACAGGCAAGTGGTTCCTATATATTTGGCAGCCTTGTATTTCCTTAGCCATGGCTGTTACTCTCTTACTTGGACCATAGGTCATGTTGACAGCACACTCCACTGCAACGATGTACATATCAAACTGTATGAAAGTACAGTAGTTGATCTCAGTCAAGAAGTCACAATGGAATGCTGATATACACACTGCATAGGGAGTGACCATACCCTCCCACAGAGCTACTCTGCATTGTTGAACTCTTATGGCCGAAATACTGAACTTATACATGACAGGCTGTATATCACAGGGCCAACATCTCTGGGAAACTTTGATGTGTAGAACACATACCAGATGCACAAAAAAGGCAGTTTGATATGAGAATGGTTTTCATAATCTGAGAGAAGTACAGTGGTTGGAAATATTTCCCATGAAAGTAAGGATCAAGTGAATATGGTAATGTTTGTGATGCTATGTTTATGCTGCAGAGCCACATCAGGCAGTGACTCCGAATGTCTGGAGTTTCTCCCTCAATGTCTTGTTTATACTATTATAACAAGAGGGAGGGAAAGATGGCAGAGTTGGCAAAAAATTCTGGTCCCACCAGTATTTGCAATCACCATTTATAACACTTTAGAAAATTCAGTATAAACAAAATTTCTGATGGGCCTCATTTATACTGAACAGTCTAAGTTCACTTTGCTCAAAGCAGCAAATAGGAATCCAAATTTGGCCACATAACAGTCCCTGTACTTCAAAAGTAATTAATTGCTTGACGTGCTTTAGACATTTAAATATGATAAAGTTTGATATAAATGTAATTATTATATTTCAAAACTTATTAATTTAACTCCCATTTGTTGATATTAGTAAAGTTTTCTCCCTATGAGATAGAAAATATAGCATTTTATCATTGAAATGTCCCAAAACAATTCACACAATGGGCTGGATTTTCATCGAGGAGGTGGGTAGGAGACGGGACTACAATTTTTGGGGTTGTAGTCCCGCCTCCATCGAGTTCTAGCCAACCCACATGATTTAGGCTTGATTGACCTTGTTGAGCCCGCCCAGCAGGCTCAGCAGGCCAATTAAGGGCCACCCAGCAACAGGTGACGTCACAGATTGAAATTTCATCTGTCAAGACCTTTTGACAGATGAAATATCAGCGTTCGACAGCTGTTTGAAGCTGTCAAACACTGACAATCTGTACTCCAGGTTAATTCCTTCCTCTCAGGATGATTTAGAGATCTCCCCGGAACAGAAAGGAGAGACTGCAGGTTTTGACAGCTGGCGGCCATTCTGCTTTCTGTGCCGGTGAGATGAGGGACTCCCGAGACCTGAAGGAAGGAAGGCTGTAAAGGTAAGTAAAGGTTAGTAGAACTTCTTTTAACACTTTACACAGACCAAACACACTTACCTCTGCACTCATGCACCCATCACTCACCTGAACACCGAACATCTCGACCCCTCCAAGCCCTTCATCCCGACGGTCTGCCTCGCTAACTTGGCATGGTTTGGAGCCGTCGGGAATCCCACATTTCAACAATGAAAATAGGGATTAGGCTAAAAACTGCCTGTTAATTACCTGTTAACAGGCAGTTAATTGGCACTAATCCCCTTCCTGCCTCGGGTAGGCGGGTCCCAGTGCAGGGCGGGTACCCGCCGCCTTTGAAACTGGCATGGAGGCGGGTTGGGGGCAGGATGGGGCCGGGACCCCCGATTTCGGGATTTTAACCCCCCACATGCCTCCAATCCCGCCTCCACGGCCCAATGAAAATCCAGCCCAATGAATTTGTTTTGAGGTGCGTGATCGTTCTTATATAGGAGAACAACTTTTGACACAGAGGCAAGAGTGCTACTGACTAAGCCAAGCTAACACAATCAGTATCTTGTTTCTACATTTTAGAGGACAATATGAAAACTAGTTGTTAACCTAGATATTCAGACTTGTCCACAGAAAATGGCTTCTCATATTTACACAGTGCCAACAAATCATGAGAACTGGTGCTAAACTAATTGTCAGATTTTGTTTGTATTTGTGGAAGACATTAAACATTTTATTTTCTGGCTTCATGTGCAAATCAGTTGTAAGAAAAGACTGGTGTATAAAATCACAGAAGGTCGGTAAAACCACAGTCCACATAAAATATAGAGAACAAAACATCTAATGTATGTAATGTATATAATGGGCAGAGTAATGATTTATCTTATTTTGCTGATGAGCTTGAAACTAGTTGACAAAGATACTTTAACAGTTTCATGTAAGTAGGACTAATGCTCGTGATTAGGTCAATAAAGAACTGGGTTGTAGTTCAGTTGTCCTCAAGCCCGCAGACTTTGTTGGTAATAACCCAATTATTTTGCTTCTTAGGTATCAACAGCACCTCAGTTAACTTCAGCAAAAATAAATAAAGCAGTGCTAGTGCTGTCTGAGGCAATGCACACCACTAAAAGAGGTTGTGTTGGCCCGCACCTCTTAAAGTACCACTGTCCCCAACAATTATATAGGGGGGAATTTTAACCCCAAAAAATGAGTGGGTTGGGTGGGAAGATAAAGTGTTAAAAATCTGAATCCCGACCAGAACCCCCCTCCAACCCCCCCCCCCACTTCCGCTTTTAACGGTGGCGGGATGGGGGGGCGGACAGCCAACCCGCTCCCAGGAGGCGGGTTGTAGTTTAAATATTATAATGAGGCTGTCATGCCTCAGATTTAACCACTATTTTAAATTTAATTGTGGCTGGTGTCAGAGTCGCTGGAAATAAACAGACTGCGAGACTTTCATAGCAGCAAAGAAAAACGCGTGTTAACTTTATTAACTTTCCGCATGGACTGAGGGACCCAGCCTCGTCGCAGGGTTATGACGTCATCACACAATCGATGACTCTTAAAGGGACCCTGCCCCGATAACCCAACCAAGTTCCGTACATAACGTGGAGCGATAACAACATTGGCTATACATAGTGAATTGTGTTACTGTCCCTATGTGGTCTCCGCCACATACGTACCCCCAGAATTCACTAGAACTGGCAATGTCAGTCGTTGAGGGGCCCGGATCACACGGCCGAAACGGCTCCTTAAGTCCGGGGCGGGGGTCGCAGGAGGGTCCCCGGGCGCTCGGTGGTGGACTGAGGGTGCAGAAGCCGGAGGTCGGCCCCACCGTGGGGGCTGAGCCAACCCAACGGGTCGGTCCAGATCCAGGTGGACCGGCTTAAGATGGTCCACGGAAATGTAGTCCGGCTTACCGCCGACATCCACCTCGAAGACCTTGTCCCCAGCTTCCAGGACGCGGAATGGTCCGTCGTAGGGTGGGTGAAGAGGTCCCCGGTGGGCGTCGTGGTGGACGAAAACGTACTCCGCCGCACGAAGGTCGGGCGGAACATGGGACTGAGGGAGACCGTGCTGTGACGTGGGCACCGGTGTGAAAACCTTGGCATTGTCCAGGAGGGTGGACCGCTGACGGGCTGCGGACCAAGGGTCAGTGGCGTTGGGGACGAAAATCCCGGGAACCCGCAGCGGCTGCCCGTAGACAAGCTCGGCGGACGAGGACTGGAGGTCCTCCTTGGGAGCGGTCCTGAGTCCCAGCATGACCCACGGGAGTCTGTCGATCCAACTGTCATCCCGGAGGCTGGCCCGCAGCGCGGCCTTCATGGAGCGATGAAACCGTTCGCACAGCCCGTTAGCCTGAGGGTGATATGCGGTGGTGCAGTGGAGTCTCAACCCGAGGCCTTGGGCGACTGCGTTCCAGAGCTTCGACGTGAACTGGGGCCCCCGGTCAGAGGAGACGTCAGATGGGGTGCCGAACCGGGCGACCCAAGTGTTGATGAATGCCCGAGCCACATTGGCGGACGTTGTTGACGACAGCGGGACGGCCTCCGGCCATCAGGTGGTTCTGTCGGCCATCGTGAGGAGGTGGGTGAACCCGCGGGAGGGTGGCAGGGGCCCCACCAGGTCCACGTTAACATGGTCGAACCGCCTCTCGAGCACTGCGAAAGGCGCCAATGGGGCTGTAGTATGGCGATGCACTTTCGAGCGCTGGCATACCACGCAGGTATTGGCCCAGTCACGAACGTCCTTCTTGAGCCCGTGCCAGACGAACTTAGCCGCCACCAGCTTCTGTGACGGCTTCCTGCCCGGGTGGGAAAGGCTATGGACGGCGTCGAAAACCTGCCGTCTCCACCCGTCGGGCACGACGGGGCATGGCTGCCCAGCAGAGACGTCCCACAGGAGCGTGGTGCCGGCATCGTCAAACGCGACGTCCGCTAACTGAAGGCCCGTGACAGCCGTCCTGTAGGCCTGGACGTCCAGGTCGGAGGCCTGGTTGGCTGCCATGCGGGTGTAGTCGATGCCGAGGTGTACGCCGCTGGCGATGGCCCGGGGGAGACAGTCGGCGACAGGGTTGTCTTTCCCAGCCACATGCTGGATGTCCGTCGTGAACTCAGAGACGAAGGAAAGCTGGCGCTGCTGACGGGCCGACCACGGCTCGGAAACTTTGGCCTTTGCGAAGGTCAACGGCTTGTGGTCCACGAACGCCGTGAACGGGCGGGTCTCCAGAAGGAAACGGAAGTGTCGGACGGCGAGGTAGAGGCCGAGAAGCTCGCGATCGAAGGTGCTGTACTTCCGCTCGTTGGGGCGGAGCTGCCGGCTGAAGAAGGCGAGCGGCTGCCAGGTGCCGTTGACCCACTGTTCGTGGATGGCGCCGACAGCATAGTCCGAAGCGTCAGTGGTGAGAGCGATCGGCGTATCGGGCAACGGATGCGCCAGCATGGTCGCGTTAGCCAGGGCCCTTTTCATGTCCGTGAAAGAATTGGCCATCTCCTCGGACCAGTCGACGGCGAGCTTGGCGGGCTTGCCTTTGAGGGCCTCGTAAAGGGGCCGCATAAGCTGGGCTGCCCGGGGAACGAAGCGATGATAAAAGTTCACCATGCCCAAAAACTCCTGCAGGGCCCTCACGGTGAGGGTTCGCGGAAAATCCTTCACAGCCTCCACTTTCGACGGCAGTGGCACCGCCCCGTCCTTCGTGATGTGGTGCCTGAGAAAGTCGATCGAGGACAGCCCGAACTGGCACTTGGCCAGATTGACGATTAAGCCGTGCTGGCTGAGGCGTTCGAAGAGAGTCCGGAGGTGGGACACATGCTCCGTCCTGGAGGCGCTGGCGATGAGAATGTCGTCCAGGTAGACGAACAGGAATAGCAGGTCCCGTAACATGGTGTCCATTAGGCGTCGAAAAGCCTGAGTGGCGTTTTTGAGACCTAATGGTATGCGGAGGAATTTGAACAGCCCGAACGGGGTGATCACCGCGGTTTTCGGGACATCCTGCGGCCGAACGGGGACCTGGTGGTAACCCCGAACGAGGTCCACTTTAGAGAAAACAACTTTCCCGGCCAGGCGGGCGGAAAAGTCCTGGATGTGTGGAATCGGGTAGCGGTCGGGGGTCGTAGCATCGTTAAGGCGCCGGTAATCGCCGCATGAGCGTCAACCGCCGCCTGGTTTCAGTGCAATGTGGAGGGGTGAGGTCCACGGACTGTTCGACCGGTGAATGATGCTGAGGCGCACCATCGTGTTGAACTCAGCTTTAGCGATGACGAGTTTCCCCGGGTCAAGGCGCCGAGCGCGGGCGTAGACAGGCGGACCGGTGGTCGGGATGTGGTGTTCTACCCCGTGCTTGGTGGCGGCGGACGAGAAAGTGGGCTTCGTGGGTCCGGGAACCCAGCAAGGAAGCGGGAAAACTCGTCGGAGGCCGAGAGTGCGCTGGACAACTTCGTCGTGCTGGAACCACTGAGTGAACACGGGAGCAAACTGAAAGTCATAGCGTTGATGAGATGTCGGTTCTTGACGTCCACCAAAAGGTCATTGGCGCAGAGGAAGTCAGCGCCGAGAAGGGGGGTGGACACTTTTGCTCAACAAAGTCCCAAGCAAAACGCTGCTCGCCAAAACACAGCACCATGCTCCGTTTTCCGAAAGTACGGATGGAACTGCCGTTGGTGGCTTCGAGGGCGGGGCCATGGTTCCCCCCCTGTATGTCTACGGTTGACGCGGGCAGGACGCTCACCTGGGCACCCGTGTCACAGAGGAAACGACGTCCAGAGTCAGTGTCCGTAATGAATAACAGACTACCTGAACGGCCGACAGCCATGGTAGCTAATGAGTGGGCCTTCGCGTTTCCCGACGCGGTAAAGCTGCACGGGGGCCAGCACTTCTTAGCGTTGGGGCCGAACTGCACGTGGTAGAAGCACATGCTTGGGGGCTGCCGCCATTGGGCTGTGGCGGTGGGGGCAGGGCCCCGCATGGCCGCGCAGTACTGTTGCCCGGCGGAGAAAAATTTGTCGGCCTCCTTGGCCAGGGCGCGGAAATCACTAATATGAGTGTTGGCTAAAGCCGACCGTACCTGCCTGGCAGCTGTTGTAGGAACAGTTCTCTGAAGAGGAAGCACGGCTTGTGCTTGCCCAGGAGGGTTAACATGTGGTCCATCAGTTCTGAGGGCTTGGAGTCGCCAAGCCCGGGTAGAGAGAGAAGCTGACGTGCGCGCTCGGGTTCAGTTAGTCCAAAAGTCTCTAGGAGGTGCGTTCTCAGCGTCGCAAATTTGTGGTGCTCCGGGGGGGTCCTCGAGCAGGCTCATGACTCTGGCCGCGGTGGAGCTGCCGAGAGCAGAGACGATGTAATAATACATCGTGTCGTCCGCGGTGATGTCCCGGAGTGCAAACTGAGCCTCGGCCTGGGCGAACCAAGCGGCAGCCTGCTGTTCCCAAAACTCCGGAATTTGAGAGAAACGGCGTTCGTCGCCATCTCGGATAAAGTCTTTGGAAACACCCAAAAGAGAAAAGGGGTCACCAATGTAGGAGTCGCTGGAAATAAACAGACTGCGAGACTTTCATAGCAGCAAAGAAAAACGTGTGTCAGCTTTATTAACTCTCCGCATGGACTGAGGGACCCGGCCTCGTCGCAGGGCTATGACGTCATCACACAATCGATGACTCTTAAAGGGACCCTGCCCCGATAACCCAACCAAGTTCCGTACATAACGTGGAGCGATAACAACATTGGCCATACATAGTGAATTGTGTTACTGTCCCTATGTGGTCTCCGCCACACTGGTCGGGTTTTGCAGGCCTCGTGAAACCCGCCAGCTAATGGAAGGCCAGGACTGCTGGATCCAGGAGATAAGTGCCTTTACAGTTACCTCCTGGATCCCGCGTCCCTGCCTAACCCACCCCCCGCGATCAGAGACCCCCCCACCAATGAGGTCTCAAATACCACCTCCCCCCCCCGCATTCCGCCTGCCCCAGGCCTTCAGTCCCCCCACCACGAGGCCTCCCCATCACCGATACTCCTCCAGCCCCCTGACATCATCTGCCACCCTACCCCATGCTCCTCTGCCCCCACGCAATGTGCCCCCAGCCCCTGATCAGCCTCCAGCAGCAGCCTCCCCCACCCCGATCATGCTGCTCCAGCCCCCCGATATGCTGCTCCGGCCCCCGGGCCCCACATGATCCCTCCCTCCTCTTTGCGGCCTAGTGCCGTAGGCCTACCCACCCGCAGCCAGGCAGCCCCTCACTCCAGCTGGCTGCAGGTGGGAAACAGAGGTTTCAAATGCAAATCAGGCCCTGGCATTAAATTCGGCAGGGCCTGCAGGAAACCCGTTCTCCCGGGTTTGCCGACCGCTTCTGAGCCCCCCTGCTGCCAACCCGCTAAAGTATTAAAATTCAGGCAGCTCCACTTTTACTGGCCTGTATGAACCATCCCCAGCCAATGAGCAATAAGCCACTAACAGTTTTAAACAACAACTTTGAATTAAATTGTGAAAGTAGGACAAGAGACACAGGTTCACATTAGTAAAATTAAGACTAATATCAGGAAATTCTTCCCACATAAAGAGTGATCAATATATGGAATAGACTTCCAGGAAGAGTACTGGAGGCAAATCCATGAGATCTTTTAAGAAACAATTGGATGCTGAAATGGTGGGACTTTGGGATCTCTATATAAATATAAATTGTTGTTGTTCTGGATGGATGAATTAAGATGGGCCAAATTAAATCCATTCCTCATCCATTATAATCTTGTGAAAAACCTGTGGATAGTTGTTTAAATAAATGTAGATCTTATGTTGCAGAAAGCACCCCACAATAGAAACAGGGAGTACCCATGGCTGCAGTAAGCATTGCAGAAATGCTCCCTGAAGTGGTTTGACCATAATTCCAGGAGAGCAATAATCTGAACTAAAATTTGACCATTTCTGAAAAGTCAGAATTTTTGTTCAGTTGTACTCAGAATGAATGGCCTGTTTGTTTCTGTAGTGTACCTCCTGAAGAAAAGCCCTTTGCGACTGCTTGGCACACAACTTAAAGGAATATCATCACCAAACTAGCCAGAATTCTGAGAAACTAAGTATAACCGGCTCCAATAACCTGTCCAAGGTTGGCTTTGGACTGAAATAGTTGCAACCCCATATTCAAGGCTCATCACATTGACCACTTGTGTAAAATAGTGTTGTGGCAGACACCACATCTATAACAAACATTGTTTTACAAATTGTGGTAAAGCATCATTTTTTTCAAGACATCCTTTATTAGTTTTCAGTTCAACATTAATTTTTTATAATCGTAGTTGGTATAAGAATGACAACATCAGGTCACCAAGCAGATCTTTCAGTCACTGCTCTTTCCATATCACCTTACTTGCTATATCTCTCCCTTCCTTTAAAAGTCTCATAAAAAACATTTCTAAAAATCTTTTAGGCTTGGCTTTCAGGTTGCTTCTCCCATAATTTCCCATCTCCACCTCCTCTTTTTCCCCTGTAAAACATTCTGAGATGATTGTTCTGTGAGCAGTCCAGTAAAAGTTCAAGTTATAGTTGTTGTCACTCACACTTTGGCTTACAGGCACCGGAAAATATATTCAAAAATATTTCAGTGGGTGACAGAGCCCCTTTAATTAAATAATAGTGCTTTCTTGAAGAAATAAGCAATGTCTTCATATTTTACTCAAGTATCCATCATCCAGCTTGTCATTTACCATATGATGAGCCAAAATAATACAGAAAATATATATTTTTTGTAAATCTAATGTCACGCTGACATTCCAAAATTCCTCAACAGTCTGTGCTAAATGAATCATGTTGCATTAAGAATTGCAAGATTTCATCATTAAGCCTGCGTATTATATATTTCAGGGCCTTAGCCCTCTCTCTTTCTATATCCTCCTCCATCCTTACAACCCCATCCCCAAACTCTGCATCCCTCTAACTTTGGCCTCTTGTGCATTTCCCCCTTTTCGCCCCATCATTGGCGATCATGTCTTCAGCTGGCTAGCCCTAAGCTCTGGAATTCCCTCCCTAAACCCCTCCATCTATCCATCTCGCTATCCTCCTTTAAAGATCCACCTTAAGACCCACCTCTTTGACCAAGCTTTTAATCACCCCTCCTAATATCTCCTTTGGCTCAGCATACATTTTTAAATTAAGCCTCTGTGAAGCCCTTTGGGATGTTTTTCTACAATATAGACACTATATAAATACAAGTTGTAGATGTAGTTGCAGTAGTAATAGTAGTATTTACCTCAGACTTCCCTGCATTTTACGGTACAGGTCAGAGTTGGGCCATAAATGCATATACAAAATCCATATATATTTTGTTTTGCATGTAACTAGATTTTATGGATTCACACGTCCACTGTGGAGCTCCGCATGCCAAAAGCACACATCAGTAATTCAGGCCCAGCAATCACCAAAGTCCCACAGGATCTTCCATCCCTTAATTTTAATGGACAGAAAATCCTGTGGAGCCTGCTAACATCCATTTTCAAATTCCCAACAGGTGTTCCTAGCATGGGAAGCTCCCTACCAGACATCAAATTGGAAAAATCTGTCTAACGAGACTAGTTGTACCAGTCTTGATGCTTTTGATACCTAGTAATGGTGTACTTACTCATTAATGATCTTGACATACCGCACAGTGCCTAGTAAATGCTTCTTTTATTTTACATTGGGGAAGACTGGCAGCTAGAAAATGGAAATCTCCATCATTACTTTTAAAGAACTGGAAACAAACCAAAGCAGTTGTTTCTTCATTGCTGCCGGTGCTCTGGAATCCGCCCCTCAATAGAAACAGGATAGATTCCACAACACTAGAAACTCCAGCATCTCTCGGAGCCTCTTCAAATAGAAGTGGCTCTACAATTTAAGGAAGGCATTATGCCAAGAATTAGAACTGTTTAATGACTGGATTTCACAGCATTTGACCTGTTTAGGAGAACTGCTCCTTAAGAATGAAGGATTTAAATTTGGAACAGCTTTAATGCAAACAGAGAAAGAGTCTCACTATATTGCTGCATAACATTGACATCTCTTGCTCTTCGATACACACAAGACTTTGAACGCCTAAATGCTACATGAACATAACAGTGAAATTGTAAAGTATATATAGTTTAGAAAGTACACGTGAAAAAAAGTTATAACGGATAGGAATTGACAGTTACAATTAACAAAATAATTTTAAAAATAGAAACTAAAGGAAAAGGTCAATTCAATTGGTAGTAGCAACTAAAGAGGCAGCCATTGTATTCCTGTTTAAGTAACCACAAGATATGGTTGTAAGTTTAAGGTATCACCTTTCCATCAAAAGCAATTACTGTCATATGGATTAACTCCTCTAATAAAGAGCTGAATGAATATCTGGTTAAGAATGGGATTGAAGGTTATAAGGATAAATACAGATATAAGTGAACACTGCGAGTTCTAGTCCTGTTGGGACTATGGGATTGTCATTTATGGAATGCAACCAGTCAGGGTTGAAGAATGTAGATTGTAATATTAGACTGATATCCTGAGGTCAGGACAAAATTTCAGTTTTGTCTTCGTGGAACGTTTACCTGCATACTCTTTACTTGCCTGTGGGTATTAAATAAATTGGCTAGAGTCGACAAGAGGGCAAATTGTGCATAGTTGGTAGAAAGGAGCAGGCTCAATAGGCCAAAGTGCCTTTTCCCACTGTGCTTTCTTATATATTTATGTTGTGCAGAAAACAGATAAGAATTAATGATATTGGTAATTTTGCACTATCTCTGCTCATTACTAGTTTTCGGCAGTTTTGATTCCCCCCGATGTTGTAAGCTACCTACATGTCCTAATCAGCAGTATGTTACTGCACGTGTTCCAACGGTGTACTTTACATGTCATCCCGGAGGATCCCAATTTCCCAAATGACCTGCGCTTGATTCCCAACTCCCAAAGGTACAGGCAATCCTCCTGACTGCATCCCTTCAGAGGGGATAGTGAAACACTATCGTCAGGAGGCTTAGCTGCAAGACCAAATACCGGGAGGTGGCAAAGTCCACACAGTGGCCTAGAAATTGGGTTTTGGTGCAGCGATGGCTTTAGCGCCGGAAGTTAGTGCCGGAGCTAAGTCGCGCTGGGCGGGCCAAAAATTCAATAGTTCTGCGCCCAAACGGCTGCCGGCGCTGCTGAGAGCTGTTTGCGCCTGAAAACTGGCGCTACGCGCTGAATATCGGCGCTATTCCGGCGCTGCGGCGCCCGCTGCGGTGCAGCAGGTTCGGGAAGTGCAGGCCTCCTCCTTCCCTTAAGGAGGAGCTGCCTGCACCCGGCCGCGGCCCGCGAAAATCATTGTAAAAATGAGCCCGGCACCTCGGACAAGTGCCGGGCTTGCTTCTGTTCCGGGGGGGGAAGTCCGGGGAGGGAGCTGCGGCCAGGCGGCCGGCGGGAAAGCGGCCGGCCGCCGCGGGGCCTTTAATGCGCCGGCGCAAAGTCATGTAAGACTCTGTTGCCAGAGTCTTAGTTGCGGCTGCCACGGGCGAGGCGGCCGCAACTGAATTTCGGCGCTGGGGCCCGTCGGCATGGCAACCGGGACGCTGCGCACACCGATGACGTCATCGGTGCCGGCGCAGCGCTACCGGTCTACCGCGGCGGAAGGGCCCCAGGCAATTTCGGCGCCGGCGCCAATTGCAGCGCTAGGCCCTCTAGCGCCGCAAAATCGGCGCTAAGGGCACTGAATTTCTAGGCCAGTGTCTGTATTCTCCCAGATTGATCAGGAGACTTATAAGACATACAAATCTGCATTGTGATCACTCATTTAAATTACTTCAAAAACAACAAAGACAGCTGCACACTAGAAATATATATATATACATCTTTATCTGATTGAAAACTAATAATTTTGATCTTCTGAATGAAAATTTGTACAAGTTGCACTTATGTTTTTATCTCTACGCTGGAGTAATTCCAAGTAGAGCTGAGACTCATAGACCATTTACCCAACCTCCTGAATGTTGAGCAACATTGTGAGTCCTTCCTTGTACTCACAGCGCTCAAAGATAAATGACCAAACTATTGAGAAATGATCAAATTAGCTTTGGGGAGAGGGCATCAATCCACATATCTCAAACTAATCATAGATCACCATTGTGAAATTCTAGCATGACTGACAAGATAATAATCGGTCTTTGGACAAAATGTTTAAATTCATCCTCCCTTTTAGCTTCATAAATCACAAACTGTTGATTTATTGCGGAAAAACATGAAGGGAGTTTGATATTCAAATGACTTTTGAGTGACCCTCTCCATGCAAATCGGCAAATGTTACCTTTATGCAGTTTCTAAAGGTCAAAAGCAGATAAGCTTAACCTTACAGACTGTTTAAACTGGTACTGTTAGGAAGCTTGTGGCAGAAAGACTTTGAACAGAATCTGGTAAATATACTAGATTCCTTTGTCACTTTTACTTAACAAACATTGCCGGCATGACCTTCCTAGTCCTCTGTAAATTCAGTGTAATACCTGCACAGTTCTGGCTCATACTGGGACTGATTCCTAATAAGCAGGTACAACCAGAGTGAACTAATAAAATATTCCTGAGGGGAGTGCTCCACTTCAACATCAAAGTCTGGGTTCTATTTAACTTTAATGGTAAATATGCAATCAAAAGTGCACACTTTTTCTAAAACTGAATCCAATGAATATTTAAATTCCTACCTTGATTTTTTCACGATGAAAGTGTTACATAAAAAGAAACAACATTGTTTCAAAACTTATGGAAACATTTCACTTACTACAATGTAGTTCTAAGCAATGTTTACCCCATATGGTACTGTATTCTCCAATACACTGATGTGTATTCTACGTATTACTGTATACACCTAACATATTGTCCAGTCCTATACATCACTGGGCAATTATATACATAGATACATACACAGAAGATAGGAGCAGGAGTAGGCCATTCGGCCCCTCGAGCCTGCTCCGCCATTCAATGAGATCAGGGCTAATCATCCAAATTCAGTACCCTGTCCCTGCCTTCTCCCCATATCCCTTGATCCCTTTAGCTTTAAGAAATATATCTAACTCCTTCTTGAATATATTTAATGAATTGGCCTCTACTGCCTTCTGTGGTAGAGAATTCCACAGGTTCACCACTCTCTGGGTGAAGAAATTCCTCCTCATCTCTGTCCTAAATGGCTTACCCCTTATCTTTAGACTGTGACCCCTGGTTCTGGACTCCCCGGCCATCGGGAACATCCTTCCTGCATCTAGTCTGTCTAGTCCTGTTAGAATTTTATAAGTTTCAACGAGATCCCCTCTCATTCTTCTAAACTCCAGCGAGTATAAGCCCAATCGAACCAATCTCTCCTCATACGTCATTCCTGCCATCCCAGGTATCAGCCTGGTGAATCTTCGCTGCACTCCCTCCATGGCAAGAACATCCTTCCTCAGATAAGGTGACCAAAATTGCACACAATACTCAAGGTGTGGTCTCACCAAGGCCCTGTACAACTGCAGCAAGACATCCTTGTTCCTGTACTCAAACCCTCTCGCTATGAAGGCCAACATACCATTTGCCTTAACTGCCTGCTGCACCTGCATGCTTACCTTCAGCGACTGGTGCACAAGGACACCCAGGTCGCGTTGCACTTCCCCTTCTCCTAATCTATTGCCATTCAGATAATAATCTGCCTTCCTGTTTTTGACACCAAAGTGGATAACCTCGCATTTATCCACGTTATATTGCATCTGCCATGCTTCTGTCCAATCACCCAACCTGTCCAAATCATACTGGAGTTTCTCTGCATCCTCCTCACAGCACACACACCCACCCAGCTTTGTGTCGTCTGCAAACTTGGAGATATTACATCTAGTTCCCTCGTCTAGATCATTAACATATATTGTGAATAGCTGGGGTCCTAGGACCGATCCCTGCGGTACCCCACTAATCACTGCCTGCCACTCAGAAAAAGACCCATTTATTCCAACTCTTTGCTTTCTGTCTGCCAACCAGTTCTCTGTCTAAGTCAATACCTTGCCCCCAATCCCATGTGCCTTAACTTTACACACCTTCTGAAAGTCCAAATACACCACATCCACTGGTTCTCCCTTATCTATTTTACCAGTTACATCCTCAAAAAATTCCAGTGAATCAGTCAAGCACGATTTACCTTTTGTAAATCCATGTTGACTTTGTCCGATCCTGTCACTGCTTTCCAAGTGCTCTGCTATTACATCTTTTATAATGGACTCTAGCAGTTGTATTCCGCCTGTGTATTCTATACTTTCATATCCTATATATTATATATTGTTCTATACAGACCCATATTAATGAGTACAGCCTTGTATTATTATACATTGCAATTATTTTTCCTCCAAAGCCCAAGAGCAATGAGGCCAATTGTAGTACCTCTCCTGGCTCAAATCATTAGTCAGCACAAATTAGCAATCAGAATTGGGACCTTCCTGGTCTGTATGCCTCCATACCACACCATGTAATGGATTTAGTCACTGGGTCACTGGGCTTTCTTTATACTCAATGTATTACTGTTTTGTAGAATCCTGCCTTATGCTGCTCTGTACTCTTGTACTTTAATTATGCTAAGGGTGCGATCTTGCCAGCCCTGGGGAGGTGGGTATGGAGGTGGGACTGCTGGAAAAATGGCAGAACTTGGGGGCGGGTGCCCAACCCGCCTGCATGCCATCTTGCCAGGAGGCGGGTAGCCATCCCGTGCCGGGTCCCGTCTCCTTGGAGGCGGGAAGGGATTACAGCCACTTAACAGCCTGTTAGCAGGTAGTTAACAGGCAGATAAGAGGATTATCTCCATTTTGCCCACACAAGTGCAGGCTTCCCGAAGGCTCCGAACCCCGCCAGGGTCACCGAGGCGAGTAGTGGGTCTGCGGGGGTCTGCGGGGTCCAAAAGTGTGCTGCGGAGGTAAGTGATGGGTGCAAGTGTGGAGAGGTGAGTATCTGAAGTAAGTTGAAAGTGTTTCTTCCTGCAGGCTTCAATCCATGGGTATGCGGAGATTCTCGCACCTCCGCGGCAGAGATGACAGATGGCCGTTGCATTCTCCAATGCAACAACCATCTCATTTCTGCAAAAGAAAGAGGTTTGATGAGATCTTGAATTCAAGAACTCATCAAACTACAAAGAATGTCACTTTTTGACAGCTTCACAAAGCTGTCAAACGATGACAATTCATCTGTCAAAAATTTTTGACGGATGAAACGTCATACGTTGACGTTCTCTGCAACTGGCTTTCCCTTAATTGGCCTGCTAAGCCTGCTGGGCAGGCTTAACAAGGTCAATCAAGGGAAAATAGCGTGTGTTGGCCACAAATCGATGGAGTCGGGACATCGACCCGCCAAGCAGCAGTCCTGCCTCCAGCACGCCCCCATTGGCAAAATCACCCCCTAAGAGTACCTCCAAAAAGCCCAGTTTCCTCTTTTGTGCTAAACATTTTTTTTCCATCAGCAACTCTTGGCTTACCTATAACGCATAAGTATATCCAGGACTTGAATCTTGCTCTTCTAACTACTCTTTTGCACCTCTGGGAAGGAGAAAGCTTGTCATTTAATAGGCAATTCCTTGCTCACCTCTAGCTTTCAACCCCTCTCCCCATTTCACCCTTTCGTTTCTGTTTTTTGTTGTAGTACGGTTGGTTGTCCTCTGAACTACACTCTCTTGTTCTTCCTAAGCTTCAAACACACTGTCTAGCATACTCTTCCTGCAAGCACATTTATTTCAGATTAAGTGCCCTTTGATCTCATAAATAGGCACTTCCACTGTTTTATACAGCCATTTTAAATCATACAAGGGAAGGTGGAGGAAACTTAGCTATTACTTTCATCTGACCTCAGTTAGTCAGATTTCTGTATTATTTCATTGGACCAGAGAAATCTACATCCGTTCTATTTCACTTCAAAGGAATTGCTTGGTATAATCACATACATTCATGAAAAAAATTGTTGTGGAGGTATTCAGACAAGTATGTGCTTATTCATGGATACGGTCACTTCATTTTCATGCTGTTTTTGTTTTCATTTCTGGGGAGGGGCGTATTTCATGCTCATCGCATCAAATGTTATTGAACCTCATTCTTCTCTGCCAAAACCAAATCATCCTGCAAAGTAAAGATAACCCGCGGTTTCTTTCCTCCACTACCAACCGTCCCCTCAGACCCCTCTCTGCTGCTTTCTTCTTTTTAGATTCATTTTCCAGATGTGGGCATCTCTAACAAGGCTGCATTTATTGCCCATCCTAATTGCCCTGAGAAGATGGTGGTGGGCCTTCTTCTCAAGCCGTTGAATTATTTGTTGCAGATTGATGCAGCTGAGTAACTTGTTGGGCCTCTTCATAAGGCAGTTAAAACATTGATGTGGGAGTGGAGTCACATATAAGCCGGACCTTGTAAGGACATAAAGGACATTTGTGAACCTGTTAGGTTTTTCTGACAATCCAACAGTTTCATGGTAACTTTTACTGCTACCAGTTTTTTATATCCAGATTTTTTAAAGCTAAATTCAAATTTGCAAATTGCTATGGTGGGAGTTGAACTCATGTTCTCTGGATTATTAGTCTGGGCCTCTAGAATACTAGTCCAGTAACATAATCAGGGCACTGACGTACACTCTCCCCTCCAAAAGATGAGGAGCTCTTGGACTTCTTTGTCACTAAGGCTGAGACCATCCATTCAGTTGTCTCCACTTGTAGTGGCGCTCACTGAGCAAGAAAATAGGGGGTTTCTTAATACAATAAGTCGTTCAGGTAAATTAACTGTATTATGCCATTTAGCCACTATTTTAAAGTATTTTCTTAAGCTTTTATGGCTCTTAATATTTGAGTAATTGATATGCTTCATGTGCCTAGTCAATTAGGGGCCGGAATGTAAGAGCCATAAAAGCTTAAGAAAATACTTTAAAATAGTGGCTAAATGGCATAATACAGTTAATTTACCTGAACGACTTATTGTATTAAGAAACCCCCTATTTTCTTGCTCCAGTAGTATAGTCCGACACCCCCTTCATTCTTGCCACAATGGAACAGTCCCTAAGCCACACATGGGTGCAGCCATCTTACAGTTTTAAACTGCACGTGGTGAAAGAGGCAGAAGCTGTGAGGTTTGGAGCAGTACAGTTTTTGACCATGTTCGTTTATACGTGTTTGCTTTGTAATTCTGTTTGTTAAGTGTTATAGTAAACCATTTAAAAGACAAAGCTACGTTTGGGAACGTTTTATTTCGACACGCGTCTACTCGATGTTAAAAGCCCCACAGCCCAGTGGCCTGCCTGTTTGGAAACTAAGAAGCGCCACTACACCACTGCTTCCCCCCCACTTCCCCCTGCCCACCAAGCTAAATCTTCCCCCAGGCTACCCGTGCCCTAGCCCTGCACTTGCATCTCACTTTAGTTTCTCTCCCATTTCTCCTTATACCTACTCCAAGCTCATCTCATCTATGGTGCCCACCTCTGGCTCCCTTGACCCAATTCCCACTAAACTGCTAACCACCCAACTTTCCTTCCCAGCCCCCATGGTATCTGACATTTAAAATGATTCCCTCTCCTCAAGCACTGTCCCCCTCCCTTTCAAAACTGCCATCACCACATCAAAAATTCCCCCCCATGATCCCTGATCCCCCCCTCCCGATCCCCGACCTAGCCCATGCCAATCCCCAAACCCCGCCCCCGATCCCACCGATCCCTGATCCCTCCGATCCTCCAACCCCCTCCCAATCCCTGATCCCCGGCCGAACCTCCAAACCCCTCCCGATCCCCGACCGAATTTCCAACCCTCTCCCAATCCCTGATCGAACTTCCAACCCCCTCCCAATCCCCGATCCCCGGCCAAACTTCCAACCCCCTCCCAATCCCCGATCCCCAGCCGAACTTCCAATCCCCGATCCCCGGCCGAACTTCCAATCCCTGATCCCCGGCCGAACCTCCAACCCCCTCCCAATCCCCGATCCCCGGCCGAATTTCCAACCACCTCCCGATCCCTGATTCCCCGGCCGAACCTCCAAGCCCCTCCTGATCCCCGATCCCCGGCCGACCACCCCTCCCCTGTCGATCACCGACCACTGCCCCCCACCCATTCCCCGACCATGCCGCCCCCCAACCACCCCCCACCCCACCCCACCAACAATCCCCGATCATGCCGACCCCGAGATCCCTCCCCTGGACCAACCCCTTGCATCTGAAGTCTACCCGCCCACATCCAGCCTCTCAATCTTGGCTGGCTGCGGGCGGGAATTCGAGGCCTCACATTCAAATCAGGCCCTGCCGTTAATGTCAGCAGGGCCTGCAGGAAACCCAGCCTCCCAGGTTTTCTGGCCCCCAACTCACCTCCCCTGAGAAAATTCCAGCCATTTAATTTCAACCTTTCCCATTTCAATGTTTTCCTACCGGTACCTCATGCAGCCCAATTAATGTCCTTTGACAGAACATATCATAACCAAAATTAAAGAGCTGGGCTCTATCTATTTTTTCTCCTCATTAGTTTTCTGCCCCTCCTTCTCCCATGAAAGCATTGTCTTCTTGCCAGAGTATCAATCCATGAACACCAATCACATTCTAGGCCCCTTGCATCCATTATACTTGACCTTGAGGATATGCATTCCATCAGGGATTAATTGGGTGGTGTGTTATTGGCACTCACCCCACCAGAGTACTGGCCCCATCTGATTTTGTGGGGTCAGATATATGGTTACATGGTGGTGGCAGCTCCCAGCCCATGCTGGGTCTGGCCTTGGGAGGTCACCAGAGTGGTGAAAGAAATCGCATGTAAGCAACCCTTTCCACTGCTTATAAGGGATGACCGTAAATTTAAAGGAATGCCGTTACTTAAAGGTAATCCCTGCTTATGGGATAAAAGTATTGGTAGTCTTTGAGAGCTGTTAATATTTTTTATGTTAACTAGCTAATGTCCCATGGCATTACTCACAGTAAGTCAAAAGCTTTTTTAGAACACGGGTGTTGTGTCAAGTAGTATTATTAGGGACACTCATTTCTCAGAACTTCAATCCTGGGATAAGGGAGCACTGGGATGGGAGCTTGGGATCTGACAGTACTAGGGTAGGGTATCAGGGTCTAGAAGTACTTTGAGGGAGGTGCCGGGACATAGGACCACTGCAGAAAGGAGTTTTGGGAGCAGTGGTGCAGGTCTTGGGATTTTGGATTACTGGGAGAAGATTTCCTGGATATGGGAGCATTGGAAATTGAGGTCTTAGGGTCTGAGAGTCTGCGACAGAGAAAACTATGAGGGGGTTCTCATGGTTCATGAGCACTGGGAGGGTTTCCAGGGAACTGGGAGCAGTCAGGAAGTCCTTGGTAAGGGAGTCCTGGGTCCAGGAGAAATGGGTCTTAGCTCATTGAGAATACCAGGGTCTGTTAATAGTGGGGGGTTGCTGTGTCTGGCAGTATTGAGGGACAGGGACAGTATTATCCGCAGCCTTGCAGGGAAAAGACAGAGGAATGGGGGTCTAGGAGAATGGAACCCTAACTATCCTTGGTGACTTTTGGACCATCCCCGTTGCATTCCCACCTGTCAGCTCCTTCCTCAACAGGCACACAGTCTCTTTTGGGCCATCAGTTCCAACCCATACCACTGCCCCCCCCACCCCCACCCCCCACCCACACACACACAAACCACCACCAGCATCGTCACTTTCCATATCATCAGATGGTTCCTGCCTTAAAGTATTAAGAGCACTTTTAATATGTTTGTTGACTTATAGGTCCTAAATGTCTACGGCCCTTCCAGCACACTCCCACTTGTAGCAGAAGGCCCAGAATTAGGCTGGGACCTGGATATGCTGCATTCAGACCTTCTTCACTAGTTTCTGTCAGAAAGGGCATGGCCATGACATCAGTACTGTCATTTTTTTGGGGGTGACCCACAGTGGCCAATGTCTCACAGAATTATCGACCTCCCCAGTCAGGTGGATGCCTGAGATGCACTCTTACTAGTTTGGGTGCCCAGCAGCTATATTTAAATAAGGTGACATTCCCCTGATCCCACATACTCTCGGACAGGGTCAGGAGTGGAGGTCACCAACAGGCACATCCTGGCATGTATGCTGGAATTTCAGTCCTGCTGATTTTTGAACCCATACAGTCTTTAATAAACAAAACTTGCTTCAGAAAATGTTCAGAAGGTCATTGTTTATGCATTTTCCAAGGCTTCATGCAAAACAATTTACCTGTAAGACCAAAATTGATTCGCTATCTTTCTCAGAAGAGAAACATTTTAACTGAATTTGAAGCCAAAATAAAGAGTGAGCGGCTTGCTGTTATTGACACAGAAGAAAGCCAATCAGAAGGAGCCCAATATTTCCAATTCTTTATCCAGCTGGGTTTAAATCACTGGGGGAAAAAATCCTGAAATTCTATTTGACTTTTTCATTGAGAAAAATAAATAAATTGTCACAGAAGCATTCTTTTTCGTTTTGCTTTCTGGAGCCCCGATTTTAACGTAACCTGCTTGGTGGAAACGGTCCAATTAAGTTAATGGGGCAGTAATTCCTCCCCAAACGCGTGAGTACGGAAGGGGTACTCACGCGTCTGGCCGGAGGAAATGCCGGTTTTCAGCATGCACAGCGCATGCGCTGAAAACCAGCATTTCCTCTCCTCTAACCCAAGAGGTGAAGAGGCTAGCACGTGCGCTGTAGGGGGCAGCGCGTGCGTCTTGGATTTCCTCTGTTTTGGGGGATTTGCGCATGTGTAAAGGCCTCCGGTCTTTACGCTTGTAAAAAGCACACGTAAGTATTTATTTTTACAGGTAAGTGGTGTTTTAGTGCAATTTAGAATTTTTTTTCCCACAGGTTTATTATTTTAAAGAATCTACAATAAGGTAAGTTTAGTTTTAGACCCTTTTTAGTAAAAATTTATTTTTTCAAAAAAAAAAATTATTGTTTAAATTCTTTTTTTTAACTTACTTATACTTAATTTAATGATTGGGATGTTTTTTTAATTTTTATTTAAAGTTTAAATAGTGTTTTGGGCCCCCGTAGTTATCATGAGTTTGACAGCTATTACTCTCAAACTCATGAATGAACCTTCCCCTCCCCTGATTGGTTGTACAGTGCTCACCTGATCCCAGCCGGCACATCGCACTAACTACGCCACTGGATCAGGTAAGCACATCACGCCGATATCTGAACCGGGCCAGTGACAGGAAATGCAAGCAGGCCCAGGCTTCAGATGTCGGCGCGCCGGGTGAGTGCAGATCGGGGGCTTGCACCCGCGGGAAGCCCCCGATCCTAATTTCAGGGCCAATAGAGTGTAAAACTGGGTGAGTGTAAAATGGGAATCCTGCCCAAACCCAACCCCTCCCCACCAGATGGGTTAAGTTAAAATCGGAGTTAATCACTGGCATTATCTATCAGTCTGTAAGGTAAAAATGGAATAGTTCATAAGAATAATGGAGCAGTTGTTAATATTTTAAATGTAAAACTTGCCCAAAATAAAACTTTGAGAAATCATTCTCCAGTTTGTTTTAAGGTCTTCTGGAGAAAGTCAAGAAATTCACAAATCCTTAACAGATGAAGGACAATAGGCTTCTACTTCAGCTCAGTGAAACTTACTAGTTACTGCTCAGAAATTCTTCAAATCGCACAAGCTCAAAGCACCACTGTTTGCGGCAACATATTTGTGTCATCTCAGACAGCAGCTCTCAACATACATGAAAATCTGGGTCCTGCCCATTGCCTGAAGCATCAAGTTTACCTCCTTTTATATTTCTGGGTGCCATTGGCAGCAGAAGAACCATACATCTGCCATTGATGGCACATTAATAGGGTAAAACTGGCTACTGATGCCCACTAATACTGATGACTGGGGATCATTCCTTGTGGTCCAGAACTCAGCAAGTGCATGTTAAACCTGGCTGAGCCTCACTGCTGCCGCTCCCAGATGGGCTGGCTGTTGGCTTGGCCACGTTTCCACCCGGAAGATAAAATCAACCCCCATATGTCATCAATGCACCGCCTAAAGTTACATAGCCCTCTTAAAGTTGTCCTTTAAATCAGCTAAGAGATTTTGGCCACTAAAACATGCTTTTGTATCCGTTAAGGTGTAATATTATTTAATTCACTTAAGTTGCTGCAGCAAAAGATTTACTCCACGTCGTTCAAATGCATTGAAATTGTACCGAGGCAAAAGGGTGTTTACTTGATTTTTATTGCAGTAAGATGTCAGTGTGGGAAATCAGCCAATGCATCTACTTTGTGTAAACACACTAAGTGACCTGTATGAAATGAAGCTGCATTCCTGGTTGGAAGTTCGAACAGTGTTCCTTTTCCATATAAAGTAAAACATATGTAATTCCGAGGAGGAGATCTCATAACAACCTGGTACAAACAAAACGTTTATACTTGTCTTGATTTATCAGCTTTCTTTTACAGCATTTCTTCTCCTAAAGTAAAGATGAGATAATAGCAAATAAAGACATATTGCAACAAGGAACTACTTTTTAGTAAGTCTTGTTCAAAATTTGCCTGATTAAACCAACATTTATTTGTTCTCTATATATATTCACCAGGCACACAGAAAGGCTTGATAACAGTGTTTTATATTTTGAGGGAGAAATTCGGTATCGCCCTGTTTGGGGTGTAATTATCGGCTGGGCGCAAAGTTTAGTGCCTGGCGCTAATTATCGCCTCCAACTGCAAACTTGGCTTTTATCGCCCCTGGAGGTGATTGGAGCGCTAAATCAGGCGCTACACATCTGTCTTAAGGCGCAAAGACCGAGGAGCGAGGCACTACCTCAGAGCGCTGGCGAAGCTCATGTAATAGAGTCATAGAGTCATAGAGTAATACAGCACGGATAGAGGCCCTTCGGCCCATCGTGTCCGCGCCGGCCATCAAGCCCTGTCTAATCTAATCCCATATTCCAGCATTTGGCCCGTAGCCTTGTATGCTATGGCATTTCAAGTGCACATCCAAATGCTTCTTAAATGTTGTGAGGGTTTCTGCCTCCACAACCCTTTCAGGCAGTGAGTTCCAGACTCCAACCACCCTCTGGGTGAAAAAGTTCTTTCTCAAATCCCCTCTAAACCTCCCGCCCTTTACCTTGAATCTATGCCCCCTAGTTATTGACCCCTCTACTAAGGGAAAAAGCTCCTCAGCATCCATCCTATCTATGCCCCTCATAATTTTGTACACCTCAATCATGTCCCCCCTCAGCCTCCTCAGCTCCAAGGAAAACAAACCCAACCTGCCCAGTCTCTCTTCATAGCTGAAGCGCTCCAGCCCTGGTAACATCCTGGTGAACCTCCTCTGCACCCTCTCTAACGCGATCACATCCTTCCTGTAGTGTGGCGACCAGAACTGCACACAGTATTCCAGCTGTGGCCTAACCAGTGTTTTATACAGCTCCATCATAACCTCCTTGCTCTTATATTCAATGCCTCGGCTAATGAAGGCAAGTATCCCATATGCCTTTTTTACCACCTTATCCACCTGTTCCGCCGCCTTCAGGGATCTGTGTACTTGCACACCCAGATCCCTCTGACCCTCCATCTTGCCTAGGGTCTTTCCATTCATTGTGTATTCCTTTGCCTTGTTAGTCCCCCCAAAGTGCATCACCTCGCACTTTTCCGGGTTAAATTCCATTTGCCACTGTTCCGCCCATCTGACCAACCCATCTATATCGTCCTGCAGACTGAGGCTACCCTCCTCGCTATTTACCACCCTACCAATTTTTGTATCATCCGCGAACTTACTGATCATACCCTTTACATTCATATCCAAGTCATTAATGTAGACCACAAACAGCAAGGGACCCAGCACCGATCCCTGTGGTACCCCACTGGCCACAGGCTTCCAGTCACAAAAACAACCTTCGACCATCACCCTCTGCCTTCTGCCACTAAGCCAGTTTTGTATCCAATGTGCCAAGGCACCCTGGATTCCATGGGCTCTTACCTTCTTGACCAGTCTCCTGTGCGGGACTTTATCGAAGGCCTTACTGAAATCCATGTATACCACATCCACTGCGTTACCCTCATCCACACACCTAGTCACCCCCTCAAAAAATTCAATCAAATTAGTCAGACATGATCTTCCCTTGACAAAGCCATGTTGACTATCCCTGATTAATCCTTGCCTCTCCAAGTG
Source organism: Somniosus microcephalus (assembly GCF_052327205.1). Lineage (NCBI taxonomy): Eukaryota > Metazoa > Chordata > Chondrichthyes > Squaliformes > Somniosidae > Somniosus > Somniosus microcephalus. Next base: position 238,380,626 of record NC_140988.1, on the reverse strand, counting down.
GAGACAAATTTTGTCCCTCAGGATTTTTTCCAATAATTTTCCTACCACTGATGTTAGGCTCACTGGCCTGTAGTTCCCCGGTTTTTCCCTACTACCCTTCTTGAATAATGGTACTACATTAGCGGTTCTCCAGTCCTCTGGCACATCCCCTGTGGCCAGAGAGGTCCTGAATATATGTGTTAGAGCCCCCGCAATCTCCTCCTTTGCCTCACACAGCAGCCTGGGATACATTTCATCCGGGCCTGGGGATTTATCCATTTTTAGGCCAGCTAAAACCGCCAATACCTCCTCCCTCTCGATGTTAATATGTTCGAGCATATCACAGTCCCCCCGCCCTATTTCTATGTCTACATCGTCCTTCTCCATAGTGAAAACAGATGCAAAAAATTCATTTAGAACCCCTCCTACATCTTCCGGCTCCACACACAGATTGCCACTTTTGTCCCTAATGGGCCCTATTTTTTCCCTAGTTATCCTCTTACCCTTAATATACTTATAAAACATCTTCGGATTTTCCTTTATTTTGCTTGCCAGTGTTATTTCATGGCCCCTCCTTGATCTCCTAATTTCTTTTTTAAGTATCCCCCTGCACTTTTTGTACTCCTCTAGGGCTTCCTCCGTCTTTAGCCTTTTGTATCTACCAAAAGCCCTCCTTTTTTTCCTAATCCATTCTCGTATATCCCGTGACATCCAAGGTTCCCTGTGGTTTTTGGAACCACCCTTGACCTTTACGGGAACATGTTGCCATTGTATGATCTCAATCTCCCTTCTGAAAGCCTCCCATTGCTCCGATGCGGATTTTCCTACAAGTAGCTGATCCCAGTCCATTTTGGCCAGATCCTGCCTTATCCTATTAAAATCGGCCTTCCCCCAATTTAGAACCTTTATTTCCGGCCCATCCCTGTCCTTTTCCATGGCCACCTTAAATCTTACCATATTATGGTCACTATCACCAAAGTGCTCACCTACTAGCACTTTTTCCACTTGGCCGGCCACATTCCCTAGAATTAGGTCCAGTACCGCCCCCTCAGTCAGCAATGGAACACAGACACACTGGCACTGGCCAGTTCTTAAAAGGGAGGGTCGATCTTGCTCTCCATCCACACCCTGCTCATTGCAGCCTTGAATCTCGGCCTGGAGAGACCTGTACATCAAATCTGCTGGAAAGAACAATGGAGAGGCCCAGGGAAAGAGCTCATAGCCCCCATAGTCTCTTCTAAATCGATGTAAGGAAGGTCAAATCAAAATGAACCTGCAAAGTGCTGCTCAGTACCCAAAACTCCTTCACACAGCGTTGAATCTCTCCAGAAGTCTCTCTCTCAGAATGTGTGATGCAAAAATGTCACCCACAAAAAAAGGCAGGAAGCGGTCACCTTTAAATAGCACTCCCCCAGTCCCTTCCCGACTGCTTCCCTCAACCTGTCGTTGCTAACGGCAGGTGGTAAGGCAGTGGGCGCCACTCAATATCCGGTCCGGGGCGCTACCGGGGCGCTGCACGCTCGACTGACGCCACAATCTGCGGGTGCAGGAGATTGTGGCGGTAGTGTTTAGCACCGCCGCAAAATGTCTGGTCAATTTCGCGAACGGCGCAAATATCGCCACACCCGGGCGCTAGTTGCATTGCGTCCCATTAGCGCTAACGGGAGGCGCAAAGCAACCAAATTTTTCCCCTTTTGTCTTTCTACATTTGCTGAACTCCACCCCCCCACCACCTAAAAAACAAATGGTTTTTTTTGCTCAAAAAGGTTTGGTGAATTAACTGACACAGCAGCAGAGTACAGAAGGAGGTAACTGTAATGAGAAGATCTGTCTCACAAACCTAACCCTGAAGTTGCTGACAGCATTGAAAGGCCTGGGTTTTAGTGCTGGCTGTTGAGCAGCATGCAACCATTCTTGATTCATTCTTTCACATTAGATAACAGGGAGCTAGAGCTGCTTCAAACCATCAAGGGGTTCAGTTGTCAGAAACCATGAGTAGTATATCAATAGTCCCTGAACCCCAAGCTCTGTGCTTGCTCCTAATACTTACATGTAAAAATGCCTACCGTTAAATAAAGTGGCAAAGTTGACTGTTGAGTTCTCCTCCTTTGATAAGTCAGTACATTCACTCAGCGAGCAACTGACCCATATAGACCAGAAAGGCTCCAGATTTGATCCTGGCCTATGCTGAGTTAGCTGACAGCAGTTGGGGTAGCAGTAAAGACCTTACAATTGGCCCCCGCACCCCTAGATTACGGAAGGGGAAAATCAACAAGGGTTCCAGCTGAATGTGAGTGTGTGCGTGGACATGGGGAGAAAACAGAATTGGGATTGGTTGTGGTGCTCTTTACTATCAAAACTAGCAAGTAATGGCCACTTGCATGAGGTACTGAAGGTTGACTCATAGCCAATGAGACACCTTTGGGGGATGGGGGAGAACTGGTAAGAAAAAAATAGGTATTTGATGTGCAAAATGGGCACATCAAACTCGTGTTGGAGCATAATACTAAATAGCTCAAACTCTGAGTAATCTTGTACTCATGTGACTTATTCACAGCTATTGTATATTAACCTTTATTTGGCTGAGTTCTACAAGAAAATCTCAGGCCATATTTTAACTTTTCATTAGAATTTGGTCAGTACCAAACAGTGAAAAATAATTATAGTCCTTAATTATCCGAGCCAGTAGTTTTATTATATGGTCATGTTTTGAAATTGCTTTTCAATTGACTAATAAGAATAGCATGTATATAAGTTGTCTGCTGAAGTTGAATAAAGCATACATATTTCTTCAGTGTTCCCCAGATGTGTTCATGAAAGGGGCTCTCAGAGTGTTCTCCCAGCATGCTGCCGGAATGAAGCCTTTTGCTGGCTTTCTTACAAATTGATTTTTCATTTTGCTTGCCAACATTTTGTGTCAACCCTCTGAGCACTTCAGGTGCACTGCAAAGTGGTGTGTTGAGGCACACTCTCAGCACCATGTGCAAGAATGTTGGATATAATCCAAGTGTAAGCCTGAGGTGAGACGAACATGATTAGATCAGCGCATCCACTGAAATGTAGTGTAGCTCATGGGTCCTGTCAGTGTGAATACTCTTACGAAGATAATATGTAAACCTGGTGTGCCAACTGAGCATTCCAGCAGTGTTAGTAACACAGTGCGCAAGATTAGACATTATTTAATGATGCTGGTGACTCACCTTGGCATGTTCACTTCTTAAATATCCTATGGCTAACCCTGAGAGAGGACTTCACAGTGCAGCCTGCATGCTTTATGTGAAGGTATAAAAAGTGTTATATGGTGCATAACTGTAATAATAACTGAAGCGAATGAGTAAAGTAGTCTTGCTTGAATGAAATTAATGTTGGCATCAGCTTATTGTGTGTAATATAGATTCTCAGAAAGGGAGTCATGCAAAAAGCAAATAGAAGTGAAGAGCGTTTTATGGAGAAAACACTTTCTGTCATAGCTCAGTTATGCTAAGACCCGCTGCCATAATACAATACTTATGGGTAGATTTTCTTAATCATGTACCATGAGTTTAAAACATTGTAACCAAACATTACAGATACCAAGACCTGTGGAGTATGTTTGTTATATATGACACCACTGTAGTCCCATTAACTTTAGCAGTGAAATGAATCTGCACATGTGGGATACTGCAGACCAAACCACGCTGTTCTTAATTTCTGCAATAATAATCTTTATGCAGTGCTACTGATACTTGGCAGAAACAAAAAGGGCAGTAAAACTAAATAACATGTTGTTGTTATTTGTACGCTAACTTCAGTGTTTGCTGAATCTACAGGTGTAAGACAAATTTGGCTAACCACAACAGACTTAAGTGTCACATCATCTGCCATTGTACTGTCTGCATTATATCTCCTGGCATCATCCCACTTTAAAAACAGTTGCAGAATCATGGAATATCATTTGAAATAATATATAAATAATGGTCCTAACTATGATAAATATGTCTGTCTCAGAATCACCCAGCTAATTTCATAATTAATCATTTAAAAAGCCAGTTCTGCAAAATATTGGCTTTCATTTTAACTAGTAGTCATTTTAATTTTAAATTTATCTTTCTGTTGGCCCTGTCTGTCCCAGCCAAATGCAAGAAAGCTGAGCTGTATATGAGGTACATAGGGGAAGTGTCTGAATGAGAAGAACAAGTGTTCAATTTGTTGAAGGATGATCTTTAATCATGGAGCACATTATTCCATTAGTTAGATGTCAATCCATGAATTCCTGTGTTTTTTGAAGGTCACGCCGACCTCCACATTTAAATTCCCAATTTACACTCATGTAGCATGAAGCTCTGTGCCGGGGGTGCTGATTCATAAAATCTATCCTTTGATGATTGGATAGATTGGGGTTTTGCAGTATAGACTTGTTAATAGTGGTGTGCTGTACATTGCATAACTTTGCTAAACAAAGAGGCATTACCATGGAGAAGCTGGATAAAGAGGCCCATTAACAACCAGTGGCATAAAGTCATAGAGTTATACAGCACAGAAAGAGGCCCTTCGGCCCATCGCGTCCGCGCCGGCCATCAAGCCCTGTCTAATCTAATCCCATTTTCCAGCATTTGGACCGTAGCCTTGTATGCTATGGCATTTCAAGTGCTCATCCAAATGCTTCTTGAATGTTGTGAGGGTTCCTGCCTCTACCATCCTTTCAGGCAGTGAGTTCCAGATTCCAACCACCCTCTGGGTGAAAAAGTTTTTCCTCAAATCCCCTCTAAACCTCCTGCCCCTTACCTTGAATCTATGCCCCCTTGTTATTGACCCCTCTACTAAGGGGAAAAGTTCCTTTCTATCTACCCTATCTATGCCCCTCATAATTTTGTATACCTCAATCAGGTCCCCCCTCAGCCTTCTCTGCTACTGAGAATGAGCTAGAAAATATCCTGCATTTGTTGCCAGGGAGAGTTTGGCTCCAACATGGCTCTGATACACCTATGCATTCAGCTAAGTGGCTGATCTGCCCTGTGCACAAACAGTCCTATCTGTGTACATAATGAATTGGTCTAGTGCACTATTACCATTGTCCTCTGCACTAGTTAATCATCATCAGTGCCCATTCTTTAATCTGCTGATATTTTATTCCAGCCCAACTGAAGTAAACTATCTGGGCAACATTGACAAAGTATAACCCATTTATTTCCCTACAATTGATCAATGTATGTGCCATTGATGTTTTTCTCCCAGTGTTTTCCCTTGCTCAGTTTTCGGGTCTGTCTTCTAGGCCCTATCCTGATGTTCATCCTTCTAGGTGATGCTCCAGTGGGAGCAGTAAGTCAAGTGGCTAGCTATTGGATATCAGTGTATGCTTCTTAGGATGCATGTGCCTTTGTATCTCCTTGTACTGGGTTATGAGATGGCTTTGCAACTGCTTGCATTATGTTCAATACTGCAGTGGCTAGTTGGTCCTGCCCATTATTTGAGCAGGTGGACTGGATGGGACAGATGTGGCATTGCCTTGAGAGACAGCAGTTTTATCCAACCATGTCCCTGCTGCTCAGCACACACTCAGCATGTCCATTGATCAGAATGTGAGCAGACTGCTGGGCAACAGAGATTTGTGAAGCCTAGGATAACAGCTCCCTCAACCCAACCACACCCCTACCCCCAGCATGTTGAAGCGGGGCAAGAGAATTGTTTGTATATTGGAGACCAAGGCTCCTATAGCAGAAATCTGTGCATTCAGGAAAAATAGTTTGACTGAGCTTAGGATCTCTGTCACTTTTCAAAATGGCCACCGAGTTGCTCCATGATGGACTGCAGCTCTTGTTAAGCTGTCAAACAAGACTGCCCACATGGTACTAGTGAACCTTGTTTTTCACATGACTGCTTACATCATTGGTTTTGAGAATGTAACTGGTAGAATAGATAAGGGAGAACCAGTGGATGTGGTGTATTTGGACTTTCAGAAGGCTTTCGATAAGGTCCCGCATAAGAGATTAGCGTGTAAAGTTATGGCACATGGGACTGGAGGCAAGGTACTGACTTGGATAGAGAATTAGTTGGCAGGCAGGAAGTAAAGAGTTGGAATAAACGGGTCTTTTTCCGAGTGGCAGGCAGTGACTAATGGGGTACCGCAGGGATCGGTCCTAGGACCCCAGCTATTCACAATATATATTAATGATCTAGACGAGGGAACTAGATGTAATAGCTCCAAGTTTGCAGACGACACAAAGCTGGATGGGCGTGTGTGCTGTGAGGAGGATGCCGAGAAACTCCAGTATGATTTGGACAGGTTGGGTGATTGGGCAGATGCATGGCAGATGCAGTATAATGTGGATAAATGTGAGGTTATCCACTTTGGTAGCAAAAGCAGGAAGGCAGATTATTATCTGAATGGCAATAGATTGGGAGAAGGGGAAGTGCAACAAGACCTGGGTGTCCTTGTGCACCAGTCGCTGAAGGTAAGCATGCAGGTGCAGCAGGTGGTTAAGAAGGCAAATGGTATGTTGGCCTTCGTAGCGTGAGGGTTTGAGTACAGGAATAAGGATGTCTTGCTACAGTTGTACAGGGCCTTGGTGAGACCACACCTTGAGTATTGTGTGCAGTTTTGGTCGCCTTATCTGAGGAAGGATGTTCTTGCCATGGAGGGAGTGCAGCGAAGATTCACCAGGCTGATACCTGGGATGGCAGGAATGACGTATGAGGAGAGATTGGGTCAATTGGGCTTATACTCGCTGGAGTTTATAAGAAAGAGAGGGGATCTCATTGAAACTTATAAAATTCTAACAGGACTAGACAGACTAGATGCAGGAAGGACGTTCCCGATGGCGGGGGAGTCCAGAACCAGGGGTCACAGTCTAAAGATAAGGGGTAAGCCATGTAGGACAGAGATGAGGAGGAATTTCTTTACCCAGAGAGTGGTGAACCTGTGGAATTCTCTACCACAGAAGGCAGTTGAGGCCAATTCATTAAGTATATTCAAGAAGGAGTTAGATATATTTCTTAAGGCTAAAGGAATCAAGGGATATGGGGAGAAAGCAGGGACAGGGTACTGAGTTTGGATGATCAGCCATGATCTCATTGAATGGTGGAGCAGGCTCGAGGGGCCGAATGGCCTACTCCTGCTCCTATCTTCTATGTTTCTATGGTGCTCAGACAGCAATATTCTTTTATATGCAAGCTCCCAATCCTGCCCTCGGCAGGTGAAAAGTAGAATGAGTTGACCCAAACAGAGCAAACCTGCTTTCCTCCACTTGCCGTAGGAACATCTTCACTGCTACGCCGCGAGCAGTGATGTTTGGTGATGTTGGTCTACCATGAGGTGCTACAAAATGGCAACTTTTTTTTACCTATCCAACAAAAAAGGACTCCTATTTACATAAAAGTTGCAGCTCTTTAAGAGTTATTGTTAGTTAGGAAACTCCCACCCACCCCCGCATCTTTAAGCAGGCACCAAATGGTCGGCTGAATCCAGGCTGAGAGCCCATCGTGAATAGGTAATGAAGTGCACACTGGAAGATAACATGAGGCTGGCTTTACCAAAATGTACAAGTGTAAAGCTCGCAACACTTCAGTCCCACAGCCTGAGCATCAGGAATGGAAAATCTACCTTAGTAAGATTTGGAGTATATTCTGTTAGATGATGAGAACAGCCTACAATAAGGAAGATCCCAGATTTGATCCCTGTTCTTTGCTGAGTTAGTTAATCTCAGCCACAACATTAGTGGGCTAGCTAGCTAGCTTCAGCGTTCTTGAGTTAGGAGGAAAATCAGCCGGGGTTCCAGCTCTTGATTACTTTCCAGTGACCTCAACTGGGAATACATAGGTGAGCATGAGGCAAGGACAGCATTGGACTCAGCGTGATGCCCCCCCCCCACACAAAGGTATAAGTATCAATGCTCACCATGTTCAAAGACAAGGGGGGAAACATTTGTGGCCGCCATGTTGACAACTTGGGTTAATGCCAGTGAAAATGGTCTTTCGTTCCTGGGACTAGGGGCAGGGTCACTGGCAAGGCTTGGAAGCTAAGTAGAGCCAGGCCTGGTTAGTACCTGGAGGGGTGACCATCAGGGAAGACCAGGTGCAGAAGGTCACGGAAGGAGCCCCGAGGAGGGGCGGTTGGTGAGAAGGTCACGGGAGGAGCGGCTGGTGAGCAGGCCCGGGCGGTGGGCTGAAGATTGTCAGACAGGAGGCATGGTGGAAATGGAATGGCGGCGCGCACCGACGCAGCGGCTTTGCTTCTCCCAGTCATGGGAGCTTGCAAGATCACATTTCGTTGTTCATGTACTTGTGCAATGACAATAAAGTTGAATTATTATTATTATTATGAAGCACTGCCAGGTGGCATTAGTGCAGGCATGGAAGTTGAAGTTCCCGTCCTGAAGCGGCATTCCATCTTCTGACAGCCGCTGGAAGCGAGGCTATGGATTTCGCTAGGAATTGTGGGAAATTAAAAGGGCAATGCCGTTTGAACGAATAAAAATTAAAATGAAGTGAAAAAATGCAGTTTTCAGCTCTTACTGTCTTTTTAAAAAAAAATAACATTAAAAAAAAAGTCCCAAATGCTCTTAAAATCGAATTCCCTTCTGAACCTCAAAAAATGGGAAAAGTGCTTCCGCACGAACACAAATGGCTCAGCCAGCCAGGGAAGGGGCACCCAGGGTCACACGCAACACTCCAGCTTTGTGCAGGAGGCCAACACTGCAAGACAGGTCCTCTACCCACAAAGGCCAGGAGGCCCTCCAGAAACAACGATGTGGGATCACATCACTGAGGATGTCACTGCCAGCAGTGTCGCCCCCACCACCTGGCTCTGGTGCCCAAAGAAGCTTCATGACCTCAGACAAGTGGTCAAGGTCAGTGAATGCTTCTTCAAAAGCCGTCTCCTACCAACTGCACCACTAGCCTCACAGACTGCTCAATGCACGACTCCACCCCCCCCCCACCGCCCCACCCCAATCAATCACCTACCAACAATCTTTACCAATCACGAGGCACATCTCCCATTCCTAGTCTCACCTCACCTCCTTGGAGGAGACGGTGCAGGCCATTCTTGGCAGGGACATGGCTGAGCCCTTGGCCAGCGGCAGGGCAGAAAGCATACAAGATGCTGGTATTCAACTTACGTTATCCTCCTTCTGGCATGCACCTCTTGCTTTCCAGCTCTCCTCTCACCACAACTCCACCTTGTGCCTTCCTCATTTCAGACACCCAAGAAATCCAGCCTGCCCAGACAGTGGTTGACCAAGAAGAAGGAAAGGAGAGTGAAGAGGAAGAAGAAACACCATCACTTGATTTCACACTCCCAGCCACCAGCTTCTCAAGGTTGACCAGCATGGCCATTTGTAGTGTCCCCCACTGAAAGTCAGCAGCCGTCCACCAGCTATACAGCAACCACTGGGGTAGCATTGCATGACATCAGTAGGATAGGAAAAGGCACTCATAAGACAGTCACTAAGAGAATGCACAAGGGTGATGAGTTGATTTCTTGATGTCATATTGGATGGATAGATGTATAAAGTTGGATTGAAAAGTTTGCTTTCTGGTGGCATTTATTTCAGCATTGTGGCCAAGAGGATGCTGCAATGGTCAGTAACAGAGAGAAAGTAAGGTGTGGCACTAATATGGAAAGGGGAATTGGGGTTGTGGTCACTGGGACCGCAGGCAGATGATTCCATCCCAGATATCCCAGCCAGAAAGGAGCTGTCTGGTTGCATCCTTCCTTCTGCTTCCTCCTCTTCTGTTTCCTCCTCTTTGGCTTCTTCCTCTTCTGTTTCTTCCTCTGCTGCATCTTCCTCTTCCCTCTGCAAGCGGATGCTGTAAATCTGAAATAACAGCTTAAAATGCTGGAAATACTCAGCAGGTCAGGCAGCATCTTGACCTGAGACGTGAACTCTGTTTCTCTCTCCGAGGATGTTGCCTGACCTGCTGAGTATTTGCAGCATTTTCTGTCTTCTCAGAGGCCTTCCTTTACATTCTGAGGCCTTGCAAGCATCCAGCAGCACTCCCTACACACTTAAAAAACTTTTAACATCTATTGCAGCAAGCCACTACTTCAGTAAAATCAAAAACCCCAGTCCAAAAGCTTAAATGCAAACTTACCTGAAAGTGTGTTCCTTTAAGAGGTGCTAATAGCGCCTCTGTCAGTCTGCTTACACGCTGGGTTTTCATGCCAAGCTTAGGACCCAGCGCTGAACTCAGTGCAAAAGTCAAAGTTCATCGTGGTGACGTTAAGTCAGTGTCAGCTCTCCCTCATTTTAATTTGCAAGGCGATGGATGTTACCAGCAGGGCTGTCGGGTCTGGGATAATGGCGGACGCCTGGGGACCCACCAGCAGCTGGCGAATGAGCAACGGCCATCCTCTTTTTGCTATTTTTTGCCGGTAACGGGTGGCGTAAAGCCCTGAATTTTTAGCCCAAGAAATAATCCTTTGGGCAATATAGTAAAAGCCCTTCACTGCCTGTAGAACACATAACTTTAGTATGAGTCACTGTCTTTAACACAGGATGGATGAGGGAGACAATCAGAAGGATAATAGAAGGGAGAAAAATATTTAGATGAACTGTTGAATAGCTTTAACGTACAACAAATAATGAGATCTCAATGATGACACTGAAGCGCATAAAACTTACAGAATTCAGTACGGAACAGTTTATTTTGTAATTGCATGGCAGTAACCAACTTAGAATAGTGTGATAATCAGTTTATTCATTTTTGTAATTTTCAGCCTTCTTATAACAAGAACAACAACTTGTATTTATATGGCCCCTTTAATGTAGTAAAACGTCCCAAGGCGCTTCACAGGAGCGATTATCAAACAAAATTTGACACCGAGCCACATAAGGAGATGTTAGGACAGATGACCAAAAGCTTGGTCAAAGAGGTAAGTTTTAAGGCAGAGGTGGGCAAAATACGGCTGGCCGAATCCAGCCCGCCAATGGATTCTATCCAGCCTGCACAGTGGTTCTCAAACTGGCTCCTAAATCTCCCGATTATTTTGGAAAAAAATACGCCGATTTGCACATGCATGAAAAATATTCTAGCTGTTCTAGCTCTTGAATCATGGGCAAACATGGTCACATTCTGCACATTTGGCTGGACATTATTACCTGTATGGGTTTGCACACCATCTCTGACTTAAGCAGAGTTAGACTGCAGTATCATTAACCTGCGTGGTTAATTCATGTACTGAGTTGTTATGTAAAACTCAATCGAGTGGATTGAGAAGATGCTATTCTCAATTGCATCTCTAATGAAACACAATAAAAGATGGGCTTTATCAGGATACACTGACTTGAAAGTCAAATCACTGTCATTTGTACCTATGATGCTGGGCTTAATATAAATTGTGGTTTTCTTAGTAAATCATTTGTCTGTATCATGCATCCATTACAGTTTAATCATTGCAGAGACTATTTATTCTGATTCAAATATAGTTTAATATTTTCTCTCTCCCCTTCGCAAGTTCCCTCATTGATGAGGTCCTTACATCACAGCAGCAGTTCTAAGGGTCGATTTCCCAATCAAGCGGGGAGAGCCGAATTGCAGAGTCATCCAGTGAAATGTTCAGGAACACTCTGCATGTATCTTTTGGGCTCCTAGTCAATCAGAACCCTTGTCTATAAGTTGCCATAGTCTAATAAATAAATTGTATAGGAATCTACATTTCCTACCTGATTATTTTCACTTGACATGTAAATTATACTGTACTATTGTTTCACCAAATACTTGTGCCTAGTGTGAAGTCTGTGATAATCCCAAGTGTCAATTTTATGCCCTCTGGGTGAATACAGGGTCCAAAATGTTACGTCCTGAATTTTGGGATTTGACAATCGAAAATGTTTTTTTTTTTATTTGTTCTTGGGATGTGGGCAACACTGGTAAGAAAAACATTTATTGCCCATTCCTAATCAATAACATAATATGGGACTGGAGTCACATGTAGATTTTACAGCAGTTGTCGAGTAACCAGTTTTACAGTTTTAATTATGGCATAATAATATCAGTGGCTAAGATAAGTTTTGGGTAAACCTGCATCATGTTCATTAGCATGTTAATAAGTGTTATTTTTATTAAGTGTGGAAATGACATGAAGCGTTCTTTATACAATAAATGCTATGACAAATTTTAATGGCAGCTGTTGTTAACACAATTCATTTTATGTGGCTGGCCCTCAACAGCTCACCAAAACTTGTTAAGTGGCCCTTCAGCCCAAATAATTGCCCACCCCTGTTTTAAGGAGAGTCTTAAAGGAGGAAAGAGGGGCAGAGAGGTTTAGGGAGAGAATTCCAGAGCTTAGGGCAGCTGAAGGCACGTAAAGCTGAGGTCATCCAAAACTCTGCTGCCCATGTCCTAACTCACATCAGGCCCCGTTCACCCATTACCCCTGTACTCGCTGACCTACATTGGCCCCTGATTAAGCAACGCCTCAATTTAAAAATTCTCACCTTTGTTTTCAAACCCCTCCATGGCCTCATCCTCCCTATCTCTGTAATCTCCCCCAGCCCCACAACCCTCCGAGATACCTGCATTCCTCCAATTTTGGCCTCTTGAGCATCCCCGATTTTAATCACTCCACCATTGGCAGTATTCTTAGCTGGAAGAAGTTAAAATTTAACTAATTTACCTTGGATGTTGCTCTTGCACAAAAAAGTGGTTGCCAAATATAGCAGTACAGTATATTCACAGTTACAGTACAATACTGGGAGATTCTGTTAAATGATAAATTTCCTGAAATATATATAATTTTTGATTATGTGAGTCTGATGCCAAAAGTTAAGGCAATTTTTGCAGATGCATTTGGCATGCCATGTGATTTCAGTACAAGCCTCCGCAATGTCTGATAGAAACCTTGTATAAACTTTGAAGTCCACTGACTTCACACTCACTGGCATGTATACTTATTTGTTCCTTCAAGCCAAGATCCTGCTGACTGATATAAGATAGTTCCTGGACTGCTGTGACCAAGCAAATTTCATCTGTAAAACCAGCTGGGAGTGAGCAGTAAAACTGTGGGGATAGGTCGATATTTTGAAATGTTGCTTTATTGGGAGTCATGAGGAGCATTTTGCAGTACTGTCCCTCAGCAGATTAAATAGGTGAGGTAGAATCCATGAAAGGGTAGATTGTACATAGTCTATGAAAGGAGTCAGTTTGATACACTGAATAACTTTTTCTCATTCCATGCTTCCTTATGTGCTCACGTGCCAGGATACATTGGTGTGTATTCAAATCAGAACAATTCCTGAAATTGATTTTATCCACACCAGCACTGATTTAGAATATACAACTCAATGGGGGTAATTTTGACTTTCATTTTTTGTCTTATAATACTCCTGTGAAGCACCTTGGAATGTTTTACTACGTTAAAGGCGCTATATAAATTCAAGTAGTTGTTGTTGTTGTGATAGTGCAAAACGGGGGATAATGGATCAGTTGCCCATTATACATCTCTCGCGATTTTAATTTCCATTGACTGCGGAAATCGCCTGTTTTACACGATTACCCAAACTCAAAATTACCCCCCGTCCCCACCATGAGTTAAATTTTCATCTTCAGTACTCCTGGCATAGAGCTTCACGATTTTCCACACCTTCCGACTGCACTGTCCAGTTAGAAGATTTGCAACATAGAAATGCATTGAAGTTACAACACAGAAACAGGCCATTTATTCCCACCAGTCTGTCGGCATTTCCCCTCCACACAAGCAAATAGTTCCAATCACATTTACCTATATCCCTTTATCCCCTTTTTCTTCATCCACCTATCCAGTCTAATCTTGAATATTGACACAGTTTCAGCCTCAACCACTAACAGGCTCCCAACTCTCTGTGTAAAGAAATTTCTCTTGCTCTCTGTTCTAAATCTCTTACATTTAATCTTGTATCTATGGCCCTTCATTCTAGACCCCTCAACTACTGGAAACAGTCTGCTTCTATCTACCCTGTGCCTTTCATAATTTTCAACACTTCTTTAATATCAGCATTGAGAGTCAGTAGTGAGTACCCTGCAAGTAATTACGGATCCTCCTGGATGAATTGTTAAGGTATATACTAGAGATCATTTTTCAGAGAATGTTAGGACTCAGGGAGAACGTGCAGTGTAATCAGGAGATTACTCTGCAATAGAGTAATTGCTCCACACTGGCACAGAATGAGCTATGTACAGTGCTAGAGCGATTCGGTCAGTATTTGGTCACCAGTAAGTCTACATTTGAGAGGGTTTGAAGTTCAAAGAGTTTGAAATGCATGCAACTTCCCAAGGCCATTCACAGAAAGGGTTTTTCTCTTTTTAAAATATTTTTAGTGGTTGTGAAATATTTCAAATATTAGGATTGTAACAAATCAGCTTTGTTTTGCAAGCTGTATTTGGTATCTAGACAGCAGGTGTGGAGAAAACAAGTGGCTTGCTAAACATTTACTGGAGTGGTAAATTCCACAAGCCCTTTTTAAAAATATATTTTGTCCCAAATAGTATAAAAACATTTTTACACTAGAATCTTTCTTGTTGGGGTCAAATTGTGAATTCTGCAGCTTTCTAGAACATTCCAGAAGATCAGTGTGAATAATGCACACCTTCAGTGTCTGCTTTATTATGGATTCGGTTTAAGGCAATTTCACAGGGGAATAGAGAAAATAAATATCTACAAGTACTTTAACAATATACACGACTGCAGATTTCTGTAAATTCTTTACATTTGCATCTCTTTTAAGTTGAGATTAGCTGAGGAGATCTCCACTGATCTGAAGTCAAATTAATTTATCTTTAATGTGTATTGAAGGCATTGCTGTAAATGGGTCTAAAACTTCAGTCAGGAAAACAAAGATAAAAAGAAATGGTCATCATGTCTGGAGACAGTTATTTTCATCCTGGAACAGAAAACAAGAGGCACTGTGTCCTGTCTTTTCCCTTGAGCTTCAGCTGTTTGCTCTCTCCCCTCCCCTCCCCTTCCTCACATTCTTACCATGGTATCATGATTTTGCTGTTTAAAAGTACGGTATCTACAGAACCTCTCATTTGAAATGTAATTTATTACTGAAAGATTCGCCAACGTGTTTCTATCTCGATGACAGTAATATTTTCCGTACTTCTGATCGCTTTAAAAAAAAGTGTTGCTGAACTGGTTTCTGTGAGCACCATGTTAGAAAGGTCAGGTACCAGTGAAGCAGCTGCCCCACTGATTGCCTTTCTGTTTGATGTCAAGTAGCCTAACTTGCTGCTTGTGATCACGCTTATTGTTATTACAATATCAACTTTGCTCCTTTGATGGCTCAGTGAGTTTGTGCGACATGTGGTGTGATGCTGAGCCCTACAGTTCAGGCAGATCCCAGCTTCAGTCTCTAATCTGTGTTGAGTTAGTTGATCGCTGCCAGGATGGCAGTAGGGAATGAAATAATTGATCTCCCTCTGTGTACCTGGGCTATGGAAGGGAAAAAATTCTCAGCAAGTGGTTTTGATCACTATTCTTTAGAAAGTGTATGTGTGTGGATATTGGATGGGGAAAGAATCAGGTTCAGCTGTAATGCCCCCAGCAATCGAGATTCACACAAGTAGAATGATTATTTGGGTGAGTTACCAGTAGACAGCCACTGCCTGTACCCCAACATTAGTTAGTGCCTTCAGGAGAGACAGAGGAAAAGTTGAGAGAAAAACACATACCACAGGAACCAAACATTTTGCACAGATTAGAGTGAAATTTATATTATATAAACTGTAGCAAAATAATGTAGTGTAAAATGTAACTAAGAGGCAAATTCAATAGTTTTATAGCAGAAACACTGTTGAAACAGAGGGCTAGAAATTCATCTCGGGCAGTGACGCCAAACGGGCGGTATGGGATTGGCCGCCTGTTATACGCAGCGTCTGATATACAGATTCATTGCAGTCAATGGAATTAAATATCAGGCGCTGCGTATAACGGGCGACCAATCCCATACCGCCCGTTTGACGTCACCGCCCGAGATGAATTTCTAGGCCACAGTCTTCTAATACATGCAGGGTGTGCTCTATCGGTATAGTAGCTCTAGCAGTATTTTGCACTTGGAGGCCATGAGCTCAAAACTCAGCCTTCAAATGTTCAGTTACCCTCGTGGGGCAAGTTTGACAAGGACTTGGCCTAATCATGAACAGAACAATTTACCTAAGGGAGGAGGTGAGAATGGGATTGGGCTGACCCTGCTTTAGCTCACTCTCTGTCACATTGTCATGGCACAGTGTTGGTGGTATACTTGGAGAAGCCTATGGCCCAAACCATCTGTTTCTGGGTTGATGAGAGTGAAAGCTGAAAAAGTGAAAAGAAGGAATTTAATAGGCAGCCGCGGGGCACATAAACTTCTAAGTTCATTTATGGCAAACATGTTAAGTTTTAGGGTAACTCCGCTAGGGACTGACATTTTGAGCACCATGAATAGCCCAATAGAATGATTGAAATGGATAGTTATAATCATAGGCTGTGAAATTCGGCCCGTTAGTGCCGGCGATAAGGCCGGTTTGGGTGAAAAAAATGGCGACCGTCTCGCCTCCGCCCATTTCCAGTGCAGAACACAGTGGCCGCCATTTTGGACAGGTTGGCAGCACTGTCATTGCCTGCGCTCACTGCCGATATGAAAATTAATTGGATCGTGACTTCAATCAACGTGCAACGCAGAATTGACGCATGACCTGCTATTTTGGACGTCGCCGCTCCTTTTAGCACACTCTCTGAAGCACGCACAGCAGAACTTGGGTACAGCTGTACGACAGACCCCACTACCAGCGCTTCTTAGAGGGACACACACAACTTTCAGGTAAGTTTAGATTTTTGCTTTTATGCTGGTTTCTTTACATTTTATTTGAGTAGTGGCTTGGTGAAAGACATTTCAGAAATGTTGTTAAAGTGTGAAGGGAGTGCAGGGGGTGCTGCTGGACATTTGCAAGGCTTTGGCTCTTAAAAGGTTTCTGAGAACACCACTTGCTCCCAGTCCTGGGGGCTATAGTTGCAGCCCCATTTGGGCTGCAGCATGACATGGAGATGGCGCAGAGGCAGCAAAAGGGGACAACCTGCTCACAGAGGGAGGAGGAAGCAGAAGAGGAGGAAGTGGAAGGAAGAAGACAACCCAGACAGCCCCTTTCTGGCAGGGATATCCGGGATGGAATCATCCACCTGCGGTCCCAGTGACCACAACCCCAATTCCCCTTTCAATATTTGTCCACACCTGACCTTCCCTCAGTTACTGACCATCACAGTGTCCTCTTGACCACAATGCTGAAATAAAAGCCACCACTAAGCAAACTTTCCAATCCAACTTTATCCATATATACATCCAATATTACAGGAAAAAAATCAACTAATCACCCTTGCGCATTCCCTCAGTGGGTATCTTGTATGAGCTTTGACCACGCTCGATCGGCTCCGATGGATGGGTCCAAGTGCTCTACTCTGAGCTCTGGCACGGCAAGAGAGCCCCAGGTGGGCAGAGGAAACGCTTCAAGGACACCCTCAAAGCCTCCTTGAAAAAGTGTAACATCCCCACCGACACCTGGGAATCCCTGGCCCAAGATCACACAAAGTGGAGGAGAAGGATCTGGGAAGGCGCTGAACACCTCGAGTCTCTTCGCCGGGAACAAGCGGAAGCCAAGTGCATGCAGTGCAAGGAGCGCATGTCAACCCAAGCACCCCACCCACCCGCCCCTTCAATCACCGTCTGCCCCACCTATGACAGAGACTGCAGGTCCCGCATTGGACTCATCAGTCACCTGCGAACTCATTTTTAATGTGGAAGCAAGTCATCCTCGGTTCTGAGGGACTGCCTAAGAAGAAGAAGAGAAGATCTTGTATGTACCTTTGCCTATCCTAGTGATGTTACACAGTGCTACCCCAGAGCCTGCAGCATGGCTGGTGGAAGGCTGCTGACTTTCAGTGGGGGAGACTGTAGGTGGCCTTGCAGGACGACCTCGAGGAGCTGGTGGCTGGGAGTGTGAAGTCGCGTGACAGTGTTTCTTCTTCTTCACTCTCCTCTCCCTCTTTTTGCTCAACCACTGGCTGGATTTCTTGGGTGTCTGAAATGAGGAAAGCACAAGGTTGGAGTTGTGCTGAGGGGAGGATGGGAAAGCAGGAGGTGCATGCTTACCTCTTAAAGGTGAACTGCTTTCTGCTGATCAAAAATGTTAAAAGTGCTTCAGCACTAACCCAGTTGGCTCAAGAGGTCAGGCACCCAGGGTCTCAGAAGCAGCAGTCGAGCTTTGTGCAGGGGGTGGATATGGAAGAGAGGTCCTCTACCCACAGAGGGCCAGGAGGAAGGATGTGGGACCAGATTGCTGAGGCAGTCACTGCCAGCAGTGTCGCCCCCAGGACCTGTGCAACTTGTAAATCAGAAGATATTGTGAGATGAGGGAAATGTGGGATGTGAGAAGGAGGATAACATATGAGGATACTGGCATCTTGTAATCTTTCAGCCCCGGTGCTAGCCAAGGGCTCAGCCATGCCCCTGCAAGAATGGCCAGCACCGTCTCCTCCAAGGGGTTGAGGTGAGGCTAGGAATGGGAGGTATGCCTCGTGATTGGTGCAGATTGTTGGTAGGTGAGTGATTGGGTGTGGGGGGGGGTGGAGTTGTGCATTGAGCAGTGGGTGAGGCTAGTGGTGCAGTTGATAGGAGACGGCTTTTGAAGATGCATTCACTGACCTTGACCACTTGTCTGAGGTCATGAAGCTTTTTTGGGCACTGGAGCCAGGACCTGGGTGCGACACTGCCAGCAATGACCACCTTGACGATCTGGTCCCACATCCTTCTTTCTGGAGGGCCTCTTGGCCCCCTGTGGGTAGAGGACCTCTCTTCCAGTGTTCACCTACTGCACAAAGCTGGAGTGCTGCCTGCGAGACCCTGGCTGCCCTTTCCCTGGCCTGTTGAGCCATTTGGGTTAGTGCTGAAGCACTTTTAACATTTTTGATCAGCAGAAGGAAGCTCACCTTTAAGAGATGCAGGCTAGCCTTAAATAAAGCTAGCTTCATGCGAATATCGAGAACTTGGGCCCCCTGCTGAGCGCACAGCCTGTCAGCAGCGAATTTGACGTGCTGCCTGCGCTCCTTGAATGAGCCCGGGCTTATCGCAAATCGCTGTGCTCGTGTGGGATTTCAGCGCTATCGAATTTCACCCCCATAGAATCTTACAGCACAAAAGGAGGCCATTCGTGCCTGGAAAGCAGGAGAACTGTGTATGATTTTTCACCCTGATGATAGTTGCTCAAATACTAAGTTTTGTTCAAAGCTCTTAAATACTGGAGATCAATCCATGCTCAATTAGCTCTGAAAATGACAGGAAGCATTCCAAAATGCATTTCAAGTCCAAACAAGCTTATGGGATAAGCCAAACATGATGCAATTCTCCTCATTTATGTGTGTGTTGAAAGAGTTATGCAGCAAAAAAACATTGCCAGTAGATTATGTACAGAACAGTGATATAGGATGGTGTTAAAGGAATGAAGTACCGTAGATAACCCAACAATTTAGGAACTCAGTAGTAAATAATTTCTCATCACTTTAATCAACATACCGCAGTAGCTAACAGTGGAAAAAAATTACACTGAATTTTAATCCTTTTACACATCCTTAAAACAACTGGTAAGCAGCTCTTGTATCCAAAAACATAATGGCCTAGAAATTCACTGGCGCCCCGTCAGTCTCGCCAGGGCGCCGGAAGTACCGCCCCAGAAGGAGTGCGGCCACCTGCCGCAAATTCAGTTTCAGCGCCCCAGACGGAAGCGCGGCACTACTCGAGGTGCCCCGCATCCCTCTTGGGGCGCTGCAACTGAAAATCGCAGCGCAACGTGCCGCAGCGCCACACGCTAGGAATGGTGAGGGGCCTGCTCCAGCGCGCTCGAAGAGCGCGAGTGCCGGCAAAAGAGCCCGGCACCGAGGAGAAGTGCCGGGCTCTTGGGACACAGCCGGCACAACGTGGGGGGGTGGCTCAGGAGGCCGGGGACAGCGGCGCGGAGAGGTGCTGGCAGGCAGCCAGCAAAAAAATGGCCGCCCCGCACCTCAGCGCCTCTACCACTGCAGGTAGGCCCCCCCTGAACTGGTCGCAAATTGCGACCGGCGTTAAAGCAGGGGGTGCTACCAAATTTTGCGATCGGGGCGGTAGCAGGGCGCTGCACACACTGATGATGTCATCGGTAGCGGCGCCGCGCTAACGGCTAGCGCCGCCATTAGCGTCCCGCTAAATTTCGTGGGAGGCGTGGCCAGTGGCATAAAACCCACTTAGTGCCCTCTTTGGGCGCTAATGGGTGGCGCAGCCCACTGAATTTCTAGGCCAATATATTTTGAGTGGAAACGATTTCCATCTAATGGAGATCATGGGTGGTGGGGGGGGGGGGGGGCGGTATTTTCAACTGATCGGCTGAGGAAAATCTGGTGGGGACCTTGTGCACCCATTTGTCCGCCTGATTCAATTTTTCAACAGGCCTTTAAATGGGTGCCCAGTGCTCACAGCCAAAACAGGCGGGAGGGTGATAAAATATGCAAATCGGGATCCTATGTCAGTTGTAAGGCCCCAAGTGCAATTTTCACACAGAAATGTGTGGAGTATTGAGAGGCCTACCCAATGGTTCTTAAAGTAAGTTTTTCTATTTTTGTGAGGCCAGACATTCATACTCCTCCAGACCCCCCAAAGAATCTTCCAGCCTGCTGCTGGCCTGTTTGTGCGCCCCCGCGCCCCCACCCACAACAGGCCCTACCAGCCAGCTGGCTCCAGGCTGAAACCCATGGTTTTTCCGCAGAACCAAATTTAAATGAAGCCTGTACATGAAAATGGTTCTGGCCTTCTAACTGTGGTACTCATGCACACCACCGATATCAGGCCCACCTTGGGTTCACCGCCAATATCAGGCTCGCCTTCGGCACACCGCTGATATCAGGCCCACCTTGGGCTCACCACTGATATCAGGCCCACCTTGGGCCTAAATGCTTTTAAACATGAGAATTTCTCTTTTACGGGAGGAGCAAATTGTTGTTGACAAAATACTGTGAAGTGGTACAGCACTGCAGTAAAGGGACACCATCTTCATGGAAAAAAGCTATTGGTAATTTTTTTGTTGGAAAATGGAAGAACTGTGCATGATTTTTCATCCTGTTGATATTCACTTGCAAGTGATGCAGCAATATGTTTAACATGATCTACGTCAGTAAGTTGCATGTTTGCAAACAAACCAAAATGGGCTTGTCAAACGCTTTTTCACAGAGCTGGTGCAGATGCGCCTCTAAAGGTCAGGTTCCGCTGTAAATTGAGATGAATACTTGTCCTTTATTGTTGAAAACAAATGTTGGCTTGTTTGCTAAGAACAAATTCCCCCTCCCCCACCCATCGTTCTTGAACCAAACAAATTGCCTCCATGTCACAAATTTTATTGTGCTGACGTGATATAATCCACTGAGAGCCATACTGCAGCTTACATTATTTGCATGCTTTCTCAACTCACTACTGCAAGATGATTTCCTGTCATCACTAGTGTCCCCTGAGGTATAATAATAGGAGTAACCTGATGGCTTTTGGTCAGTTAGCTCAGGTGGCTGGAGCTGTCCAGTCTAGCCACAGGAAGCAGCCTTTAATCAATGTGAAAAAGTCACCACTCAAGGAACTAATTTTGCTAAGTGATTCTGGAGCTAAATTAAAGGTTGCGTTTCATTTCTTCACACAGGGGCAAGAAAAAAAGAAAAGAAAATGATTAAGCTTTGCTTGTTCTGCTTTCTAGCTGGCACTGCTCCTGTGCCAAATTCCTATGGGCACTTTTTTTTTAACAGGAATTAATCTGTTAGCGAGCACGTTAATTGTTTGTACAGGAACAGTGTCAGTTGGGATATATACCCCAGAAATCGATGCTTAGATCCTTGGTTTCAGGGGTCCAGGTCTAAAAACATTCATGATTTTTAGTTCGAGAACATTGCTCAACGCCTAATACTTTCTAAAATGGCACGGTTGCGATAATGAACACATGTTTATCACTATGAAGGTCACAGCCTTAGGCTATAGTCCCTTCTTCATTGAGAAC
Source organism: Somniosus microcephalus (assembly GCF_052327205.1). NCBI lineage: Eukaryota > Metazoa > Chordata > Chondrichthyes > Squaliformes > Somniosidae > Somniosus > Somniosus microcephalus. The sequence continues at coordinate 238,358,660 of NC_140988.1, read as the reverse complement.
GAGAACAGCTTCTGCATGCCTGTTATCTGATTTTTCACAGTGATAGAGGGAGCTCAGAGACGCACAGTCCCTGATGCTCTTTCATTAACTTTTCATCTATTGAGATTAGGTACAGAGTGACTCCCCAGAAGTAGTATGTCATTCTTCAGGTAGTACGGACCTTTTAAAAACAATTTCTCCACATCTGCATATATGAACAGTAGAGACCATTCATGCTCACTCTGTGACTGATTTCAGAAATACGTATGTACAAAAGCAGTAAGTTTGATTTTTTTTAAAATTTGCACCGTCTCTTATTTCAATGGAACAGCTTTTTAAAGGATGACGACCATTTTAAGTTTTCTTGGTTCGGTAGAATCCAGTTCGCCACTAGCTCAGAATAGACAAAGATTGCTTTTAATCAGAATCGCATACAGTATTGATGGCACACCAGACCATGAGACTCCTATTTATAAAGCTCATGCGGAGCTAGAAATTTTTTTCCACTCGTATATATTTGGAGAAATTTTACAGAATTTTTTTGGTAAATTGAAGCAAATACATTTTTTTAAAGCTTCTTCAATGCTTTACAAATAAAGTGTGCCAGTGTCAGATTCTTTTATACAGCAATCAAATTTGATGTCACAAGGTTTTAAAAAAGCTAACCCATAGTCAAAATATCTCCAACAACATTGTATTGGAAATAATGCCCTCATGAAGCCAAACATTTAGGCACTGCTATACATGTAAACATACACAATAAATATTAATTAAAATGTCATGATATCCTAATGGTGCTTGAGCTTGGTGAGTGTTTATTTTTTGTGGAACAAAGTTGAAGGCAGCAGATTTGAATGGCTGATTAAAGCAGGCCCTTGCTGTGACCCCTGCAGGCCAGAGCAACCATAAACCAGCTGTGACCACTGCTATGTGCAGCTGACAAGTTGGGCTTTCTTTATCAGTCTTTAGATGGATCTCGAACACAGAGTTCCTGAAGGGATCTGTCCCACAGAAGCCTCTTTAAATCGAGCCTGCTGTGAATCCCGTGTCATCCTGCTGCTGCTGCTTTGGGAACATTAACCCAATGCGAAGGGAGGGCAGCCATGGCATCTGTGTAATGTCGTCTGTAGCGCTGATGTGCTATGTATGAGATCTCTAATTAGGGCGGATCCAAACGTAAGTCTGGATTCAAATGAAAATATGATGAAATAATTGACTCTGCTGCTATTTCGGAATAAAAATTCTCAGTTTGTTGTACTGGTTTCAAAGCAGGAAATGCATTTGAATCAGGATAGAGCAGTCAAATCAACCACCATCCCCGAATTGCAACACTCACATGTGTCAGACTTTTCTTAAAGATTTGTTTCTCCTGAAGGAACGCATTGCCTCTTCTATCCCACCTAACTGGTCAATCATCATGCATCAGCCTAGGTAGTGAGGCTATTTGACAGTGAGGGGCATCAGGCTGATCCAATCCTCACCCCATAAGGGTAATTTTCCGACTTTGCACTCCCAATGGGAACCTCAAGCCCTCCCTCCCCAAGAGCATATGTCTTAAATTCCAGCACCCACTGCACATGATTTTCCAACCATTACTTTAAATGGTTGGATAGTCACATGGAGCACACTGCAATTTTGAATATTTGCTCACCATAGGTGAGGCTCCCCACTGGGAATGCAAAGTTGCAAAAATTCCCCTAATGGCCACACATGCAAACTTTCAAGGAGTAGCCAGGAGAACAGGATTCCTCTCCCGAGGCCACACATGCTGAGCCCAACTGTAGGAATTCTACCTCTGCCCTGGATAAAATCAGAACAGACCAGGATCTGGCCTGAGACCCTGGACAGTAATTTAAAGCAATTTAATAGCTGGACTGACGTACAAGGCACCTGTTTAGTTTGGAACAGGAGGGAGCAGTGTCTATGCCACGACTCCCCACATTTACACTGTTAAAGCCAGCTGCCTCATCCCAACCGCAAAATCTTAGGCCATAAAAAAACTGGGTCCAGAATCCTGCCATCAGGAGAAGGGAAATGAATTTAGCAGCTTTAAAGTAAAGAGCCAACGTACAACGCTGCTCTCCCGCGATGCACATGGAAAAACATCAATGTAAAAGCACTTGTAGAAGAGTTACTGTGTAAATACTCAGGAGATCCAGTACAATTTGGGTAAGAGTCATCTAGACTGTATCTAATTAGCAGTGTGAAGAGAGCTGACAATCTGTGGGAATTGACTGTTCAGCCTTTGGCTGTCACTTTTTTTCAGGTGTGTGAGATTAGCTGCCCCAGGACAGTGCCACTTCACTTTAAATATTGAAACCTACTATTATCAAACTGTATCATGGCAGGCACGAGGTGACGTTATAGGGATCATATATCTGGATCAAGCGCACATCATGTATGCACTGACAGCAAAGATTGGCCTTACATGATAAATAACAAAGCACTTATTTGTGGGAAGGAAAATAAAGTTGAAACAAGTTTTCATTCCAGAAGCTTTAAAATAGTCCAGCACTCATTCAGAGATTTGACTATTTATGAGAATAAAGGTTCAATTTTCCATATTTCATTGGAACATGTTAACTCAGATTGTAGCACGGGTATGAGAGTATGACCTGTACTTATTCCTGGTAATTTGCTTTTCCATCCTCACAATTTTATAGGCTTCACACAATTGCTACACATTTGAGAAATAAATACTTCCAGTAGGATTAACAATATGTTAAATGTAAAATACAAGCCTAGTGACTTCAGTATTGTATACACCTCCTCCAGTGCCTGACACTCAGCGGCTCACCTCAGTGAATCAGATCATTATCACTGCATCTCATAATGTATTCTTGCATACCAAACTGATCACCAATCAGCAGTAAAATGGAAAGTAAATCCACTAGCTGAAATATATGTCATGCCATTATCCTTATTCCAGAATTATCTGGGATTCACATCTGTCCAGTATATGCTGATGTTTCTTGATGTGATTTACTATCCAGTGATACCATTGTATAGGGTTAGGTCAATGTCAAAGTCCTGAGCAATTCAGAGCTAAAGTATTTCACCCTCAATGGCAGAAGACCAGACAGTGGTGGAAAATCTGGCTGGATCTGGGAATGTTGGGTCTCACTCAGATTTCCACTGGCTACAAATACAGGTAGGGACTTGGGTGGGAAGAATATCCATCCACCCCAAATATAGCCCCTGACAACAGAGGGGATCCAAGGGGAGGGACGTCCAACTCCCTTGCAGTTTAAGGGATGGATATTCAGCTGATTTATTAGAACTTTAAGGGATGGCTATATATCTGATATTATATTAGATTTATGGATGATTATACCTTTTTTTACAAAGTTTTAGTATCCATGGTTGAATTGCAGGTTATAATTATGGAACACTACTTCCCGTTAACAATTTGGAGTCAAATCCCTTCATGGCCTTGCACCACCCGACCTGAGTGATCTCTTACAGATATATGACCCTGTACGCACCCTCTGCTGCTCTGACACCAGCCTATTCCTTGTTTCTCAGTCCCTCGGATCCCCCATTAGTGGCCACTCCTTCAGCCAGTGTGGCCTCCACTGTCTGGAACTTTTTCCCCCAGCACCTCCAACTTGTTATCTCCATCCCTGTCTTCAAAAGCATCCTTCAGATTCTTTTCTTTGATCGTGCTTTCACACCCTCCCATCCCACTTTTTCCCTTTGCCTCTTCCTGCTCAGTGTCTGCTTTTTGTCCACTGCCTTCAAGAAGTCTCTCTGCATATGAAGAGTTTTGAAAGAGCCTTTTACATTATAGGCCAGGCCTTGTGTCCTGAGACAGCCACTGTCCCTTATTTACTTTTAAATTGTCAGTCTTGCTGTGCACCGATGGCAAAGGAGAAGCACATGACAAAGTAGCTGTGATAAACTGGCCACTGTGTACATGAAACATATTGTGTCATGACATCACAACACACAAACATATATAAGACGGGGGAATATACTTGATGATGTCAGCAAGGGGGAGGGATGCCTAGATCAGAATGACACCAGTGCAGTGCTTTTACTAGGCACAGTTAGACTAGCAGCAAGTACTAAATCTTTTCAGCCATTGGTCTGACAAAATTTGGCAGTTTTAGCTTCATCTGGCCACTAATTGCATTAGATCCCAGCTAGTGGAGTCAATGGGCAAAAAATGACACAAAAGCAGCTGTCCAAAAGCAAGTTGTCATAGTTGTTCCAGTGAAATTTTCTCCAATTAAATATTGGGAAGACCGAAGCCATTGTCTTCGGGCCCCACCACAAACTCCGTTCCCCAGCCACCAACTCCATCCCTCTCCCGAGCATCTGTCTGAGGCTGAACCACACTGTTCGCAACCTTAGTGTCATATTTGAACCTGAAATGAGCTTCCGACCACGTATCCGTGGGATAACTAAGACCGCCTATTTCCACCTCCGTAACATTGCCCGTTTCCGCCCCCACCTCAGCTCATCTGCTGCTGAAACCCTCATCCATGCCTTTGTTACCTCTAGACTTGACTATTCCAACACACTTCTGGCTGGCCTCCCACATTCCATCCTACGTAAACTTGAGGTCATCCAAAACGCAGCTGCCCATGTCCTAACTCACACCAAGTCCCACTCATCCATCACCCCTGTGCTCGCTGACCTACATTGGCTCCCGGTTAAGCAATGCCTTGATTTCAAAATTCTCATCCTTGTTTTCAAATCCCTCCATGGCCTCACCCCTCCCTATCTCTGTAATCTCCTTCAGCCCCACAACCCCCTGAGGTACCTGCGCTCCTCAAATTCTGCCCTCTTGAGCATCCCTGATTATAATCGCTCAACCATTGGTGGCCGTGCCTTCAGCTGCCTAGGCCCTAAGCTCTGGAACTCCCTTCCTAAACCTCTCCGCCTCTCTACCTCTCTTTCCTCCTTTAAGACGCTCCTTAAAACCTACCTCTTTGACCAAGCTTTTGGTCATCTGCCCTAATTTCTTATGTGGTTCGATGTCAATTTCTTGTCTTATAACACTCCTGTGAAGCACCTTGGGACATTTTAATACGTTAAAGGGGCTATATAAATACAGGTTGTTGTTGTTTTTGTTGAATGTACTCTTGGGGGAGAGATTTGTTTAGGCCTGTTTTTGGGCCTGAAATGGTCGGCACGCTCGCAACACACGCCAGAAGCCAGAGGCCCAAGCTCATCCAAAAATGGCCCTTGGGCCTCATCTGAATAATTTCGGCAAGCTGCAGGCACCTGTCAGGTCTCTTAGGCAGCTCATCAATTTCCTCTGAACCAATTTGGGCCGGCTGCGACATTAGCAGAAAGAAAGACTTGCATTGATATGCCGCCTTTCACGACCACAGGACACCCCAAAGCACTTTACAACCAATGAAGTACTTTTTAAAGTGTAGTCACTATTGTAATGTAGGAAATGCGGCAGCCAATTTATGCAGAGCAAGATCCCAGAAACAGCAATGTGATAATGACCAGATCATCTGTCTTTTAGTGATGTTAGTTGAAGATAAATATCGGCCAGAACAATGGGGAGAACTCCCCTGCTCTTCTTCTTATGCAATGGAATCTTTTATGTCCACCTGAGACAGCAAACGGGACCACGGTTTAACATCTCATCCAAAAGACGCTACCTCTGACAGTGCTGCACTCCCTCAGTACTGCTCTGGAGTGTCAGCCTAGATTTGGTACTCAAGTCCCTGTAGTCTTTGTGTAGGTTCTGGGAGTGGGCGGAGGTGAACAGAAGGGGCCAAGCATTGGCCAGCAGTGACCCGCAGTAGTGCTCCTCCTGGCTCCATATTAAAATATGTTAAAAAGCAAAAAAATGCATGCCTCATTCCACACCGACTTCTGCCACACTACATCAATCTGCATACGTAATGGCAGTGTCTAAACAGAATTCAAGAACTAGGGAGAGTTTGAAATATTTATTCCCAGATTGAGGCAGTTTCTGGCTTCAGGGCTGTCAATCAAGAATGAGATATACAAAAGGTGCTATAAAAATGCAAATTTTTGTTGTGTGTTGATTATTTAGTTTTCAACTTTTTTCACCCCCCCACATATTCGATCTAGACAAACCTTATGTTCCACCAATGGAACCACTGAAGGAAGGAATCGAAGTGGTCCCTGAGTATTTCCAATGTCATTAAACTAAATTTCTGACCTCTTAAGGCCTGTTGGCTGGTAAAGAGCTAAAATTCCTCCCAGTACATTTGTAATCTCTGGCCAGCAGTATTTTGAATAAACAGGACAGGTAAAGTAACGGAATGCAAATGCAGTGTGTTTGTTGGTACCGTGAAGTATGCTTTATACTTGAGCTGCAAACACACCATGATGGGGTATTTCAATAAATGGTAAAGTCTGAAACAATGCAGAGTTATTTAGTCCACTTGGAACAAAGAGTAAAGGTTCCCACATCTTGACCTTGGAGGTGGCTTGGGTTGAGGAGCAGAAGATTGGCATAATGCTGGTACAAACAGCTGATACAAGTCTTCTGCATTTTCTGAGAGAAATGAAAGGCCAGCTTTTGTGTCAGACTGGTAATTCAATACTGCCCAGTGAGCGAACTGTGTCAATATCAAATTCAGTTCCAGTCATCCAGATTCAAATTGAATATAATCACTGTAGGGGTCAAAAGTAGTTAAATTAAAAATGTGTTATCAGCTAAATATAAACTATCAGATGATAATCATTTCATTAATAAATCATGATTTTTTTTAGACTTTAGATGCTGTAGTCTGCATAATTCAGATTAAAAGTCATGTTTCAGAATTATGTCTCAATGTAAATTGTGAAACAATTGTAAATTATGAAAAATATGACTTTTATTTAAATATAATTTGAGAATTTTTTAGACTTTTACATTGAGATGTTTCAAAGGATGTGGTACTGGTGAGCACCATGACTTAATTAGCGCTGGAGACCCAAGGCTGTGCTTGAGAGTGATATGATAATTTAGAAAGGAAGAACTTGTACTTAATATAATGCTTTAAATATCATAAATATACTGAATTATTTGAGAGAATTAATATTACTTCTCCAGAAGTTGTTCACATAAGCTGGGGTATGTTTTGATGGACATCATTGAACAGTGACTATTGAAAGTTTGTTTGATCATGGGAGGAATTACATACAGCTGAGCCAAATCTTGTTTTCACATGACGACCATACACAGGGACTTTCAACAGAGGCCGCTGGATATTGATGAGGGCCGGGACTATGACAGACCTGAGGATATCTCCTGTTGCAGGTTATAATAGGACTGTGTAGCTATGGCTCGTATTGTAATACTTTTAAAATGGCTACTGTGATTATGGGGGAGGTGCAGTTGATCTACTGTTTACATGTTTGTCTATAAACAATCCCTCATCAGGTCCAGATTTGTTGGCTGGACCTCAGGCTTGTGATATTTTTATGTGTGTGAGATTGACGCTGCATTATTGGCCTCTAGGTAGATTGCAAATGGCAGAAAATATAGGAGACTTTTGTGTGATCATTTTAGACAAGAGTAGTGGAAACAGAAGGTTAATGTTTCATACCATACCCATGTCTACTAATCTTTCTGTGCTGTGCCAGATATGATTAAGGTTTTCACCCAAAACATGATCCTGTCTTTTCTCTTTTCGGAGGCTGATGGACTAAAATTTCCACCCATACCCAATGTGCTTTACCCCTCTCCTGTATAAAACACATATGTAACACAAGTAAATCTCCTGTGGTACGATAGCAAAATACTGCAGATGTTGGAAATCCGAAATAACAACAGAAAATGCTGGAAAAACTCAGCAAGTCAGGCAACATCCGTGGAGAGAAATTTGAGTTGACGTTTCGGGTTTGACCCTTCTTCAAAACTGGAGAGAAAAGGAACTAGATCGAAGGCAGGGCTGCGATCGGACAAAAGAATAAAAGAACCAAAAGAAGTAAAAGAGATTAGAAGCTAGACGAGATGGTAATAGGCTGTGATTGGGTGTAAAGTGTACTAGCAGGGCAAAAGATAGCTGCCAGGTGTGAGAGAGAAACAAAAGGAAAGGGGGGGGGGGAAAAGGAAAGGAGTGGAAAAATATAAGTGAAAATGAAATAGGGGCCGAGGTTATGATCTGAAATTGTTGAACTCGATATTGAGACCGGAAGGCTGCAGACTGCCTAATCGGAAGATGAGGTGCTGTTCCTCGAGTTTACGTTGAGCTTCCGTGGAACAGTACAAGAGGCCAAGGACGGTGAGGTCCGAGTGGGAATGGAGCGGTGAATTGAAATGACAGGCGACCGGAAGCTCGGGGTCACCCTTACGGACTGAACGGAGGTGTTCCGCAAAGCGGTCACCCAATCTGCGTTTGGTCTCCCCAATGTAGAGGAGACCGCATCTCCTGTGGTATTGCATATGGGTACTGGGATCTTGAGTGCAGCATCTGATGCTTACCATTGTGCAACTGCAGCCTAAATGCAACATCAGTTCACCATTACTGTGGTACAACAAATTTACTGAAATTTACTGTGCACAAATTGGCTGCTGGGTTTGTCCACATAACAACAGGGACTGTGCTTCAAAAAAAGTAATTCATTGGTTGTGAAGTATTTTGGGACATTATGGATGGTGCTCATGGTGCCCATGAAAGAAAAGGGACAGTGGCTGTTATGTTATTTTGCCCTCATTAGGCCACTGAATTTTCTCTGCCAATCTTCTGCAGTTCTGGGGGTGAGAGCAGTGGCCCTCAGTGCCATCTCCTGCCACATGGCAAGACATCTTTTTCAGGTTTCCTCCCATGAGCACCCAGCAGTCTCCCTCTCATTTATTGTATTTCATCCAGGAGTGTTTGTCGGTCAACCTCATTAAAATTTGGGCTCTTCTTCTCTGCCTCTTCCAATGCCATGCTCCCTTCTGTTAGTATCTCTGCCATCTTTACAGCCAATTAAATACTTTTGAAGTGTGGTAACTGTTGTAATATAGGGAACATGACAGCCAATTTCCGCACAAGGTCCCACAAACAATGAAATAACCAGGTAATCTGTTTTAGGGATGTTGATTGAGGGATAAATATTGGCCAGGAGACCGGAGAACTCCCCTGCTCTTCTTTGAATAGTGCCATGTGGTCTTTTTTGTCCACCTTAAAGGATAGACGGGGCCTCAGTTTGACATCTCATCCGAAAGGCAGCACTGCTGACAGCGCGGCACTCCCTCGGTACAGTAGTAAACAGTAATAATGGAACCAATCATCAAGTAAAGCACACATGATAATGTTGTGCTCTTACCTTGCATAAAGCCACTTTGCTGAATTCGGAATGAAAGAACTACAGTTCTCAGAGCCCTGAGAGAGCAGATGACTTGTGGTAAACTATGTGGAATGTGGGCATTTAATGTAGAGGATTATAATATTTGTCGTTATTTGTGCCACAACATTAATACAGCACAGTGGCTAAACTGAATGGTGCTCCCTGTGGTTTGGAAGGCCGTTCAGTGGCTGGATCGGATCCCCCTGTGTGTGGGAGGCGGTTGCAGAAGGGGGAAGGAGTGGCTACTTTGCTGGGATCCAGCACTGCGCCGAGTGCGGATCAGAAGAGATGAGATCAGAGGCGATGTGAGCGGTTCGGAGGAGGCTCTGTGCAAAAGCGAGATTTACACGGAGCTTTATTTAACCAGTGCGGGATCGGGAGCGGGCTTGATTAACCATTCCTCGGTACAGACAGTACCGAATACTAGGACTGAGAATATGGATTTATATCATTGCGTGATAACTGGGGATGTTTAAACAACTCTGAAAAATCAAAAACATTGACAGCTTCAAGTTTTCAAGAACTTTCCCCCCACCCCCCTTTGGGCTACCAGTTTTTGTTGATCGGTTATTGAGGGAAGACAACAACCCAGTGAGCTGGTCCCTGTCCACAGTAAGAAAGCCGCTCTAACTGTACATTGATGTGAAAGCTGGAAACGATGATTTTAACACGTAAGGATGCACTGATTTCCTTGGGGGTTCCCCCCCGCGACCGTTTAATGAAATGTAGATGGTGAAATGATGTGAATTGACGAACAGAGATTGTGCAGTGAGCGAAATCTTTATCATTTGGCACATTTGACTCGGTTGTGCGACAGATCCGTACTGTAACGCGAACTGTTTGCAAAATGCGGTTAGGGTCATTGCGAAGGGGAAACATAATCGAAAACAGGCGTCTTAATTTCAATTTTCTGTAGATTTCTCTAAAGAATTGCTCCGAGCTCTAGCGTTACATTTTTACCAAGATAATCACTTCAAACGCATTCCTCGTTACAGTATTTCGTCCCAATTGCGATGAAATGGATAAACTAGGCAGACAAGATTTGGTGTTTCCTATTTGATACACTGTTTGAGATTGGAAGTTTATTTTTCTTCTGGTTTGGTCTTGGGGTCGGTGGAGGTGAGTGTGAGCAGACCGATGTGTCGATGTATCCTCATCAAACTCTGCTGCAGCGCCAACTCTGCTTGAAAGATGTCAGATAAGGTGGTCCTGGGCTGCACGTAAGCCTCGTCCGAGCGACCCCGCAGGTCTTCCGTCAAATCCCGAAGCGGCCCGGGGTCAAACCCAGCTTCTTGCTGGCCCTTCGGTGTCTGGGTTGTCTCCTCTGGGTCGGCATTCACTCTGGAAAAAATAGCGATTTAATGTTTAGTTTCAGGTTTTATTGAAACAGAGAAGGTGCCAAAAAAAGCAGTTGTAGTTTTAACGTGCGAATAGAATGCGTGCAGTCAGGGAATCTAGTTCTTCTGTACTTGTAAAATAAGGTAGTGTTTTTTTTTGCATTTGTATAAATGTAAGAGCTTGGAATCTCTGTTGATCATCTGGTTTTATTTGGGTGGTGGTATAGTTTCGGAGCCTGAAAATGATTGCTTTGAACCCACCGATTGCAGGGACCTGCCTTGTATTGTGGTGGAGTTTCTGAGGTTGGGCAGTGTGAGCGGGATGTTGCACAGGGGTGTGGGGCATCGGGCGGGGCTAGGACCGAGCGGAATCCTCTTGTTGGACAGCAGGCGCTGGGGTCAGTGGCGGCCCTTTGATCCAAGGGCGTATGGCCCCCGTCACTCCCCCGCCCGCCCGCCTCCTGTCGGCAGCTGCGGCATCGCTGGGAGAGGGAGAAAGAGATTCAAAACAAACAAACAGGCCGCTTTCACCATTGTCCCGCAGGCTCCAGCCTTCCTGCCCCCAGCACGAGTCCCATTCACACTGGTACCGATGGGTGCTCAGCACAACCGGGGGGCGTTGAATCTTTCAGCTTGTGCATTTTGATCAAAATCTGATACCAACTCGTGACCTTTTTTCACCTTTCCAAAGAATTTATGTTTCCATTAAAAGTGCAAATTTGACAGTTCTCGACATTTATCCCTATGACTAATGAAAGATTTGTTTTAACTTAAATGCCCCATTCACACTACACCTTTGGGATTGACTGAAGGACCTTCTGTACCATACTGAGTCCAAACGTATTGTTGGTTTTATCGAAATTGGCAGCTTCCCACTCCCCCATGGCCAGATGGTTAGGATAGACTAGGAAAGCCCCAGTACCATAGCAAAATACTGCAGATGCTGGAAATCCGAAATAACAACAGAAAATGCTGGAAAAACTCAGCAGGCCAGGCAACATCCGTGGAGAGAAATTGGAGTCGACGTTTTTGGGTTTCGACCCGAAACATCGACTCCAATTTTTCTCCATGGATGTTGCCTGGCCTGCTGAGTTTTTCCAGCATTTTCTGTTGTTATTTAGGAAAGCCCCAGGCTCGATTCCCCAATCTCTGCATGGTTAGCCGATCTCAGCTGGAATGATGGTAGAACCACAACCATTTGTCTTTGCACCCTGATTTAGGGAGGGGAGAAATTGTGCGGGGATGACTTACCTGCTGGAAAGTGCAGATGTGCACAATTTGTGTTTGGACAGGATGGAGTTTGACTGCTCCTCTTCCCCTGTGGTTGAATAGCCTGCCACCATTCCCTGCCTCGGCTGATGCCGGAGGGTGACCAGTGCCTGTGGAACTCTGCACAGTAAGGAGGCGAGGCTTTCCGGAGAGCAGGGAAAAAATTGGCAGAAAGGGGATGAAGAAAAAGAAAGGCTAGGACATTACAATTTAGTGATGGTAAATAGTCCATTGGAAAAATATGTTCTTGCAACACTAGTGCGATGTTTAAAAAGACAGTGCAATGTGTCACCTTTCAGGTGTGTTAAGAAAGAGCTGACTCCCATTAATTCTTTTTTGCCATCAGAAATTTCACTGACAATCAGAAACAAGTAGGCAGTGTTCTGCTTCACCCACTCCAATGCAGTGGAAACAGGCAGCATTACTGCAATTGTCCACTTGCATTGTTATGAAACACATACCTGACGGTCACCATCTCCACTGGTGCATTATAACTCAGGTAATAAAGTGGGATTGTCACCCCTGTAAAAATGTCAGTCAAGCACTTTCCCACTGTTTGTAAATATGTGGCAAAACAGCATCATTCACCTGTCATTAAAATTGGCATCAGAGTTCAACATCACATAGCTTGCGCATGAAGTCATTGTGATAAAATCAGTCAGCTGTTCCAAGCTTTTATGTCCCCCAAAGGGTGCTGGTGTCTTTTTAAAATGTTTGATAACTGCACAAGTTCATTTCTGTAATTTTTCAATGGTTCATTATAGAAATAAGAATGATCAGCCAATCAAATCACTCTGTTCCCTTATCTGAATCACCTATCAAACAGTACTTACACATAGAATCATAGAATGGTTACAGCACAGAAGGAGGCCATTCAGCCTGTTGAGCCCGTGCCGGCTCTCTGCAAGAGCACTTCAGCTCGTCCCACCCCCTGCCCTTTTCCTGCAGCCCTGCAAATTTTTTCCCCTCAGGTACTTATCCAATTCCCTTTTGAAAACCACGATTGAATCTGCCTTTTACTGCTAATCACCTTAAATCTGTGTCCTCTGGTTCTCGACCCTTCTGCCAATGGGAACAGTTTCTCTCTATCTACTCTGTCTAGACCCCTCATGATAGCCACTAATAAAACTATTAACAACAACAATAACAACAAGTTGTAATAAAACTATGGGTGGAAAAAAGTGAGTTGTTATACAAGTATGTGTATAAAACATTTTCACAGCTCACTAATCTGATTGGTAATAGGTAGTCTTTTTGCATATTTGGAGGAACCTTTGTGAACCTTGACACTAATATGTGGATATTCTAGCGAAAGAAATGACAATACACTCTACCAGTTATCTTCAGTACCAAATAGCATTTCTTAATTCATAATAAATGAAAAAGTTGTATTTTTGGTGTAAAATATCACTGCAATTCTCAGGGTTAAGAACTTAATGTGCTGGTACGTCCCCGCTAGAGAATCTGTATGACATATTTATTCCAATGTAATTGTACCTTTTGTGTTGGGAAATGTAACCATATCCAGGAGAAAGGGAAACATACAAAACCTAGCATGTCCCAATACTTCTGTTGTGGAATGTTCATCAATTTCAGGCTGTGGCCCCGTGTGTCAATTGTATACAGCAGAAAGGGAGCCAACAGGTGCCAGAGGCATACATATTTGATTTTGTCAGACCTTAATAATGAATTTCATTGCAATGACCAATTGTGAATTGGTTCATGACCAATGTTAATAGATTAGCTGAAAATATTACTTATAGTAGGACCTGCATTGTCTGCATTGCTATTAGAGACAATGCTGCTGGACTTTGCACGGGGCAAAGCCTTGCGCAAGACTTCACCTCATCGCATAGCTTCTTTTGTTATTTGTATTTCATCTTTTTTTGGCAAAACATAGCTACAATGTTTATTTTGTTATTTATGGTGTACTTGTCTTAATCCCTGTGCCTGTTGTGTCATATGTGTAAGACCAAAATGTGGGGACTTTTGATTACCTGCCAATTTCCATCATCTGCTGATGGTCCTCGTCCTCACCATTAGGATTCCACTATATTGGCTATGTCTATACAATAGCAGGGGTTTTAAAAATATATAATTATGCTTTTATAATTTATAGACGGTTTTGACATCTGAGTATAAATGCACAGTACAGTATTGCATTACAGAATAGTGGTGGCATTGTGTATCTGCTGATGGGACTGTCTTAAAATAATCTGTGGACATGCCTTCAGTCGGAGTGGATGGACGCATTGGCTTTTTTTATTTAGCGGCAGTACAGTACCTTCAAGTAAAAATTAGAGTAAAGATAACAGACAAGCAGATTGGTCAGAAGCTAGTGTGTATAAATCTGTCACTAGCACAGAAAAGCTCCATTGGCCTGTATGTATTCAGTGAGTCCATCTGGCCTGCAGCCATTGGTATTCCATATAGTGCAGATAATTGGCAATAGCTATCTCCATTATTTCTCTTAAGTTTGTGTTTCCAGTGTCTTCTTTCAGGATGTAGCAGATGGCTGTGGCCTCCTGTAGTCTCCTGACCTGCCTTCATGATAAAAAGAATTTTGTGGCAGATTAAAGTCCTGCACACAGGCAAGATAACTCAGCAGATGTGGTTCGATGTCAGTGCCTGATCACTTGTGTTTGTTCAGGATGCATCTGCTGGATTCTGCTTGCAATAGAGGGCTTGTTCTCTACAGGATGGTCCAGCATTGTAAACAGGAGTCTGCTTTACTTTGCCTCTTTGCAACAGGAAGAGAGCACAGGAAAGGAGGTAGAGCAAAGATCCTGAATGGCTCCAGACAATATTAAACTTGCCATACAGCGTGCCAGACTCATCAGGTCTATAAATAACATGGAGCAAAATAAGTACTGTAACAGTCGATTCCCTCATTGTTTTTCTCTTGCATAAATACATGTAATGTGTGTTTATGGTGAAGCTTTTATTAGACTCATATGGTTTACTGCACAGTAGCAGGGACCCACCTTGTATTGTATTAAGTAGAGTGCACCACACCTAATTTGGACTTCCAGACTAAATATAATGGGAGCACACACACCAGCTCACCAAACCGTGTTGTGCTGCAGATAATGGTGCACAGGACTGTTGTCACATTTTGGAGCTGCCATTATTCTGAATGCTGAGTTTGTTACATTGCT
Organism: Somniosus microcephalus; assembly: GCF_052327205.1. Taxonomy (NCBI): domain Eukaryota; kingdom Metazoa; phylum Chordata; class Chondrichthyes; order Squaliformes; family Somniosidae; genus Somniosus; species Somniosus microcephalus. Next base: position 238,343,659 of record NC_140988.1, on the reverse strand, counting down.
ACACTGTCGGGAGCTGCTAGTCATCACTAATAATAAAATTATTCTTTAGACTGTGGTAAGCAATGACATTGAAGAATGTTTTTCAAGTTATGTACAAATTGATTTTCTGCACATGGACACAAATATAAAGCATAAAATAGTTTTAAAGTATTAAGCAAAAAATTTAAATACTCTTTTATTCCTAATTATTTCTATTTATTTGCTTGTCATCAAATTACTTAAAAACATTTTTATTTTGATGTTTGGATTGCAAATCTCAGTTTACGTTATACTGAGTTTAATTTCCCTTCTTCCTCGACTCTTTCTATTGCTTTAAAATATGTTTAGTTATTCAAAATCACTTTTTATAAGTGTCAGCTGTGGCTCAGTGGGTAGCACTCTTGCCTCTGAGTCAGAAGGTTGTGGGTTCAAATCCCACTCCAGGGATTTGAGCGCATAATACAGGCTGACACTCCACTGCAGTGCTGAGGGAGTGCTGCACTGTCGGAGTTGCCATTTTTTGGATGAGACGTTAAAAGGAGGCCCCGTGTACTCTCTCAGGTGGACGTAAAAGATCCCGTGGCACTATTTCGAAGAAGAGCAGGGGAGTTAACCTCGGTGTCCTGGCCAATATTTATCCCTCAATCAACGTAACAAAAACAGATTATCTGGTCATTATCACATTGCTGTTTGTGGGAGCTTGCTGTGCGCAAATTGGCTGCTGCGTTTCCCGCATTACAACAGTGACTACACTCCAAAAGTACTTCATTGGCTGTAAAGTGCTTTGAGATGCCCGATGGTTGTGAAAGACGCTATATAAATGCATGTCTTTCTTTCTTTTAAAAAAATCAGTAATTGGAAGAGGAAATTGAAGTGAGTGATAATTTTCAGTCATAGTTAATGGATGCCTGACTTGTGTTTTTACACCTCAAACCAATTCTATGTCCTAAACCAGTTCTGTATCCTAACTGTTGAGTGGAAGAACAAGGCCTTTGTAGTGTTAAACATCAAAATTGGCATGTATTTATTATGTTTGCCTACAAGTTAATCTTTTCACATGTAGGAGTGTAAAGGCTGCAGTTTTTTTAGAGGTTCATTAAATTGCATTAACACTTTTTTTTCCAAATGCCTGATAATTCTGTTATTGTAGAGCTGACAGGATAGTGCTAAATCTCGGAAATGTTACTCTTTTCCCACAGACACACAGCAGTTCAACTTGAGGATGTTGTGGTTTAAACAATAGCAGACATTCTTGGCAAACCACATTTTAGCTTAAAACGTCTTTTAATTTGGACTGACCTGATGCCTTTTGTCTGGCACTGTACAAGGACACAATGAGTCGTTGGAACTGCCTATTGTTAAGTACAGTATTTATGGCAAAACAATTATGATTATATGAATTAAGGTCAGCTTTGCACATTGTGTTATTCTCTGCCAATGCCTAGATAGTCATCATTTGCACTGAGACAACTTGTATTAAACATCTATTTGGGAAAAGGCAAATATTTACTTGAAATATCATGAGAAAATCGCACATTAATGCATTGTACAAATTTGACGAACGACAAACAGTGAATCTGTCAAAAGGACAACCTTATGTGCTCCACATTTAAAAAATGAAGTCCTTCACTACACAAATGATCGCACTCGGGTTAAAGGTGACCAAAGGAATCAATGTTTCCAGTGTACTTCCTGGTTTCAGAAATTAAAATAGAACAGCAGTAGACAAGGTCAGACAGAATTTAACATGGGCTGGTACAGGGTTTGAGTCACATAACTCATGCATGTCTGCTCAAACTGAATGCACCCCCTGGATTCACCTGTCTGTGTCAACCCCAAAGTGTTCCACAAGCTTCTAGTCTTTAAAGAATAGTTGATTCCTAATAAAATCATCCACAATATTCAATCCCCATTGAAAATCAAAATAATGCAATTAAGCTGACTTTCAACTGCTAGCAATTTATGAAAATAAAATAGTGGGCTCTATTTTAGGAATGTTTCCACTGCCCATTATAATGATCTTCTGCACAAGATGTGCCTGTACTTACTTAACACATGGGTTAATGGACACAAACTGATGGGTTTAAAAAAATATATATAATTGTGTACAAATGAGGTTTTCTTTATAACACATCTTATCTCTCCTGGACCTATGTAAAGGGGGGGGGAATTATACCCTTATAATTCCTTTAAAAGTGGACTTTACTGTAGAAAATTAAGGTACTTCCAAAGCAAGTATAGTCAGATGGGCCATCACCCTTCCTATTTGAAACCAGGATCCCACTGGGTGTAACATAGAAAATGGCCCCAAGGTGCTTCACAGAGGTGTAATCAAAAGTTTGAACCTTGAGCTAAAGAAGGAAATACTAGGAAGGGTGACTTAAAGCTTGGTCAAAAAATGGGTTTTAAGGAGTGTCTTAAAGGAGGAGAGGGAAGTGGAGAGATGGAGAGGTCCAAGGTGGGAATTTCAGAGCGTGAAGCCTTATATGTCAAAGGATTTTTTTTTCAAAAAGTGTCTGTGTTCTTCCACATTCTGCAAACTCATTGACCCTGAGGCATTTAAATAAGGGTTTACAAAAATGTCAACATTTGACAAGCAACATTTCACTGTGGTGCTGGTGTAGCCGAATGATACTTGTGAAAGAATTCATAGCACTACAGCAATCCAGTTCATGAAATAAGCCTTTGACAATTCTCTTCTGTTGACTATTTTTCCCAAAAAGAATTTATCTAGACATTTAATAATTTTCTGATTCTTTGGCATGGTCTTTTTATTTTCAAATATTAACTAAGAAAGCACTGTCATGAAAACCACCCGAATGATGGAAGCATTTACAGTACGTCCATGGCAGTAAAATTCGCATTTACAAAGAAAGAATTTGCATTTATTTAGTGTCTTTCATAACCTCTGGCTGTAAAGCACTTTGGGACGTCCTATCAAGTACTTTTGAAGTCGAGTCACTGTTGTAATTTAAGAAAAGCTGTAGCCAATTTGTGCACAGCAAGATCCCACAAATAGCAATGAGATAAATGACCAGATAATTTGTTTTGTGGTATTGGTTGAGGGATAAATGTTGGCCAGGAGACTCGGAGACCAACCCTGCTCTTCAAATAGTGTCGTGGGATCTTTTACGTTCACTCAAGAGAGAGAGAGCAGACGGGGCCTCGGTTTAGCGTAGGGCAGCCCTCCCTTGGTTTTGCGTTGAGGTGCCAGCCTAAATTATGTGTTCAAGTCTCTGGAGTGGGACTTGAACACACAACCTTCTGACTCAGGTGAGAGTGCTACTACTGAGCCAAGACTGACACACTTACTTCCAAAGTATCTATTTATTACAAAAAAGGTTTTCTGTGTAGCGTATGAAAATATTTAACCTTTTTTTAAAAGAGACTGGCTGTTATTTTGGCATGGCACAGTAAAGCTTCTGTTGTTTGGGGGAGCAGAGGTCAGGATTCCCCTTTACAAATCTCTTTTCTCCTTTTCACCTGAAGGCACTGATACTTGTTGAGGTACTTTTTCATGGGCAGCCTTCCAGTGCCTCATCCAAGTGACCATTCTTCACATGTGAACCTAGTCGGTAAATTTTGGCAGGTTATTCATCTGTGGAGAACATCACAACTGAACCTTGTCCTTACACAAGCATTTCCCAGCAAAGGTCACTAGATAGGATCCGGGGTAAGAACCCCGGCAGATTTTCCCTCCCTACAGTGGCGTGCTGAGGCCAAAAGTCACATCCCAAGTACTTCAGATCAATTAAATCAGGGATCAAATTTAGGACCTTCTGGTCTATCTTTATACACTATGCTTTTTGGCGGAGTCACAGACAAAAAAAGCTGTGGTGACTATGAGGTTCAGTGTGGAAACATTGTGAATTCCGGAAAGTTGAATGTGAGTCAGTGGCTGGCATTTTGACATTTATCTACAAGTCCCACTAAAATCAGTTCGGAGAACTGTGGTCAAACTGAAGACATTGCAGATCATCATGATACATGCGTAGGTATCTACTTTGTGTTGTATTGTTTTGGTGGGAAAATGTCTTGCATTGCTCTCTTAGTGGGACTCCAGTATTATCTACTGTAGTTTAAGTCATTTAGAGGCTAGATGATAATGTCTTCTGATGTTAAACAGCACTGATTCTGATGACTCTCACAGCTGTCCTAGATACTGTCACCTCAGTAGCACTCTGCATTGTGATAAGCAGATACTCCCTGTTGTTCCAAACAGCCAGGGAGACCCGGTGAGGGCGGCTGACTTTGGCTTGGTTTTAAACCATTTGTTTGGCATGTTGTTGTTACTGTGCAGTTTGGTACTTTTGTTAACAGAACCATTACAACTGAGAAGTCTTCTGTCTAGTGGCCAAACAAAAGCAGACCTTGTCAGTTATGACAATTAAACATTTGGGTGCTGCTGCTGCGATGATGTTTCAGCAGAACCGTAGTTCTGTATTTACATCTGTGGCACATGAGTAAGGGGTGGGTGGCTCCCTTTTGCAACAAAAGTACGAACTGTAGAAAAGAAAGGAAAAAATGAAACTTGCTTTCAGCGGACACAAGCAGTTTCAGTTTTGATTGAAGAGGGTGGGGGAACAACAGTTGACTGAAAAGTAATTTCTTAAAATGCACTTGCTGAAATGTTGCTTATTTTCTTTGTAAAAATTATTTTACTTTTTACTGTTTAAAAAAACTCCACAAGCCATATAATAATATAGGCATTGGTTTGTTGATATTTGTTCCCTTTTGAAAGTAAATTTCTCCCTTTTCTCTTTGATGGTATGGTCATTGGAGCCGAAATTCAGGGCCTTTCTGGAGCATTCCCATCACAACTTCGACAGGAGAGTGCCAGAAGGCCAGAAATTAGGCTGGAATTGGAAACCAGCAATGTCAAGACCTGGCCTCACATGGGGGATTCTGTGGGAATCTTGGAAGGGGCAGAGTCTCCACCTGCTCCTTACTGGGCCAGCAGCATCAGCGGGTTTGGGCCAGGACTCCCAATGTTGGGAGTTCCCATGTTTCTATCCTTCAGAGGGATCAGTAGTGGTGGTCGACAAATGGCGGCAGTGGAGCCCACCTTGGTTTCAGGCTGGGATTGCTGCAGAGGAGGAAAAGTTTTTGCAGATATTTTAGCCCCATTAAAGGGGACCAAGGGGGTTCCTGTTTGCTCTTTCCAGCAGGAGGCTCGGCATCCCCCAGAATCTGATTACCAGCACCACAGATTGCGGGGCAGGCAGGTACCCTAGATGCACCAACCAATTGCATTCCTAGTTAAGGGTCCTCCGCCGCCGAGGTTACCAGAAGGTGCGATTTCTGTGGAATTACCGGGATTGCAAGCTCACACGTTTTCAAGGCCATTATTCTTTAACGGAAAATGAACCAATTTCCTCATACGTGAAAGCAGAGTTTATCCCTACCCCCACCTCCAGTTAGTTTTGGGTAGAAGGCATTCAGTCTGTGCTGGTCTACATGCAGTCTCTAAAGCACCGAGTGAGATGTGTGAATTACAGAATCAGTTGGTCACTAAGATGATGATCAGCTTTAGCTGTGGCAAGTTGTGACTGGAGGATGTCCAGTGATCAGCACTGTTTAAAAAAAAATCCTTTAACTTTTGGACAAATAAAACTTAAACCTTGATATGAAAAAATGGCAATTTACTAAATACTGTTCTTAAGTATTGCATACTACAGAATATGATTCCTATTTGAATCTTTAAACTTATCTTTCACATCCTATTGGTAATTATAACCTTGCTAACTGAGCCCTGCATGACCTTTCTTTTTCCATTCTGGATGTCAAAGGCAGTACACATACTTTCTTTCTCCCTGCTCCTGCCCTACACTAGGAAACTGCATTTTAACAGTAATTATTTTTTCCTTGCAGTCTTCTCTCTTGAAAGTATTGAATCCTTGCTGAGATACAGATCTAGAGGTGCTGTTAACCCCTGGTATCTTGCTCTGATGACCATTCATCAAATGTAAGTTTGGACAGTGAAAGTCGTTGGACTATTTAACTTGGGAAATCACAGCCAAATTCAATGCTGTCCCACCAGATATCCACATACACAACTCTTTCCTGCAAGAGATCTTGGGTACAATCTCTGGTGTGTGCTAAGTTAGCTGATTTCAGTTGTGGACACAATTGGCTTGCGTGCCCTGGGCTTGGGAGGGGAAAATCGGCTGCTGATCCATCTCATTATCACTATCTAGTGACTCTTGCAATTGGCCTCAGCATCCCTGGGCTTGGGAGGGGGAAAATTAGCCAGGATTCCAGCTCCTGATCCCTATCTAGTGAGTTGAGTCCTGTCAGAAAGTGGACATGTACACGTGTCAGTTGAGGACAGGATTGTGTTCAGCTCGGTGATTCCTCCCTCCCCATGGTCAAATAACCTGCTGGTGCTCACGAGCTGAATCGACATTTGAGCAAGGTACCAGAGGGCTGCTAGTGCTAATGGAGTAGTACCCCAGCATGAGAAACCACCTTCAGGAGAGGAGGGAGGATACCAGACCAAGTGGGAGGAAATAAAATCTAGAATCTAGCATTAGGAAGCAAAACCTCATTGCCGGTGTTTAAACTACAGCAAAAATAGCATCTGCCAACTTGGCAAACTTTCCAGAGCAAGTTGTCGTGGATTCGCTTGGAGCTGAATGCCTGAAAACTTCCCAATGGGGTATACCATAGTTTTAAGCAAAGCACTGAATGGTTCTTCAGATTTGACAGTATCAAAAAGGCAGAAAATGAATGCTAAAAATGTTGTAGTTGGCCAACTGGTTGACAAGTAGCATTATCTCCAGAGCAGTGCTTTGAAGAATGCAGGGGCTGTGAAGCAGGAGATATGGTTGAAGTAGGTGGCAAAATGGTCCATTTGCTTGTGCCTAATGAAGCTCTGTGTTCTGCTCCACCGGGAGGACTAAATGCGGTCAAGGCTGGTTAAATGCCGGGAATTCATAGTTGCTTGCCACCTGTAATCTTGATTTGACAATGTGTGAAAGAGTGAGCTATGATCATTTGGCAGCACACTGCAGATCTGCTTGAGGTAATCCATTGCAGACGCATTCCTTATATTCAGTTTGTACTGTGAAGCTACTATATTCGCCAATGAACTATAACTGCTAGAAATGTTAATTAAAAGTGTTGAATTGATGTTGTTTTGAATATAATTGTTGTTTAAACAGCTTAAGTCGAAGCAGAATGAACCAAAATGTTACACTGTACTGAAATGGTAGGGGGAGGGAGGTAGAGTACTCGGACTGTAATGCATTAGTACAATGCTTTATTACAAAATAAACTCCAGTGTGTTTATTTTTTCTTGAGTTGGGGAACTTGCTAGAGAAATGAGGGAATAGAATTGAACACTTACAGCTTTCATTATTTCAGAAAGATGTTGAAATAGTTTGAACAGTTGTACAAATACTGTATATTGTCACATTATTCCTCATTGTAGGAATGCTGACTATATCAAATTGTGGATGTAACTCTACATGTCATTGGTGACATACTTGAGATGAAAAATATATTTAAATAATTCTCAATGCAGAGAATCGATGGTGTCTCTATGTCCTGGGTCTTGGTGACCTTAAACTGGAAGAGTATTGTGCTTCCTATTAGACATTCCATTCCGAGGAGACTAGCACTGCCAAGGGATTGTGAGATTTAGTGATTTTAAGTCCCTGCATGCTGAGTGTCAGTGCTGGTTACTGCCTCGACAAGGAAGGTTCTCTAATCTGTGAAAGGACCATTGGGGTTTCACTATAATAATGTATAATAATGTATTAAGAGATTACAAATCCTCAATCATGATATTGTGTTGGTATGCAATAGCAGTATTGGACTTCAGCCCAGTATTATAACCCTCTAAGCACTTAAGGCAGTCCGATACACTATTTTTGTGTGAACTTTTTGTGCTCAGCAAGGGGGTGGCTGTTGGTGCTTGCTCTATTTCAGGCACCCTAGATTAAGTCTAGCACAGTTAGTTGCAGAGTAAAGTTTCCTATATTCTGCCCTAAAACCCACTGTTGGAAAAGCACCCCTACTGCACCTGTGACATTTTTTCATTCACCATGCGACTCCTATTGCTTCTTTGAGCAAGATTATCAGTCTAGGAATAAAGAAAGAATTTACATTTATATAGTGCCTTATCACATCCCGAGAACATCCCAATGAATTACTTACAGTGCAGTCACTGTTGTTCTGTGGGCAAACATTGCAATCAATTTCCATACAACAAGGTCTCACAAGCACCAAATGAATGAACAACCAGATCATCTATTTTTGGTGGCATTGGTTGAGGGAGCAATGTTGACCGGGATACCAGGCAAAGTTCCTGCTGATTTTCAAATACTGTAGTGTTGAAGATTTTCTTTTACATCTACTTGTGTAGGTAGACAGGACCTTGGTTTAGCATCTCTTCTGAAAGGCAGCAGCACTAACATTACAGCACTCTTTCAATGCTGCATTGAGTTCACAGAAACCACACAGTGCAGATAGAGGCCATTTCGGCCCATCGAGCCTGCACCGACACATATCCCACCCGATCCCCGTAACCCCTACACCAACACATATCCCACCCTATCCCCGTAACCCCACGTATTTAATCCCCCTAACACTAAGGGTCAATTTATCATAGCCAATCAACCTAACCCGCACATCTTTGGACTGTGGGAGGAAACCGGAGCACCCGGAGTAAACCCACGCAAACACGGGGAGAATGTGCAAACTCCACACAGACAGTCGCCCGAGGCCGGATTCGAACCCGGGTCCCTGGCGCTGTGAGGCAACAGTGCTAACCACTATGCCACCGTGCTGTTATGCATTCAAATTTGTAGTGAGGTTTAACAGTGCTACCAAAGGAGCCAAGCTGACTCTTAGTGCAAATAAGTATATTTAGTGCAAATAATTGTCAAATGTTGATCAATTTCGTGCTGGAGCTCAATAGCCAGTACTGTAAATTGCGTATCTGTAGGCTCATTTTATGCCTTTCTGCTGCCAGAGAGAGGAGACTTATCATCCCGTTAATCTGGGCTTCATTCAAATTCGGGTCCTAGAAGTGAAAGGGCTATATAAACTCTTCTTAATGAAGGACAGGTACCAATTTCTTCAACATACAATGCCTATTGGCTCCTGGTCCGGCCATGCCTCATATTTAAAATTCTCATCCTTGTTTACAAATCCCTCCATGGCATCGTCCCTCCCTATCTTTGTAATCTCCTCCAGCCCTACAACCCTCGACAAGATCTCCACGCTGCTCCAATTCTGGCCTCTTGCGCATCCTTGACTTTTATTACTCCACCATTGGTGGCCGTGCCTTGAGCTGCCTAGGCCTTAAGATCTGCCTCTCTATCGCTCTCTCCTCCTTTAACATGCTCCTTAAAACCTATCTCTTTGACCAAGCTTTTGGTCACCTGTCCTAATATCACCTTATGTGGCTGGATGCCAAGTTTGTTATCATAGCGCTCCTGTGAAGCGCTTTGGGACATTTTACTACATTAATGGTGCTATATAATTGCAAGTTGTTGTTGTTGTACAACTAACTAACTGTGGGATATTGTGTTCTTTTTCCTTTTAGAGATTGAGGCCAAGGAGGCATGTGATTGGCTGCGGGCAGCGGGGTTCCCACAATACGCCCAGCTGTATGAAGGTGAGGCAAAATATATCATAGTTGTTATTGAAGCTGGCAGAAGTCAGATGAAAGCTAGCATGAAAGAAATTGCTTTTGAGTCATGTGGTAACTTTTACATTTATACCTTAAAGACAGTTAAAGTTTCTCATTTTGCACCAAACACAGTTCTTCTATTTTAATTCACTGAAAGCCACAACGATTGCTGCACATTGATAGCAATTACTTTATTGCTTGGGGGAAATTTCTGAAGTTTGCTTTTGAGTACTTTTTTTTAAAAGACTAGCCCATCAAAAGACTGCACTTTAAATTGTGATATTACAGATGTTTAACGCTTTACCAAATGATAGAAGTGAAAGTGTTAAAGATAGATTTTTAATTATGGTTTAAATTGGGCTTTCTACCTGTGAAGTATATTGTTGACCAACTATGGGAAGGAAGGGGTTGAAAAAAATGGAGCAAAACAGATCAGGTTCACTTGTGATGTCCCCCACAGTTGAATAGCCTCCCAACTTAGTGTCTAGAGTCACATATGAAGAATGGTCCTCAGTGCCAGAGAAACCATACCCTAGCAGGAGTCACTGCTTCAGAAGAGGGCAAGGGGGAAATTGGCAAAAACATATTTCACACACATTTTCCTTAGGAATTAAGAGATTTGTTGACTCATTATGGGAAAGAATAAAAATAGTTTGACAGAAAACATATTTAATATGATTATAACGTGCATTAGAAGCAATGTTTCTGGAACTGGCTGGGGAAACTCATCAGAAGTCAACAGGTGCCAGTCAGTTCTTGTGGTAGTGACTGTCACGTGTGCATTGGCCTTAGAAGCCATCTCCATGCCTATGAAAAGCGCAGATCTGAATCATTCTGAAAGATAATGCGGTCATTATGAAAGCAATATCTTTAAGTTAGTTTTGCTGCATTAGAATATTCCTCTTGGCAGAAAATCCTAATTTCTGTTTTTCTTGTGTGATTTGTTTCTTGTGTCTATTGTTATCCTTCAGTCTTTCTAACCGCCTAAGTGAGTTTAAAAGCATCCTTACTGGATGGAAAGTGATCCCATAATAAGTGTAAATTTATCCTGTGCAATTATGAAAACAAAAGGCAAGAAAACACCACTGGGAATAGCTTTTAATTTAATGATCCCTCCATCCCCACATCACACTGAGTTAATAACATGCAGCATTGCACTGATGCTTGATCAATGGTGTACGGTAGTATCTCATTTATGGCACTGGACAAGTAACCCAAGGTCTTGAGTTCAAATCTTGCCATGATAAGCTGTGAAATTGAATCCAATAAATCTGGTAATTGTGGGCTGGCATCACAATAGAATGACCATGAAGTGGGAGGGCGAGAAAGACTGAGGATTTTCAGTCCCTTTGCTTACGCCCGAATCAGGTTTGCCCCACTAATGACTTTAAGAGTGCTTGTTATAATTGTATTTTTTTATCCCTGCCTCTTACCCTTTCTCTCGGTGAATTCCTCACATTTAAAATGCAAACTTTATCATGTCTTCATGTAAATGCTTTCTTACAAGAAAAAAATGTTCTGCTCATGTTCTGCTAGAAGGTATTCTATTTATCTTGGAGCAGTTGTTTTTTTCTGTTTCGTAGAATGCAGACAACTGGTTTTATTAAAGAAAGCTGGCTCTTTTAGTAGGATTTGTTTATTAATATACATCCATTTGTCTTGATTACACAACAGATTTGCTGTTCCCCATTGACATTTCTTCAGTGAAGAGGGACCATGACTTTCTGGATCGAGATGCAATTGAATCTCTTTGCAGGTAGATGTTGACTCTTAGACCTCCCCAGTCCAGTGTGTGACCCCCTTCAGTTCAGTGTGTGACCCTCCAGTCCAGTGTATAACCCTCCAATCCAGTGTGTGACCCCCTCCAGTCCAGTGTGTGACCCCCTCCAGTCCAGTGTGTGAACCTCCAGTCCAGTGTGTGACCCCTTCCAGTCCAGTGTGTGACCCTCCAGTCCAGTGTGTGACCCTTCAGTCCAGTGTGTGACCTCCTCCAATCCAGTGTGTGACCCTCCAGTCCAGTGTATGACCCTCCAATCCAGTGTGTGACCCCCTCCAGTCCAGTGTGTGACCCCCCTCCAGTCCAGTGTGTGACCCCCCTCCAGTCCAGTGTGTGACCCTCCAGTCCAGTGTGTGACCCTCCAGTCCAGTGTGTGACCCCCTCCAGTCCAGTGTGTGACCCCCTCCAGTCCAGTGTGTGACCCTCCAGTCCAGTGTGTGACCCTCCAGTCCAGTGTGTGACCCCCTCCAGTCCAGTGTGTGACCCTCCAGTCCAGTGTGTGACCCTCCAGTCCAGTGTGTGACCCTCCAGTCCAGTGTGTGACCCTCCAATCCAGTGTGTGACCCCCTCCAGTCCAGTGTGTGACCCCCTCCAATCCAGTGTGTGACCCCCTCCAGTCCAGTGTGTGACCCCCTCCAGTCCAGTGTGTGACCCCCTCCAGTCCAGTGTGTGACCCTCCAATCCAGTGTGTGACCCTCCAGTCTGGTGTGTGACCCCCTCCAATCTGGTGTGTGACCCTCCAGTCCAGTGTGTGACCCCCTCCAATCCAGTATGTGACCCTCCAATCCAGTGTGTGACCCCCTCCAGTCCAGTGTGTGACCCCCTCCAATCCAGTGTGTGACCCCCTCCAGTCCAGTGTGTGACCCTCCAGTCCAGAGTGTGACCCCCTCCAATCCAGTGTGACCCCCTCCAATCCAGTGTGTGACCCTCCAGTCCAGTGTGTGACCCCCTCCAGTCCAGTGTGTGACCCCCTCCAGTCCAGTGTGTGACCCCCTCCAGTCCAGTGTGTGACCCCCTCCAGTCCAGTGTGTGACCCCCTCCAGTCCAGTGTGTGACCCCCTCCAGTCCAGTGTGTGACCCCCTCCAGTCCAGTGTGTGACCCTCCAGTCCAGTGTGTGACCCCCTCCAGTCCAGTGTGTGACCCCCTCCAGTCCAGTGTGTGACCCTCCAGTCCAGTGTGTGACCCTCCAATCCAGTGTGTGACCCCTTCCAGTCCAGTGTGTGACCCTCCAGTCCAGTGTGTGACCCCCTCCAATCCAGTGTGTGACCCTCCAGTCCAGTGTGTGACCCTCCAGTCCAGTGTGTGACCCTCCAGTCCAGTGTGTGACCCTCCAGTCCAGTGTGTGACCCTCCAGTCCAGTGTGTGACCCCCTCCAGTCCAGTGTGTGACCCTCCAGTCCAGTGTGTGACCCTCCAGTCCAGTGTGTGACCCTCCAGTCCAGTGTGTGACCCTCCAGTCCAGTGTGTGACCCTCCAGTCCAGTGTGTGACCCTCCAATCCAGTGTGTGACCCCCTCCAGTCCAGTGTGTGACCCACTCCAATCCAGTGTGTGACCCCCTCCAGCCAAGTGTGTGACCCCCTCCAGTCCAGTGTGTGACCCTCCAGTCCAGTGTGTGACCCTCCAGTCCAGTGTGTGACCCTCCAATCCAGTGTGTGACCCTCCAATCCAGTGTGTGACCCCCTCCAGTCCAGTGTGTGACCCCCTCCAGTCCAGTGTGTGACCCCCTCCAGTCCAGTGTGTGACCCCCTCCAGTCCAGTGTGTGACCCCTGCAGCAAGATTATTTAGCTGTGGCAGTTCATCAATGAAGGCTTCCAAAATCTCTGTAAACATATTTTGATCTTCAGAAATGTTAAATAATATAACTGCACTAACCAAAGTTGCTGAATGGAACAATCAGCATATTCAAACACCTGCATTCTGGAAAAATGTGGTCGGGTGAGAAGTTTCTAAGTGTGCTTTGTGAAATGGGTGCTGTAAGTATGCATGCTGTGCACCTTATAGTGCATTAGCATGTCCTAAAAGTGTATATCGGACTCTGTATTAACAACCAGGCCTGGATTCTACACATTACATGTTCTGCCCTATCTGGAACAATATATGGTTTAGATTTGTAATTATGAAAATGTTTCTTTTAAGCATTCTTTTCATGTCATCAATATGGATTTCTGTATTAAAGTAAAGCAAATTTAACAACATGATTTCACATTAGGGTTTAAATGGAGAAGGTAGGTTTGGAGAAGCATTTTGAATGGGAGGTGCCTGCCCCTCCCCCGCATCACTATTACTACCACCCATCTAGTTAGGCTCCTACCTGATATGTGAAATCTAACATTTAATCTCTCCATCTCCCCCCACAGACACCTTACTGCTGTGTACTCAGCCAATACTCATATTTAAACTATTGATGTCTCTTGATCTGTAGCCAGAGCTAAAAAGATTGTCGATCTCTGGTGATAATATGGAGCCAGTAACTGACAGAGCCGATAGCTGATGTTAGTAGAATGGCTGTCTGGTGAGAACACAAGAAGTTTCAAGGATGCGAAAGGACCTATTGGCCTATCAAACCCTTCCCTTGTGTTTCAGGGCAAAATGGTGGCTCTCTGGAGTTGTGGAGGGAGATTAAAATAATATTTAATGTACCATATAGGAGATTCTAAGCAAGATGAGGTAATCATTTACATTGAAAACCTCCTCACCCCCAACACACGCACTCACTCACCCACCTTCTTTATTAACAGTCAGGTTATTTTCAGAATATCAAATAATAGTGATAGCATTTGTCTTGCTGTCAAAATATGTTAGAAATTAACTTCAACGCTTTTGAATTAATGGTTCTGTCAAAAGATTGGTCAAATAGATCCCAAAGATAAAGCACTTAGTTACTTTGTAACATTTTATAAGAGAAAGTGATACAGTCGATAAGGGAATAAATCTTTGCGTGTGTTGCTCACCTGGCTGTTAAAGAGGAATGTGCCCCATCTGCGCCATGCTTTTTGTTTTGTTTACCTTCCAGCTGCCTGCTTCCATCGCTGTAGACACTTGGCTTATCTGTCGCAGCTGACAGGAGGTTTGTGCGAACATTGATGCACAACAAAATGTTTGAATTATCAAAGGCATTCTTATCAGGCAGGCTGTTCATTTTTTGTTTCCCACATCAAAGTAACTGGGGCTCCAAGGGAGTGTGATTGCACAAGGCAAAGAGACGGTAGATTCAAGTCAGGAAAAAGGAGCTGCTTCTTGTTTTTATTATGTAAAAATTGATCTTAGTTCCTGCTAAAAATTCCGTGGTGAGGAGCGTTCAATATTCTGCTCCTCACCTGAAATAAGAAATAGTCTAAAAAGTTGATGAGCCTTAATGCAGCTACAAATCATATGTGAAAGCTGAAGGAGTGCTGTCAGAGCCACTTGAAAGTGAGATGATCCACAACAGGCCTGTCTGTACATCTGGAAGCAGTTAATATGTAATTCTTTCACTCTGACAACATGAGATGACATAGAGCTGTGGTACAATGGAAACAAAGCCATGCGCAAGGACAGTACAAAGAGCTAGATTGATACAACTATTGGATCTGCTGACTTGTACAATGGAGGTGGTTATTGAGAAAACTGGGCAAAGGGCCAAGACCCACACAGCAGGATACCACCAAGGCTGAAAAGAATAAGGGACAAGACAAGGTAAATCAGGAAGTGGCTATTAGGAGTCACCAAGCTTGGTTTTAAAATATAACTGTGGGAGGAAAACTGAGGGCGAGTAAGGAGTTCCACAGTTTTGAGTTGGCGGGAAGGAATGAGCTAGAGTGGAAAAATATGTTGTGAGTCTCAATTTCAACACATGTAGGGAGGAGAAGAAACATATATTTGTGTTCTGTAATTCAGCTGTGGCTCAGTTGGTAGCACCCTCGCCTCTGAGTCAGAAGGTTGTGGGTTCAAGTCCCACTCCAGAGACTAGTACAAAAATCTAGGCTGACGTTCTAGTACTGAGGGAATGCTGCACTGTTGGAGGTGCCATCTTTCGGACGAGACATTAAACCGAGGCCCCGTCTGCACTCTCAGGTAGACGTAAAAGATCCCATGGCACTATTTTGAAGAAAAGCAGGGGAGTTATCCCCGGTGTCCTGGCCAATATTTATCCCTTAATCAACATCACTAAAACAGATGATCTGGTCATTATCGCATTGCTGTTTGTGGGAGCTTGCTGTGTACAAATTGGCTGCCACGTTTCCTACATTACAATAGTGACTACACTTCAAAAAGTACTTCATTGGCTGTAAAATGCTTTGGGTCGTCCAGTGGTCGTGAAAGGTATGTCTAAATGCAAGTCTTTCTTTATAAAGATTATAATTTTGATAAATGTTTGTGGACAAGTTGTATTGGAGATATCATCACTCTAATCATGAAATAAATTAACTGGATTCTATTGTATTTTAACAATACTTTGATTCTGGATGAAATTGAGTTTTCACTTCTTTCAAAACAAAGTATGTACACATTCCACCAAGTTACCAGGGGAATGTGTGAAGGCTGTGCTGTAATCCGGGTTGTGCATTTGTCCTTTTGTTCTGCATTTTCCCTACAGCATAGTGATTACCATTGAGTATAATGGATACTAATTGGAGCCTTTCATACACACATTTTTATGTAGATGAGTGTCACAAGGAGCTGTATAAAGCATATTCATGGTGCGGGGAATGGCTATGATTGGGGGAAGGATGTGTCACTTGGTTCAGCTTGTCAATATTAATCTACTTTTCTTTTTTTAGGCGATTGAACACCCTTAATAAATGTGCTGTGATGAAACTAGAAATCAGCCCACAGAGAAAAAGAGTAAGTTCAACTTTATGTGGAGCTCTTTCTGAGGAACTGTTGATGACATGCTAGATTTTCCAAGTATGTTTAGATTTTCATTGTGAACCCTTAAGACAATAGCCACAGCCACCGTGTAAGAGTAACAGAGTTCCTGTTCATTTAGAAATTATTTAAAGTGCCAATAGAAGGTACAGTGATGCAGCCTATTAATGGTTCTGTGCTCTGACAGGGGTTCACTAATTTTCAATCGTGGCTGCATTGTTTGGGTGTGGCATTGTCCGGGCACTTCCCCACCGGGCAGAAAATCAAAGAGCAAGTTCCTGTGGGCAAATGTCAAACAGCATTGGTAGGGGACTGGATTAGTGGTAGTCACCAGCCCGCTCACCTAGGGCATGGATTGGAGAACCTAAAGAAACTAAAGAAAAGGAGCAATATAATTAATAAAAGGTGTAATAAAAGCACAATAAAATTAGAGAAGTTGATGAAATACATAGAAGAGTCTGAATAAGTGTGTTCCCAATTCCAGAGCAGAGTTCCAGTGGACATAAACACTACTGTTAGGCAGAAAAATTGCTATAAAAATAATCCCAATCTAAGTACTGTAAGTCATTTTTTTTTGGAAAAGTGTATTTATTAGGATTTAGCTATGCTTTGGGCAATACTACATTTTTCTTTGTAGTTATTATTAGTCGTGCTATAGACCACAGTTGTGTCTCCCAAATTTTACGTCAAGTTTCATGGGCCAAAGAGGCACTTCCCAAAAACATGTACTAAGGATTGCATTGTTGGAATGGCTCCTCTCTGATCAGCTCTTCAGTAGCGGTCAGTGCCTCTGCAAATTGTCCTGTAATGCTTTGCAACAACAACAACTTGCATTTATATAGCACCTTTAACATAGTAAAACGTCCCAAGGCACTTCTCAGGAGTGTTATCAAACAAAATTTGACAGTGAGCCACATAAGGAGATATTAGGGCAGATGACATAAAGCTTGGTCAAACAGGTAGGTTTTAAGGAGCATCTTAAAGGAGGAAAGAGAGGTGGAGATGTTTAGGGAGGGAATTCCAGAGCTTAGGGCCTTAGCAGCTGAAGGCACAGCCGCCAATAGTGGGGCGATTAAAATCGGGGATGCGCAAGAGGCCAGAATTGGAGGAGCACAGAGATCTCGAAGGGTTGTAGGGCTGGAGGAGGCTACAGAGATAGGGAGGGGTGAGGCCATGGAAGGATTTGAAAACAAGGATGAGAATTTTAAAATTGAGGTGTTGCTTAACTGGGAGCCAGTGTAGGTCAGCGAGCACAGGGGTGGATGGGTGAACTGGGCTTGGTGCGAGTTAGGACAGGGGCAGCAGAGTTTTGGATGACCTTAAGTTTATGGAGGGTGGAAGATCAGAATCTGGGCTAAAAGTCTACCATTTTGTACATTTAAGTTGAGTTGCTCTTGCCGTCAGTCTATAAATTTGACTACATGTGAATTAAGCTGGCGTTCAGTGGGCCAAAGGGACCAACAAAGACCCCTGTTGACCTGCAAAGGGTAAGGGGAAGAGATTACTTGCTCATTCCTTTTGGTGCCGCCCTGTCTTAAATAGGAATGTATGTCAGCATGCTAGGGCCATGCTTGAAAGTTCCTACCCTTCTGTCTTTCTCTTGTCAGATTATGGTATTTAGTCATCAGCAAGCTACTGTGATTTGAGATTGGGTTCGATAAAAGACCACATAGGTATTTGCTTCTGTAAATATAGTTTTGTAAAACAAGTGTACTACATAGTGTAATCTCAACTAACATCTAGCTTCAGTACATACAGATTCTGAGATCAAAGCTCTGTCTCAGTTTAAGGTCCTCATTACTTGTTACGCAATGTAAACATCAATAAAGGATGGTTTCAGAAAAAAGAATTTGTAGCTCATTGCAGTTCTGTTTGCTGGACGTGACATTATTCAAATACCTTGTAGCATGCGTCATTTATAAAAACCTTCACTGTGTTTTGAAAACTTTACTGGAGAAATAATCACATACTGTTGTGCTTCTCACAGCCCTGCAATTAAAAGCTCGAGATATTCCTGGATTTAATATCAAACAATGATTTGTCTTTTTTAGAAGAATAAAGAGATCAAGAAATAGACATGTTTGTCAAAGATACTCTATAATCATATGAACACTGACAATTTTTAAAAAGGCAGTGAAATTGACATCACAAAATATAATGATTACATATCTGCAGATTAATAAGTGTTATGGTTCTTGGGGGAAATGCATCCATTTTTATTTGGAAACTGTAAGTTAGAAATTATTCTTGGCGATAATAGCAGATGAATGCTTAACATATTCATATGTCCACTATTTTAATGGAAGAATTAACTCATTAATTTTAAGAGGAATGTCATAAATATATTAAGCATTTATCTAATTGTTGTCAATGGAAATTTTTAGCCCTAAACAATATTTGAAAAGAAATAGAGATTTTTTTTTCTCTTTTCTCGTCAATGTTCTTCTCACTTCTCCATTCCTGACGGCATTGATATTTTGCTGGGTTTGGTTCCAAAGGCACAGATTGCCCTCCAGTCCCTTGTTAAAGTGGCAATTATTCATGTATGAGCCTTGACAGTGAGTGACACGAGCATAAAGTTTTAGCAGATTGGGGCTCCCCATTTTAGTCTGTAACATAAGCATCAGCCTCAGTCTCTCCTCAATAAATTAGTCATCGCTAGAAGTTAGAAAGACAGTTGAAAATATTAAACCGTTTTAACACCTCAAGCAAAGTATATATTTTTTTAATTAGAAGTCGCTTAATGCTAGTAAGTCGCTGTACAATTTATAAAAGCCTGGCTTCATAATCATTGGTGCTTGATGTCTGAGAATGGTAATTAGGCACAGTGTTAAATTACAGAGCTCTGGGTCAGATCTGAAACTCCCCAGGTTAGCTTTGCAGTGTCATCTGTAACAGGCGACAGGGGAGGACCCTGGGGCACTAACTGTGGAGATTTAATGGCCATGTGTCGCCATCTCATTAGTCACAGTTGGGAGATACAGAAGTCCTGAGACAAGCACTGTGATAGTCAAAATTGGATAAGGCTTTGAGGTATGTACATAATTGCCGTTAAGGGAATTATAAAGCAAAAATAGTTTTTTTTACAAGGTAGCTGTTAGAAGGGGCTTCGATATTTTGTGAAACTGCATCCAATACTTTGTTCTCTTACTGGCACTCATTGGTGATGAGGAATGAGAAATGTTTTCTCTCTATCAGAAGTGTGGCTGGTGTCAGATGCAATGTTAAAATGTTGGCTGTCTATGGCATTTGCTGCGACAAACAGCATCAACTCTGAGAAACACAACCCCATGTACTAGACATAGGTATAAACAGAAATTCGGTGGAAACCTGAAATAAAAACAGAGAATTCTGCAAATGCACAGTTGGTCAGTCAGGATCTGAAACATAAGTTAGCAATTTTACATAGGACCAGTTACTAGATGTTGTCTTTATCTCCACAGGTCTCTAGGGACAGGAATTTTCTCGAAGCTGCTATAACTTCACCGTGAATTAAACGGTGTTTCTGTCGAAGTTACGGCAGCAAACCGAGGAAATTTCCAGCTTAGGCATTATTTTGCTTCCCAAAATAATGCCTAAAATAAGGTGCAGTAATAAGAGATGTAAGAGATTCATTCTATTTTGATTCTTTAGCAAGAGGAAGTATTCATCACTCTTCACTAAATTGGGTTTAATTTATTTGTCTAACACTAAGGCTGCATAGTAAAGTCATGATTTGAAGTTCATCTCAGCACTTGTGTACATAAAGTATCTGCTGCAAACTCTACCTAAAAGCTCATGTTTTCTTTAAGAGTGAAGATTCGGATGAAGATGAGCCTTGTGCTATCAGTGGCAGATGGACCTTCCAGCGGGACAGCAAACGATGGTCACGGTTGGAGGAATTTGATGTTTTTTCACCAGCAGAGGTTGCAAATGACATCTCTGCTGATGAAGCTTTGCTGAAGAATGCTGTGAGTCATGAGAGTGTGCTGACTGATCTAAGTGAACGGCAAGAAGTGGCATCGATTCACAGTGCTAGCAGCACAGGGAGCAATGGGGCAAACTTGCAAAAGGACGTAGAGACCAAAAGGACAAATTCTGAGATCAGCGTGATTTCCTCAGGGAACTCTATTACAAACGATGACTCATTCAGTAGCCTCCCTTCACCAAAGGACCTCTCCAGTTTTACTTTCAATGTGAAAGCTGAAAGAAACACAAAATCCAAGGCCAAGAGCTTCTTGAAGAGGATGGAGAGCCTACGCATCAAGAGTTCTCACAGCAAAAAGAAACTTCCTTCGAAAAATAACCTGGTCATCAGTGGACCTGTGCTCCAGGAAGGCATTGATGAGGAAAAATTGAAACGCCTGAACTGCATTGAGATATCTGCACTCAATGGCAACCATATAAATGCTCCCATGGTACGAAACCAAAGTGTTTCTTATTCTACGCAAACAAGTAGCAGCAGCAGTCAGTCAGAGACCAGTAGCGCAGTCAGCACACCCAGCCCTGTCACCAGAACTCGCAGCCACAGCACTTGCAATAAGCGAAGTGGAATGTATTTAGAAGGCTTTGACCCTTTCAGTCAGTCAATGCTGAATGACACCAGAGAGCAGAATTTAAAGAATGAGAAGGGCATGGAAGAGGACATCATCTTCTATATACCAGAGGATCACAAGCCGGGCACCTTTCCTAAAGCACTTTCTAATGGCAACTCCTCCCCCCAAGACAGCACTTCTGTAAACTGGCGCAATGGAAGTTTTCATGGACACAGACATCGTAGCCTGACCAGGGAGAGCAGTGCTGACAGCTCAAAGGAGTCTAGTTTTGGACGGAGACGAAACTCGTGCAGCTCTTCAGGCAGCCGCCTTAGTATCTATGACAACGTGCCAGGGTCCCATCTTTACTCTAGCACTGGTGATCTGGCGGATCTAGGGAATGAGGAGGACATTTTCCCAGAACTGGATGACATTCTGCACCATGTCAACGGATTACAAAGGATTGTAAACCAATGGTCAGAAAAGCTCTCTGATGAGGGGGACTCAGATTCAGCAATGGATTCTATTTCTCCCTGCCCATCTTCCCCCAAACAAATACACCTGGATATCGAAAATGGCAGGGCCTCACCTAGTGATGTCGACAGCACTGGGAACTCCATCAATGAGACAGAGGATCAATCAGTAATCCGAGAAAGGAGGGACTCGGGTGTTGGTGCATCGCTGACAAGATCTAACAGGTCAGTAAAATCATTTGCACTTGAAGCTTTACAGGCAGTAAGTTATGTTGTACGATATAAACTCAATTAGCTTTGGAGCATGCATAGACAAATGACAGCTTTCCTTTTGGCTATGGGTGTGTACGCGCTGTGTACCCACCCGTAGCGACATCGGAAATGCCAGTTTCAGGCATGCACAGCGTATGTGCTGAAAACTGGCATTTCTGATCTGTCAAGAATGCTCTTGACAGATCGAATGCCTGCCCTGGAGAAGGGTCTCTGCGGGCGGATAGTTCCGCTTTCTGGAGACCCTCCGCCCGCAGAAAACCCTTAGAATTTTTACGCCTGGTAAAAGCAGGTGTACGGCCTGCTTTTACCAGGAAAAGAGTTAAAAAAAAGTTTTAAAAAGATTTTTTCAGTCATTTATCATTTAAAAATACTTTTTAAAAAAAAAGGTAAGTTTATTTTTAGCCCCGTACAAAACTTTAATTCTTTTTATAAATTAAATTTTTGTTTAAAACATTAAATTTATTGTAATTTCAACTAATTTTAAAAAGGTTATGGTTTTTTAAAAATGTATTTAAAGTTTTACTATGTTTTTTCATTGATCCCCATTCATATATTTGACAGGTCTATCTGTCAAATGTATGAAGGGAGATTCCCTTCTTCTATTGGCTGGCCTGGCCCACGTGATCCCAGGGACGCTTGCAAACTGCATGCGCATCTGGGATATGTGGACCCTGCGCACTTGGAGTTTGGAGAGGCCCAGAATCGCACGCAGGAGGCCTCCGATCGGAAAATACAGCCCATCATACCTACTTCTTTTGTGCGATTTCTTAGGTTATGTCCAGATACCTCAATACTGAGAAACAAGCCTTACACCTTTTCACAATTGCTGTATCCTTTAATTCTCCGGTGGCATAGTGGTTAGCACTGTTGCCTCACAGCGCCAGGGACCCGGGTTCGAATCCGGCCTCGGGCGACTGTCTGTGTGGAGTTTGCACATTCTCCCCGTGTTTGCGTGGGTTTCCTCCGGGTGCTCCGGTTTCCTCCCACAGTCCAAAGATGTGCGGGTTAGGTTGATTGGCTCTGATAAATTGACCCTTAGTGTTAGGGGGATTAAATACGTGGGGTTACGGGGATAGGGTGGGATATGTGTCGGTGCAGGCTTGATGGGCTGAAATGGCCTCTATCTGCACTGTGGGGTTTCTGTGAACTGAATAATCCTTTCACAGTAAATATTTGTATCATTACTATAAAAGCTGAAAAATTATTTTATTTTTAACATCATATTTTTAGTGGTTGTCTTCCACATCTGTTACTCCCAATCAGTAAAATCCAGTTTCTTATAACTAGAGGGAACTCTTGTCCCCAACCCTTCCCACCTATGATGCTAAAGAATATTAAACCAAAGATCATTCTACCTATTCACTCTTGAGTTTCACATTCCTCCCAGCCCTATCATCATCTCCTGTACTTCTACCAGTCAGTCCCTACTGCTTGTAATGAACTTTCATTCTGTATCACTCTTCTGTTTACACCTCTTGTGCTGCCTTGGTATTTCCTGGCCCCTGCAATTTGCACTACCAACGTGTTTGTTTTAATTCATTCTTGGCATCGCTGGCAAAACTAGCATTTATTACCCATCCCTAGCTGCCATGAAAACTTTGTAGCAGTTTGATACAACTGAGAGGCTTCAGATGGCAGTTAAGAGTCAACCAAGCTGGTGTGGGACTCGAGTCACATATAGACCAGATAAGGACGGCAGGTTTCATTCCTAAAGGACCTTAGTGAAGTTTTTAACAACCATCATTATCTTCATGATCACTTTTTACTGATATCTCCAGATTATTTTAACTGAATTCAAATTCTCAAATTGCCATTGTGGGATTTGAAGTTGCATTCTCTGGATTACTAGTCTAGTAACATATCCGCTGCATTATGGTGCCCTTTTTCTAGTGCTGCCTGCTACATGGGACTTTAGCTTTATATACTTGCAGTTTTATCTCCTTGCTTAGGAGTAGCAACAAAAAATTTCTGCAATCTTGGGGACTGGGCAGACATCTGGTAGATATCAGCAATCCATTGGCAGGATAGGCACACCAACTTCAGTGTTCTTGCTCAGGCCAACATCCCCAGCATCGAAGGTTTGACCACGCTCAATCAGCTCCGATGGATGGGTCACATTATCCGCAAGCCCGATACAAGACTCCCAAAACAAGCGCTCTACTCGGAACTCCGACATGGCAAGAAAGCCCCAGGTGGGCAGAGGAAATGCTTCAAGGACACCCTCAAAGCCTCCTTGAAAAAGTGTAACATCCCCACCGACACCTGTGAAACCCTGGCCCAAGACTGCACAAAGTGGAGGAGAAGCATCCGGGAAGGCGCCGAACACTTCGAGTCTCTTCGCCGGGAGCAAATGGAAGCCAAGCACAGGCAGCGCAAGGAGCGCACGTCAACCCAAGCACCCTACCCACCCGTCCCTTCAACCACCGTCTGCCCCACCTGTGACAGAGACTGTAGGTCCCGCATTGGACTCATCAGTCACCTGCAAACTCATTTTTAATGTGGAAGCAAGTCATCCTCGGTTCCGACGGACTGCCTGAGAGAGAGAGAGAGAGAGAGAGAGATCAGCAATGGGAATGTTGACAAATGCAAGGTGATGAGACTTGAGAAGGGGAATAACCAGTGAATATATAAGATGAATAGTAGTAGACTACAAGGACACAACTAGCAGAAGGAGCTTGAGGTACTCGTGGATAGCTCATTGAAACCTTTAGCGTGGAATTTCATAACAGTAAAGAAATTAAACAAGATCAGAAGAGGGACAGTTTAGTTTTAATTTCACAAAGAGGGTTGTGAATGCTTGGAACAAACGATGGAGGTGGATAGTGTCCTCACATTCAAAAGAGAGCATGATAGCTTATTTGGAAAACAGCAATTGAGGATTATAAGACATTGTGCATTATTGCTATTTTTAACTTTGGGCCTGACCAGATGATCTTTTCTGGTGCTGTCCATTCCTTTTTTTTCCTGCCGTCCTTATCTGGTCTATATGAATATTGTATAGCTCTGTGTACCGACCCATGGAATATTTCAGCATAAACTGAAAAAGGAGTTTTAATTCTGGGTCCAGAAATACACTCTGTCTGAAATGATTAATCAGTAATGGATGATTTTAAGACCATATTAAAAATATGGCCAAATTACATTTTATGTGTTTAGTCTCAGAGCATTACCACTTAAGAAATCTTCTGCAGTAATCTACTTTGCTTTCCAAAATGCCTAGAACATTTAGTGAACTTTTGAACAGATTTTGTGGCTGTTTTAATACAAAAAGAATATTTTAAACCCACATAGGATTGTTGGCTTTGAAAAGTTTCATGCATTGTATCAGTAATCCTCTTAATCCTCTTTGAGTAATTATATAAATGGGACCTACCTGCTAGACTACAAACCAAAAGTAATCAGACGATTGATTTAATTATTATTGTTGTTTAATTAAACAGGCGACAGAGATTACGATGGGGCAGTTTCCAGATTTCTCATAGGCCAAGTTTAAATTCAGCCTCTCTGCAGATCAACAGCCAGTCTGTAGCACAGATGAACCTGCTGCAGAAATTCTCCCTGCTGAAGCTTACTGCCCTGATGGAGAAATATTCACCTTCTAACAAGCATGGATTTAACTGGTAGGTGCCACTGCATAGCAAAACAAAAAGAAATGAGTAATGTATATGGACCTCTAAGTGATAATCTGTTGCCATATGATAGTTGTCTAAGTTGTCAACTGCACAGTCACTTTGGAATGTATGCATCATCAATCAGTGGCATCTTGTCTTAAATCTGCAAGAAACATAGGGCCAGGTGGAAGGGCTTTGTGCCAGTAGCAAATATCTTCCACAAATATTTCCTGGTCCCATTAGTAAAAAAATAAGGTAAAGATTATACAAGTATTTTTATTGACTGCAATCGCTGGTCTAATACCTAATAGTCCAGTGTTAAAATATCAAATTCCTTTCCACAGTAAACCAGTTGTATCTACAGCACTCTGAGGTCAGGCTTAACTTTATGGAATCATCGCATTCAGTGATCAGGATCAGAGGAGGTTGCAGGACCATGTTGTCATGTTCTTGCTAAGATTTAACGCCTGTCTGCTTGGTTATCGTACACACTGTGAAGACCGAGGGGGTGAGTTTCTGCGGACGTTCTCCTGCTCAGTCGCCATAACCTCAGCACAAGAGCCGCAGAAACCCTGGGAAAATGGTGTAAACAACATTTGCGTTATTTTTCCGATCTTTCAGCAGCTCTTCCACTGAAGTTACAGCAGACAAATGGGAGTACTTCTGCGTAAATTTAGCCCCACTGTCTTTTGTACTTAGATTGTTTACATGGGAAACCCAGATTGATACTGGGAGATTGTTGTTGTTTTCATATCTTCCCTTGGAGAACAGTACAAAGTAGTGGATGGATTTGCAGGCTGATTAACAGTCTGTTAGGCTGCGACATCAACACACTTTCCACTCATTCCAGAGGCACAACCATGTATTTAAAAAGTTGGGGAGGGGGGGATATCAGAGGCAAAACTAGGACTCGGAATGGGGACAATGAGGGGTCATAGCCATACTAAAAAAATATTGGGGATATGCCATTCTCATCTCCGCCTCTTTGCCCCCCCCGCCCCCCACCTTTAAGAATAGGTACTTTCAGCAATTTTATTGCAGTGAGTTGCTTGGCCAGTTCTCCATGAGCCATACTAAAAATGGTAACCTTGTTTCCAATTCCTTCACAAACGATGGTGTATTTTTTCACAACATTCAACAATACTCTTGTTGTCTAGCCTGTTCTAAGAAATATTTATGACTTCAAGTATGGTTCCATCCTTTCTTCTCTAACAGTAGTACTTTGTATATCTAACTGAAAGATGCCCACTGTGTTTCTTTTTTAGATTACGCATGTGATTCAATGCTTCAAGTTAAACACAGCAATACGTCCTCAGCTCTTGGTGTATTTTTGTATACTTGCCTTTTAAAGCAGTACGTGAAGTTCATGAGCTGTGGTTGTTTTCAGCAGTGTTACTTGTCGAACTGTGTTTCCCACTGGCAGTGTCTGAACTTTCACATCAGTCTCACACTGTCGTAAATGAAAGTGGACATTCTGGCTGCCTCGAGGTTTAATGAAACCAAGCTCTGGTTACACAAAACCCACATTGTCAGCCTAGCTGTTCAATCCAGAGCTACAAGAAGTGGCATCATTGAGCGCGGTGGAACATTAGGTTTCATTTTGCCTTGGATACAAATCAACCAGAGATCACTTTTGTTTTTTGCCCAGAGCTCAGTGTTATCATTGACAGTAGAACATGTCAGTAGTGTGGCCAACAGGCCCTTGTGCTTGTTTGATGTAGCAGATTTTTAAAAAAAAATCAGTATCAGATTGGATTACAGACAATTAAAGAATCAAAGCGGATATTGGTACTTCATAGAGGATGCCAAAGAGAACATGATCCTGGCAATGGTATAATGAAAGGAAGGCATGTCAGGCCATTTCAAATAGTAAATGAAACATTACAATTAACCCTTGGACTGCTGATATGTTCAGGGAAATTCCTGGCTCCCTGGACCAACTCGTGCTTATTTTCAGCTTATACACTATGACGATGAACTAAACGTTGATATTACAGTAATAAAGTTACTCCAACATCAGGGAAAGCTTTATTACTCTACTACATTAACCCTAAACTACACAATCATTTAACACCCAAAACACAATACAGTATTGGGGGGGATTTTATCTTTTGGCAGGGAAGGCAAATGGCCAGTTGCGAATTGGCCACCCGTTACCACGCCCAATTTTCCTTTCCATTGACTTCAGTGCTACCGCCCATTCTCCGCCTCCACTGAAAACTAAAATCTACCTCAACTTTACATCAAAATAAGAACATTTAAGCAGTTTATCATCAGAACAGGAGTAGGCCATTGAGCCCCTCGAACCTGTTCTGCCATTATCTATGCTCAGCCTCATCCCGTTCTTTTGTCAATCTCTCTCTCATCCTGTCACCAAATGAATTCTAGACATGAAAGTAGTGTGCAAGTGAGAAGGCCTTGTAAACTTGTTGCCTGTTCCCCCTTCCCCACACCCCGACAGCATCTAAGCAAAAATAGCTTATCATTAACAACTACACCTACTGATAGTATTCATAATTATTGGGTGAGTACAGCACCAGGCTCGACTGTGTTAGCTCACATAGTTAAATAAACTGCTGTAGGAACTGGGGTTCCTAGCCGAAGAATTGAGATCGACTCAGAAAATCAAAAACAATAAAATTTAATGAACAAACGAAGCTGTACAGGAAACTGTAGGATACAATGCAAATAGGTCTGGTCTGCTTGAAAGCCTCTCTGGAACTGCTAGAAGGTTCCGAGCTCAACTGCTAGCAGGTTCCGAGTTCAACTGCCAGCAGGTTCTGAGCTCTACTGCTAGAAGGTTCCGAGCTCTGACGTCATGACGTCATCACATTCTTCCCGCTGTTGAGAGATCACGTCATCACGCGGAGTACAGGAAAGAAGCCCTAGTACAGTTAACAGATACATTAAAGGTGCAGCCCCCAGCTGTACAACATTGCTGTAAAAGGAATTATATACAATTGCCCGTAATCCTCTGGTGGTTCCGCCACATGCGCCCCCCCAGAATTGCTTTTAACAGAGAAGGTAAGGCGAGAAGTGGGTCTGACGAGTCTGTCCGACCGACTGCGATACCCCGGCAGCTGGAACGGAGCGCTAGAAGACGAACTGGCCATTGGCTGTGGTTGGGATGACGCCGCAGGCGGAGGAGAAAAAGAGGCCGGCTGTGGTCGACCCGGTGAGGCGGGCACTGGCGACTCGGCGGATGACTGTGGCTGTACTGGACCGGCAGTCGACGGTGGACAACCACGACGAGGCGGCTGAGCGGTGATGACTGGTTCGCTCAGATCCAGATGCGCCGGTTTCAACCGGTCGATGGAGATGTGGTCAGGCTTACCGCCGACGTCGACTGTGAAGGACTTGTCACCTGACGAGATGACGCGGAACGGACCTGTGTAAGGTGGTTTGAGCGGGTTTTTGCGAGCATCCTGCCGAATGAACACGTATTCTGTGTGTAGAGTCCGCGCCTCAATAATACACGGACTGCGGGAGAACAATTAAACAGGTATTTTACTGAACAGAGGGTACTCTTTTGTTTGGACCAAAAAAAAAACCCAAAACAAATTGGACTGTAAATTAACAAAAGTTCAACTAAAACTTAACAAATCAAATTAAAATTTGTTTTTCCAGGTTGATGATGCACTCCAGTCCCCGCGGCGCCCACCGGTCGCGGAAATACTCAAGCGTGCCGGCGGACACCGCATCCTCTATCTCCAGGGCCACCCGGGTGCGAACATGGCCGCGGAAGAGAGGCAGGCAATCCGGCCGGACGACCCCCTCGACCGCCCGCTGCCTGGACCAATTGATGGCTCTTTTAGCCAGGCCCAGGAGCAGGCCTACAAGGAGGCCCTCCAACCTGCCCGCTCCCCTCCGCACCGGGTGACCGTAGATCAAGAGCGTGGGACTGAAGTGCAACCAAAAATCGAGGAGCAGCCCCTTCAAGTAGTGAAAGAGGGGCTGCAACCTCTCACACTCGACGTAAACGTGAAACACGGACTCCTCCAGGCCGCAAAAAATGCAGGCGGCCTGGGAGTCCGTGAACCTACTTAAAACCATATTGCACGGGACCGCTCCGTGCAACACCCTCCAGGCCAAGTCCCCGATGGAACAAGGGAGGACTCCCGCGTAGAGAGCCCTCCATTGGGGACCTCCGCCGGTCGGCAAGACGCCACGCCAAGGCGTGTCCGGACGGCAGATGAAGATGGCAAAGTGGAGAGTGTGCAGGAGCAGCCCGTACAGGAAACCCTTCCGCGCGGAATGAAAAGGCACGGAGGGTATTTCCTCGAGATGGCTCAAGTTGTGAGGAGCCGGTTCCCGAGGGGAGTTTCGGGGCCGGGCGCCGATGAGGAATTCCGTCCGAACGGGGGTAAGCTCGGACGGGATCGCCCCACGTGCTTGAGCCGCCTTGATACACTGAGTGGAGTCGGGGCCCAGTGCCACTTTCACCGACTCGATGGCTTCGACCACGAGCCAGGCGTTGGCCCAGGACAGGCGCCGCGCCAGCTCCTCCGGCACCATCCAGCCCGCTCCTCCGCCATCGAGCAGGTCCCCGACTCTGGTCACCTTGCCAGGCACAGCCCTGCCCTCCGCCAGCCGCCGGAACCCGCGGTCGTGGAGGTGCGGATTCCTGAGCAGCGGCTCCCGAAGGAGAGCCGCCGCTCCTGACGGGGGAGAGCTCCGCCTGGAAGCGACGTAGTTCCAAACCCATAGCAGTTCCTGGTAGAAGACAGGCAGCTCCCGCAGGCCGGCACGCCTGCCGCCCACTTTCACAAACAGGAGCTATGTGTCGTAATTGAGGCCGTGCAGCTGGCGGAAGAAATACGTCGCCAGCGCACACCATCTCGGAGGATTCTCGACGTACAGGTATCTCTGCAGCGTCTGAAGACGGAAAGTCGCAGCCTGGGTGTGAAGGCACACCAGCGCCTGACCGCCCTCCCTAAGCGGGAGACAGAGAACCGCGGCAGAGACCCAGTGCTTCCTTTTGTCCCAGAAGAAGTCGATGAGCTTCTTCTGCATCTTGGCGACAAACGCAGGGGGAGGGATCAAAGTGACCAACCGGTACCACAACATGGCGGCCACCAGCTGGTTTATGACCAGCGCTCGACCCCTGTAGGACAACACTCGGAGCAGTCCTGTCCAGCGTCCTAGGCGAGCGGTGACTTTGGCCTCCAGCTCTTGCCAGTTCGCCGGCCAGGCGTCCTCGGCAGGGCTAAGGTAGACTCCCAAATAGAGGAGGTGCGTGGTGCTCCAGGCGAAAGGCCTGAACTCCTCCGGCAGGGAGTCCACCCGCCACTGACCCACCAGGAGTCCGGAACATTTCTCCCAGTTGATCTTGGCGGAGAATGCGTCCGAGTAAATCTGCTGGCATTCCCGCATCCTCCGCAAGTCAGCGGGATCCGTGACCGTGAGGAGCACGTCATCAGCGTAAGCCAAGAGGACCACCTCCACGCCCGGCCCTTGCAGAGCCAGTCCCGTCAACCTCTTCCGCAAGAGGCGCAGGAATGGCTCCACGCAAATGGCGTATAACTGACCGGACATGGGGCATCCCTGACGCACCCCCCTCCCGAAGCGAAGGGGCGCCGTCAAGGACCCGTTAACTTTAATCAGACACTCTGCGGCGGCGTACAAAAGTCAGATCCGGGCGACGAAATGCGTCCCGAACCCGAATGCGCGCAGAGTCCCGAAGAGATACTCGTGATCCACCCTGTCGAACGCCTTCTCCTGATCCAGGGAGAGGAAGGCGACCGACAGACCAGCCCTCTGGGAGTGGTGGACCAGGTCCCGGGCCAGATGGATGTTATCGTGGATGGCCCGGCCCGGGACCGTGTAGGACTGGTCAGGGTGGATCATGTGGGCCAGCACGGTGCCGAGGCGAGCAGACATGGCCCTGGCAAAGATTTTATAGTCCGTGCTGAGGAGGGAGACTGGGCGCCAGTTCTTAAGGAGGCGGAGATCGCCCTTCTTAGGCAGCAGGACAATGACCGCCCTGCGCCAAGAGAGGGGCATCTCCCCGGTCGCCAAACTTTCCCCCAGGACCCGTGCGTAGTCGCCCCCCAAGACGTCCCAGAACGTCCTGTGGAACTCCACGGTCAGCCCATCCAAACCCGGGGACTTTCCCCTAGAGAGCTGGCGGAGGGCGCCGGTCAGCTCCGCCAGGCTTAGCGGAGCGTCCAGTTTTTCGGCGCCCTCCGGGCTGACCTTCGGCAGGTCCTCCCACAAAACTCTGCGTGCATCCTCGCTGGACGGATCCGGAGAGAAAAGAGCCCCGTAGTAGGCGCGGGTCTCCGCGCTGATTCCCTCCGGATCCGAGACCAGAGATCCGTCGTCGGCCAGCAGCCCCAAGAGCTGCTTACGGACCCCCCGTCTTTTTTCCAGCGAGTAGAAGAAGGGGGAGCCGCTGTCCAGGTCCCGCAGGAGCTGGATCCACGACCTCACGTACGCGCCTCGGGACCTGACGAGCTGCAGGTCCTTCAGCGCGCCCTTCTTCTCTTCGTACACCTTCCGCAGGGCCGGGTCCTCGACGACCTGACCGAGACGGGACTCCAGGTCGAGCACCTCCTTCTCCAACCGCCCGACCCGGGCCTCCCGCCTCTTGGTCGACCCCTTCGCGTACTCCTGACAGAAGAGACGGATGTGAGCCTTGCCCACATCCCACCATAGCCTCAAGGAGGGGAAGCCCCCCTGCTTCCTTCTCCAGTCGGCCCAGAATCGACGAAACGAATCCCGGAACCGTGCGTCTTCCAGCAGCAGGTTGTTAAAATGCCAGTACGCGGACCCCCCCCCCCCGTGCACGCAGAGGAGCGAGCTCCGCCCATACCAGGTGGTGGTTCGTGCACGGCACCGGCCGCATGGAAGCCGCCGGAACGCAGGAGACGTATGCCCGGGAAATGTAAAGGCGGTCGATTCTGGACCTTCCTCCCCCAGACCTCACGCTAGTGAAGGCGCTGGAGTCGGGGTGGAGATTTCGCCAGACGTCCACCAAGTCGAAGGACCCAACCAGGTCCCTCAACTTCTCCATCGCCGCCGGGCTTCGCGGGGGACCCGAACGGTCCCTCGCCTCGAGGGTGCAGTTAAAATCCCCCCCGAGGATGAAGCACTCACCCACGTTGACAGAGCCCAAAAGAGCGGACACTTCTTCGAAGAAGCGCACTTGCTGCGCACTGGTCTGAGGGGTGTACACGTTCACTAGATGGAGCGGCACGCCCCCCAGGCGAACAGTGACCTGGAGCAAGCGGCCCGGCATGTGCTCCTTGACCCCCAAGATCTCCGGCTGAAAATGCGGGGACAGCAAGATAGCCACCCCGCTGGAATTGTTGGAGAGGTGACTCATGCTGACCCCTCCTTGCCACACCAGGAGCCACATGGCTTCGTCTCCCGGAACGGTGTGGGTTTCTTGCAGGAAGCACACCGCATACTTCCCGTCCCGAAGGACCGAGAAGTTATTGAATCTGCGGCGCGCCTCCCTGCTGCCGTTGATGTTGAGGCTGGCTATGGTTATCTTCATGTCAGAAGCATAGTGCAACCTCTACCTACACCTAACGGGGGGAGGAAGCGCAGCCGCTGGTCAGCCGCCACTTCCTCAGCAGCCCAGTGAGAAACGTTGTGAGCCGACGCAGCTCGAGCGGGTTCACATCCTCGTCCGCGCCCATGATCTTAACGGCGGCGCGGACGGATACGATGAGCACCGCCAGCTCCGACCACCTATCGAGGGCCAGCCGGACCTTATTGCGCCGACCCAGGCACGTGGCCATAAAATCCCGGAGTTCCCTTACGGGAATGAGGGGAGACTCGGCAAGGGGCACGAGGTCATCCATCGCCTCATCGGCGCTGGAGTCCAAATCGTCCTCCGTGCCCATCACCAAGTCCCCATCCTCCTCCAGGGGGTCGTCACCAGCGGCCGACCCGTCCGTCGCGCAGTGCGCAGCGAACGGCTCGGCCGCACCAGCCGGCCCCGCCTCCGCCCGGATCCCACCCCCAGGATCGGCGGCAGAGGATTCCTCCCTGGGCGCCTCTAGGGGCGCCGGGCCAGAAGACGGCGGCGGTTCGGAGTCCCCCCCCGCCTCAGACGCCAGAACGACCGGAGAAACCGGGGAGAGAACAATTCCCAGCTCCTCCAGTACGTCCGGCACCAGAGACGCAGCCAGGGGGCCATCCTCCTCCCCGCCACCAACCTCCGACCCAGCGGATGGGGTGTCTTGAATTAAAACCTTGACCGGGACGAGCAGCCCCTGGGAGATGGCCGGGTCGCATTGGGCGAGCTCATTTTCCTCGAGCTCGCCCGACCCGGACCCCAGGCCGCCCGACCCGGCGAGGGGTAACGGTACATATAAAATGTCAATTTCCGCGGGTTGATCTGCGACCCCCCCACGGGCAGGGTCTCATTCCCATCCCCAGGAGGCACGTGCCGGACAGACCCATCTGCCTCAGCCTCCCGAGAGACAGGCGACCCCTGCCGATCGCTGGTGATGATGACAGCGGGGGAGGGGGGGGTGCGCAGTACCCGCGGCGGGCGACGACTCCCCCTGCTCGGAGGGACCTTCCTCCTCCCGGTCCTCCTCCTCTTCCAGGGGGTCGCGCCTTTTTAGCACGGAGGGAGCGAGGGAGACCTCCATGTCTGCAGAGGCCTCCTCCTCTGCTCCCTCCGGTGGAGTAGGTTTGTCGGGTTCCTTGGGCCCGAGCCCAGCCGCAGGTATTGGCGTTACCGCTACGGCGGTTGCGGCCACAGGCTCGGGCACGAGGCCCCTCCCACTCGCGTCTGCCCCGATCAACTCCGCGAGGAGCGCGGGTGTAAGGGGCGCAAGGGGCAAGGGGTGGCCCTCCACGGGGGGACCCGCCCCAAGGTGTTTAGTTTTATTCCGCGCCCTCTTTCCGGCCGGACGCGCTCCCTCCCCCCCGCCGGAGGCCTTGGTGGCATCGGCCTCCGGCGTCGACCGCGCATTGGTTACTCGGGATGCGCGGGCAGACCCGGGGGGAGGAGTGGCGGCGGCGCCAGCCTCGGCCGCAGTAGACGATCTGGCAGCCTTGGAGGCGGGGTAGTTTTTCCTGATGTGCCCCACCTCCTTGCAGGCGTGGCACCGCACACCGTCCGACGTCCAGAAGACGCGATAGGCGGTCCCCTCGTGGAGGACGACGAACGCCCCGTTGGTGTCCTCCTCCCGCGCCAGCTGGATAACCAGCTGGCGCCGGAAGGAGAAGACGTGGCGAAGGCTGGCCTCCCGGAAGCCGAGCGGGATTGGTGTGATCCCCGACCTCACCTCCCCAAGTTGGCGTAAATGGGGGAGGAGGAGCTCACCAGGAACATAGGGCGGGACGTTAGAAATGACGATCCTCTGCGCAGTGGCCTCGAGAGGATCCACCGGCAGGAAGGTCCCGCCCACGGTGAGCCCCTTGGCGACGGCCAGGGACACCGCCCGCTCCGACCCCAGGAAGGACACAGCCTTCCCATACATTTTTGAGGCCGCGACGATGGCTGAGGGGCCGACAACCCCGGCCATGGCTTTAACGCAGGCCTCAATGGTCATAGTGGGGTGAGTGTAGCTCTTCACCCCAAGCTTTTTTGTCATAAGTCTAAAAGGTGACGGGGCAGCAGAAGTAGCGGGAGCAGCTGTGGCTGTGGCTGCCACTCCCGCATAAGTCCTGGCTGGCCCCGCCACCGGCGAAGATGCAGTCGCCATTATGGGGTGTTTTTATAAGGGCTACACTCACCCCAAGTCACAGGCCTGAAGGTGTTAATGGCCTCAGGTATTTTTTTTTGTCCTCTATTGAGCAGAGGGAGCTGTTTAAAATGAAGGCACTCCTCTCCCTTTATTGATTGAAATTGGGAGAGGGGCCTTCTCCCCTCTGCTCAATAGGCAATTAATCAATAAAGATGAAATGAAATTGAAGTGCCCAGAGAAAGAGGCAGAGAGAGACAAAGAGAGGGGGGGTGGTGGGAAGCAGGGAGGCCGCAAGGGCAGGGTTGCCACTCAGGATGGTGGGTGGGTGGGTGTTGGCAGGGGTGCACTCTCCGATGGAAAATTAAAAGTCTTTGATGGTGGTGGTCTTCTGGCAGGGGGAGAAGATGTCTTCACCTGGGCAAGCTGGAGATGCCCCAGGCTCAGTCCCACACCAGGTCTTAACGATGTAATTAATGAAATTGGACTTCACCTAGGCAGCTCCAGCTGTCCCAGGTCAGGCAATAGAAGGGATGCTTATTAGTGGTGTGTGTGGCCTAGTTTTTAACAAGAGCCACACACACACCCCTTGATGATCCGGCCTTGTTTCTTCTTTTCTGCCCCCACCTGAAATACAAAGTCTTTGGGAGAGTGCCCCAAATAACACCCACCTGTAGATGTTCAGAAAGATGTTCTCCTTCCCTCCTTCCAAACAGTTGGTTGTTTTCTGTTGATGGTGGTTTCTCTCCCCTCTCTCCCTCTTCTGAAGTGGAGGTCAATTTGGGGAGGCAGTGATAGGAAAGGCCTCTCCCCTGGTTGATGTTGTTGCTGGCCTCCTTTCTCCTTCTCCTCCTCTGTCTTCTCTCTCCAGGCACCCCTGTTGATGTGATGATGGTGGTGGTGGTGGCCTATCGTTGTCCTCGTCTTCCTGGTCAGGAGACCACCACTTTCCACTCTCCACTCTCCTGGTTTGGCTGCTCCTTCTCCTCCTGCTGACTGAGGCAGCTGCACAGCCAGCAATGCTGAGAATGAGGTCGTAACGGCAGACTGAAGTACAGAAGCCTGCTAGGGCCTTTTTATACAGGGGTGGTCACTGCCGGTACTGCAGTATAAAATCAGTTCTTCTCTTAAAGGTACATACACAACAATTCCTCCCCTTTTAGATAAACAGTACATAACATTCATTTAACAACTAATTAATAACTAATTACAATTACAATTTTCTCGGTACTATATACATCAACTGTAATAATCATTTATAAGTTCAGTCTTTGAGGAGGCTTCCTAATCCTGACTGGATAGCGTCTTTCTCGAGTATCCTGTTCTTGTGGTGGAGTCGATTCTGGCTCATTGTCATTGGTTGGTTCATCAGCTTCAAATACCACTGCTTCTGAGGTAGACGCAATCTGTACTTCGGGCTCATTACCAGGTGCACATGCTCGTGGTATAGGTTTGGCTTGTTCCTGTGACACTAGAATCTGGTCAGCCTGGCGTCTCACGATGCTCTCTCCAACGTCCACTGTGTACATTAGTGGTCCCTGCTGTGTGCATATCGTTCCTGGCTGCCATTTTTCTGTTCGGTAGTCGCGGGCCAAGACTGGTTGTCCTATCCTGAAGCTCCTGGTTGGCTTCTCGTTGATGTGCTGGAATTGCTTATCTTCAACATCTCGTCTTATGTTTGGTTTGAGCAAATCCAGGCGACATCTTAGCCTTCGGTTGAAGAACATTATGGCTGGAGCTTGGTTGGTGACTGCATGTGTCGCATTCCGGTAAGCAAACAAGAAATTATCTACCTTGTGTTGTAGTGGTATGTCGTTGTTATACATCGCCTTTATTGCCTTTTTAAAGGTCTGAACAAACCTTTCAGCCAATCCATTTGTGGCTGGATGATATGGGGCAGATGTGTAATGTTTCACCCCATTATTCCTCAGAAACCTCCGGAAATCCTCGGACACAAACTGTGGCCCATTGTCGGAGCAAATCTGTTCTGGCAAGCCATTCCTGGCGAAGATGGTCCGTAGGACTGCAATAGTTTTCTCCGTGGTGGTGGAGGACATTTTGATGACCTCTGGCCATTTCGAATGGGCGTCCACGGCGATTAGAAACATTGAGTCCATAAATGGACCAGCAAAATCAATGTGTACCCATTGCCATGGAGATGAGGGCCACTCCCATGGGTGTAGAGGGGCCTGTGGTGGTGCATTTTGGACTTTCTGGCATCCTGAGCAGCTCTTGGTCAGGTCCTCAATTTGTTTATCGATTCCCGGCCACCACACATAAGCCCTGGCTAGGCTTTTCATTTTTACCCCTCCCAGATGACCTTCATGAAGCTCATTGAGCACTCTGTCTCTCAACTTGGGTGGAATTACCACTTGGGATCCACACATCAAGGTCCCCTGGCACACTGACAGCTGTTCTTTCCTTGGCGAGAATGCTGGCAACAGTGAGTCGCCATGTGCTGGCCATCCCTTCACCGTCAAATCATAGACCTGAGAGAGTGTCGGGTCATTTCGGGTTTCCTTCTCTATACTTGAGTTTGTAACAGGCAGACATTTGACTACGGTCGCATGGAATATCTCAACAGGATCCACTGCAGGTGCTTCCTCTACCGTAGGCAACGGTAGGCGCGACAGCCCATCAGCGTTTCCATGCTGCTTCGTACCCTTGTATTCTATGTCGTACTGATGTGCCCCTAGAAAAAGTGACCATCTTTGCAGCCGTTGCGCCGTCATCACCGGAACGCCCTTCTTTGGGTTAAAAATGGAGACCAGGGGCTGATGATCAGTCAGTAGGGTGAATTTCTGCCTGTGCAGATAGTGATTGAACTTCTTCACCCCCCACACCAGGCTGAGGGCCTCCCTGTCAATCTGGGTGTAATTACGCTCGGCTGAGGTTAACAAGCGCGAAGCAAAGGCTATTGGCCTCTCTGAACCGTCAAGGAATTTGTGTGACAGCACCGCTCCAGGGAGACGCATCACATGCCAACCGTTTGAAGTGATTAGGCATTTACATTTCTGAAAGGCACGCTTACACTCATCACTCCATTTCCATGTTACTCCAGTTTGCAGCAGGGCGTTCAGTGGGTGCAGAATTGTAGATAAATTCGGCAAGAACTTATGGTAGTAGTTCACCAGCCCGAGAAACGACCTCAGTTGTGACACATTTTCCGGTGCTGGAGCCTTGACTACAGCCTCAATCTTCTCTGGCGACTTATGCAACCCTTCCTCATCAATCATGTGGCCACAATATGAGATTTGTCTCCTGAAGAACTCGCATTTGGGACGGTTGGCTCGTAGCCCATATTCCTGAAATCTAGTGAGCACCTGCTCCAGGTTGGCAAGGTGTTCACTGTCATTTTCGCCCGTCACCAGGATGTCATCCAAATAACACTGGGTCCCTGGGATCCCTTGCAGGACTTGTTCCATTGCCCTCTGCCAAATAGCCGGGGCTGATGCTACCCCGAATACCAGTCGATTGTACTGGTAAAGGCCTTTGTGAGTGTTTATCGTGAGGTATTTCCTAGATGCTTCTTCCACCTCCATTTGTAGATACGCTTGGGCCAGATCAATCTTCATAAAGCGTTTCCCTCCAGATAGTGAGACGAAAATATCTTCTATCCGTGGAAGTGGATATTGTACTGTGTGCAGGACTGGATTCACAGATGCGAACCTTCTTCGGCTCCCCAGGTGTGCTGCTCAATGATTTCTTCATTACAGGAACGATGGGTGTGGCCCACTCGCTCCAATCCACCTTGGACAGCACACCCGAACGCTCCAGACTCTCCAGTTCTGCTTTGACGGCTGGGCAGATCGCGTACAGCACCGGTCTGGCCTTAAAAATTTTTGGCTTTGCGTTATCTTCGATTTTTATCGTTGCCTTTACTCCTTTTAGAGTCCCAAGTCCTTGTTGGAACACCTCTTTCGCGTCAGTTAGAATTTGTGACAGTCGTCCAGGTGCGACGTCATCATCCTTTCTGTCAGTCACAGTTAGCGCCTGAATGGAATGCCAATCCAATTGTATTTTTCGGATCAATTCATGTCCCAATAATGGTGGTCCTCCATCTTGTAGTATATATAGATACAGTTTCTGTGTTTCCTTGCCGTTATGTTTAACTGGCACCCTTATTTTTCCTCTGGGGTAGACTTTTTGCCCTGTGTATGTCTTCAATACAATGGACGTGTCCTTTAAGGGTATGTGTGAGAATAGCCGCTCATAGTCTCGTCGATTCATGACAGTTAGGGCTGATCCTGTATCCAATTCCATCTTTACTTGGGACCCTGCTATCATGAGGGTGACCCAAATGGTTCGGTGATCCTCCTTTGCGATCACGTTGTGTAACTTCAGACAACTTAGTCTCCTGCTCCCGGAGTCGTTATCACTCTCCTGATCTTCCGAACTACTGTCTGTCATTTTTTTTACTTTCTTGTACTTTTCCTTAGTAGTTCTTGTAGTGTTGGTTTTCTTTCCCAACCTGCAGACTCTTGCTATATGTCCCATTTTCCCGCATTGCCTGCATACTTTGTCCTTAAAC
Source organism: Somniosus microcephalus (assembly GCF_052327205.1). Lineage (NCBI taxonomy): Eukaryota > Metazoa > Chordata > Chondrichthyes > Squaliformes > Somniosidae > Somniosus > Somniosus microcephalus. The sequence continues at coordinate 238,304,361 of NC_140988.1, read as the reverse complement.
CAGCAGTCCTTCTGATCATGGGTTGTTTTGCCGCAGCGATAGCACTTTTCTGATCCATACGCCATTTCGTTAGCGCTGTATTCTTGTGGTTTCTGTTGTATTTCCGCAGCTCCCCGTGCTGCTGCTTCGTAGGATACTGCCACGCTGAAAGCCTGTTCTAGCGTCGGGTCCTTTTCCGAAAGTAGTCGTTTCTGGGTTCCTTCACTCTGGAGCCCACAGACAAACTTATCCCACAAGGTGTCTGCCAGTCCTGCTCCGAACTGGCAGCGCTTCGATAACTTGCGTAGTTCTGTAAGATAGTCAGCATTGCTCTCATCTTTGTGCTGGTTTCTTTTATGGAACTTGAGTCTTTCTGCTATCAGCAGCAGTGTAGGGTTTAGGTGTTCCTGTAAGATATTAACAATCTCCTCAAAACTTTTCTCCATTGGTTTAGCTGGGGTAATTAAATTCCGCAATAGGCCGTACGTTCTCGCGCCCATCAAATTTAATAATACCGACGCCTTCTTTCCATCGGCCACCTCATTTGCCTCGCAGTACACTTCAATTCTTTCCACATACGTGGTCCAGTCTTCTACCTCGTTGTCGAAAGCAGTGATACTGCCACTCTTCGGCATCTTGGGTGATTTAAAATGGCACCTCCCACGCTTTTTTTTCTTCCCCAATGGAATAAAATGGCGCCTCCCGCGCTTTTCCTTCTTCCCCTTGCTGCCATGCTGCTCCTAGCATTCTACAGGGGAATGGTGGCGACCCGCGGCTTCGGCGCGTCTCACTTTTCCTTCCCCTCGTTTATTTTCTCTCCGCTGCCCGGTTCTTGAGCACCGACCGCGCCCTGTGCGCTCCACCCTCTCTCTCTTTCCTCCCGGCGACGCTGTGCGGCCCCTTTTGCAGAGCCGCTCGATCGAGCTCGAGCCCGCCGCAGTCCGGAAGGGTCAGCGCACTACCTGCTACCAGCACGATTTGCTGGAGCACCTTGACTGGGGAGCCAAGCCCAGCTCTCCACAGCCTCTCCCGCAATTCTCCGAACACCGATGGATCCTTGGGCGGTTGCCCGCGGTCGACGCCCGTTGCTCTGACTTCGACCTCCAAGAAACTTCTTCTCAGGGAAAGATCCCCGTGAGGTGATGCAGTACTGCAGGTGAGTTCGAACTTGCTCGTCGCCACTGTAGAGTCCACGCCACAATAATACACGGACTGCGGGAGAACAATTAAACAGGTATTTTACTGAACAGAGGATAACGTCAGACTGAAGTACAGAAGCCTGCTAGGGCCTTTTATACAGGGGTGGTCACTGCCGGTACTGCAGTATAAAATCAGTTCTTCTCTTAACGGTACATATACAACACTGTGCTCTTAAGATCCACCGGGACATGGGAGCGCTGCAGGTCATGATGCGACGTAGGCACTGGGATGAAATTCCTAGCCGCTTCCTGGTGGCTGACGAGCTGCTGAACTGGGGACCAGGGTTCCGTGTGAGGAGGAAGAAAATCGCCAGGCACTCTGAGTGGTTGGCCATAAACCAGCTCTGCTGAAGAAGAATGCAGGTCGTCCTTAGGCGCCGTGCGAAGACCTAGCAGCACCCAAGGGAGCCTGTCCACCCAACTAGGCCCACGGAGACTAGCACGCAGTGCGGCTTTAAGGGACCTGTGAAATCTTTCAGACAGACCGTTTGCCTGTGGATGGTAGGCGGTGGTACGATGAAATTTGGTGCCCAAACCTTGAGCTACGGCGTTCCAAAGCTCAGAGGTAAATTGAGGCCCCCGGTCGGAGGAGATGTCAGCCAGTACCCCGAACCGAGCTACCCACGATGAGATGAAGGCTCTGGAGACGTCTGCCGCTGTGGTGGCAACCAAAGGAATTGCTTCTGGCCACCTTGAGGTGCGGTCTACCACGGTGAGGAGGTGAGTGTACCCGCGAGAGGAAGGGAGAGGACCAACCAGGTCCATGTGCACATGGTCGAATCGACGCTCTGGAACCGGAAAAGTGGTGACTGGGGCCTTAACATGGCGTTGTATCTTGGACTTCTGGCAACTCGCGCAGGTATTGGTCCAGTCACGGACGTCGAGATGCATGCCCTTCCAGACGAATTTCTTTGCCATGAGTCGTTGTGACGCTCTCATGCCAGGGTGTGACAACCCGTGGATAGTGTCGAAAATTCTCCTGCACCATTTGACTGGAACGATTGGACGTGGGACGGTGAATATTTTATCCACTTCCGTGGCAAGTTCAGCACAATCCGTGATCGCGGAATTGGCCAAGGCCGTCTGTACTGGCTCTGGTAGTTGACAGAGAAACAGCTCACGGAACAGAAAACATTGCGATTCCGAGCCCAAAAGCGTGAGCATTTGGCTCATGAGCTCTGAGGGTTTTTAGTCCCCGAGGCCGGGCATGGAGATAAGTCTGCGAGCGCATTCCGACTTGGACAGACCGAAAATCTGCAGTAAACGTGCTTTTAAAGCTTCGTACTTGCCATCGTTCGGTGGACTCTCGAGGAGGCTGACGACCCGCGAGGCCGTGGCGCTGTCGAGGGTGGAGACCACGTAATAATAACGGGTCAAATCCGCTGCTACTCCCCGGATTGCAAATTGGGCTTCCGCCTGGAAAAACCACGCGGCCGGTTGTTGCTCCCAAAATTGCGGCAGTTTGAGGGTGACGGCGTTCGTGTCCATGATGTAACTTCAACGAAAATTGTTCGAAGAAATCGGGGTCACCAATGTAGGAACTGGGGTTCCTAGCCGAAGAATTGAGATCGACTCAGAAAATCAAAAACAATAAAATTTAATGAACAAACGAAGCTGTACAGGAAACTGTAGGATACAATGCAAATAGGTCTGGTCTGCTTGAATGCCTCTCTGGAACTGCTAGAAGGTACCGAGCTCAAATGCTAGCAGGTTCCGAGCTCAACTGCCAGCAGGTTCCGAGCTCTACTGCTAGAAGGTTCCGAGCTCTGATGTCATGACGTCATCATGTTCTTCCCGCTGTTGAGAGATCACGTGACAGACGGCATGACGTCATCACGCGGAGTACAGGAAAGAAGCCCTAGTACAGTTAACAGATACATTAAAGGTGCAGCCCCCAGCTGTAGTACATTGCTGTAAAAGGAATTATATACAATTGTCCGTAATCCTCTGGTGGTTCCGCCACACTGCCAACATTCTGTGTCAAGGCTCTCTGATAAATAATGTCCACTAAGGTGAGGTTCCAGTGTGCACCTAGTAGTTGTGAAACCATACTCTAGAAAGGAGTCGGCTTCTTAAAGCAAGGAAGGGAGAAACAGGTGAGAACAAAAGTATGTGTTGACACTGCTCTTCAGATGCCTGCTTTGCTGTGGTGAAGTGTCTTGTCTCCACTGAACCCCCTCCATCTGGCAGCGTAGCTACAATCCAGGACATGTGGAGTCCACTGCCCTATTTCATTAGACTGCCAGTGTCTTCACCTAATAGTCAAACATCCTTTTTCCTCCCATTTTCTCCCTTCCTCCTCTGAGGGTCCTCTTGCACTTCCCCAGGTGACCATGTCAGCCTAGCCAAAGTGCCAGCAGGCTATTGCTTGAATAAATAATTCTCTATTCCCGATCAATCAAGCTCCATTCCAAGTGTGTGTAAGATACATTGGTATTCATACTGTTCCATGTTCGCTGTTTTCCAGGGCCGTGCCCAAATTTATGAAGAGGATCAAGGTTCCGGACTACAAGGACCGGAACGTTTTTGGGGTTCCTCTGCTGGTGAATGTTCAGCGCTCAGGGCACCCTCTCCCTCAGAGCATTCAGCAGGCCATGCGTTACCTCCGCAACCAGTGCCTGGACCAGGTCAGTGTCTTACTGAAAAGGGGACACAATGACATTTAATCACGATTCTTGTAAACTCACTAATTTTTTGAAACATCGTTCTCGATGTTGATAAAAGTGGATTGCTTTATATATTTTTACAACTATATGTAGTAAAAGATTAATATAACATAGTTATCATTTCATTTAATTGGATGGATATTTTTCTTGTGATCTGCAAGGTATACTTAATTCTGACAAACCGGCCTTGCTGATAGATTGCACATCACTTTTTTTCTGATGTTGCTGTTGACCATTCTTTACAAAAAGGTTTTTCTCCATATTTTTAATAAAACAGGTTGGATTATTCCGGAAGTCTGGAGTAAAGTCCCGAATCCAAGCCTTGCGGCAGATGAATGAAACTTGTACAGATAACGTAAACTATGAAGGCCAGTCCGCATATGACGTAGCAGACATGCTTAAACAGTATTTTAGAGATCTGCCAGAACCACTGATGACCAGCAAACTCTCAGAAACATTTCTTCAGATCTACCAGTGTAAGTAATAGCTGAAGAGAACATGTTGCAGCTTGGCAGAAGTTTCCAGATCTACAAACGCTGGATTTATCTTTGTTTTGATTAGTGGCCCAAAGCAAATTTTAAACCAGCATCTGAAGATATTAACATTATAGGGACACTGGCTCCGAAAATCCATGGCTGTTCTTGTGGACTGCTGCCTGTCCATTACAAGGCCTTCAACACAAGGAGACTGGGGGCTTGGACTCCAATGTCATAGTTCGACACCATGGCCATTCTTTGGGACATGATGCATGGTCCCCCCACCTGAGAGCCTGGAACTCTGAGGAATAATTTGTTTTTTGTATATAATGATTTAATGGCATTTACCCTTTAGAAATAGGGTCATGGGGGAAACTGGAAGATGACTTCAAGTGAGGGGTCACAAATCAGCTACCCCCATGGTCCAGGACTCTTTGGTTGGATTTGCGGGTGTCTTTGGCAGAGGACGCCCCAGATACAATCGTAGCCTGCCAAAGGCATTTAAATCACGGGACCTCCCCCTGACCCTGCAAACTTTGCCCAGGTCCAGCGGAAGTCTGGGGCCACTCTCTTCAGGAATAGGTGTTTTCTTTGGGAAAGTGGAGAGGCCATGTTTCATTTTGACCACAATCATGTCATGAGCAAGTGACAAGATGATACATTTGAGCACAATTTATTTTATCGTGTTTTGCTCTTGTAAACTACCAAATACAATTTATTTTGGCATTTCTGAAATTCATAAAGGTGGCAAAGGTTTAATAATGCCACATCATAATTTGGCAATTCCATCTGACACGTCTGTGAACGTGGGACTGGATTCTCAGGTGTAAGGGTGCTGTGATTTCATAACCAATTTATAAGCATAATAATAAAGGTCTTGGAGGTCACTGTTTAAATGTCCCTGCTGAATCCTTTTTTGTTCTTCCTATGTAAACATTTTGATGGTGTTATATATTTTACAGAGATGCATATTTTGAAGATGATGTGTATTTCGAGAATTCTTTACATTTTGAGGCTTCTTTATATTTTGAGAATGATGTATATTTTGACGGTGATGTATTTGCCCACAGTATCAGGATTGTGTTATAGTGTTTTGCCTGAAACAGTTCACACGTATTTTCAGCTCAGCTCATTGCACAAGGAAAACAAAGTAATCCTATATAGGCTCATCAATCATCATGTGTTTCATCATCCTTTACCTCCTAATAAAAACATATAATTAACCATGCGTTTAAGAACAAAAAAGGAAGTTGTTTCATCTGTTTGGGATAAATTAATGTGAGTTGAATTTGTCAAGCTTATTATGTGCACTGTGGTAGCAGGGTACAGTGGCTTCCCATTCTGCACAAAATAAAAGCATCACGTTAAAAACACAGGGCAAAAAAACAAAGGCCCAAGGAACAAGATAACTGTTGAAAGTGGACTCAAATTGTAGAAATACTTACTATTTTCTTCTCTAATGTTCTCGCGCTCCTCTCCTGAAGTCACAAGTTAGCAATCAGGAGCAGAAACGTGGCTAACTTTTTTCCCAATTTCTATTCCGAAAGCTTGAATGCCAATTGCATCGCCCGTACTGTACTGTTGGCCTGGCTGAGATCAGCTCATTTGAATGGAACAAACATCGAATGTTTTTCTACCTTAAAGGCACTAATTTTGGGACATTTTTTGCTATGTTAAAGGTACTATATACATTCAAGTTATTATCACTGAACCAGAGGCTTCCTAGTCTCTGCAGATCAGTTCAAACTGGGCACTGCATTTATCAACTTAAACTGAAAGTGGCTTGGTTTCAGATTGAGAAGAATGCATCTGTTTCCATTCTTATTTTCATTTCTCTCACCAGCCATCCTTTAGGAGTCTGAGTAGCACGACTCAGTTAGTAGCTTTGTGCTCATGCCTGCCAGTAAATGCGTACATAACATTGTATCTCAAAGTAATTCATTATACGTGAAGCATTTTGAGATAGTCCAATAAGATGCTTTATTAATACAAGTTTTTCTTTCTTTAACCTTTAAGGCACCTTTAACTTCTTCTCCTTCAAGTCTGAAAAGTAAATTTTGTCTTACAAAAAACAAATTTTGTGCTGCAGATGTCCCAAAAGAGCAGCGTCTCCAGGCAATCCAGGCTGGCATCATGCTGCTGCCTGATGAGAGTCGAGAGGCTCTGCAGACTCTCCTCTACTTCCTCAGTGATGTCGCAGCTGTCGTAGAAGAGAACCAGATGACACCTACGAACCTCGCAGTGTGCCTGGCCCCTTCACTGTTCCACCTCAACACTCTCAAGAGAGAAAACTCCTCTCCCAGGTATGATTCCTTTCTAGGAACAGAAGTTGTGTTTAAAAAAAAACGTTATTTCCGTTTAAAGATTAGCTAGTTTTCTGGACACAAGAATAGGGAATCAATAACACACATCCACACATATACACAGGGAGATTAATAATATACATATACAGACCAGTAACAAACATTGGGGTAGATCTTGACTTTGTGCGATAGTGTGAAATGGGTGACTTCAATGGAAATAAAAATCGGGAGAGATATAAAATGGGTTGGCAAGACCAGTAATACACACATCCAAACATTTACATGGGAAGATCAGTAATATACATACAGATGCACAGGGAGACCAGTAACACAACATCCACATATACAGGGGAAGATCAGTAACCCTTGCAGCAGAATTGCAGGGGTTCTCCCGCTTGCCACTGTAATTTCAGCAGAAGAGCTGTAGAAAACTCAGGAAAAACAGCATAAATAGGAAATCCACCACTTAGTTTTTCAATTCTACCATCAGGATAAGGGAGCAAATTCCATTATGTAAACACCAGGATGCAGCTGACCAACTCCCAAACTAAAACAGCGCCAGTATGAAAGTGCCTTCTTTATGGTGTCCTTCCTAATTATTTGTTGTATGGACCTATTGTGTAAAGTTGTCATCTATCAATGGGTAAAACTGTTAAGGACCTGTTCCGATGTGACAGTTTAAGCACTGACCTCATGCTGCACCCACTGCCTCAGAGACCTTAATTAAAATAAAACCTTGACCTTGCCATGCAGTCCACTAACTAATTTAAATTAAAGACAAGTCCCATTTCAGGACTGCTCCTAAAGTGGAGTCAAATTGCTGTAGGGCTACTGGAGTGGAAGAATTTTTACTCCCACGCAAGTAAGTGTGTGCCATAAATCGAGTGGGTTTGCTGCTGTTTAATGATCCTTTTGTCCAGCTCAACAAATAACCTGTGCTGGCACCTAGGTGTCTGTGCTATTGTTCACTGGTCACTACATATTAATGAGGTCCTTGTTTCTTTTTAATCTAGAGTGATACAGAGGAAACAAAGCTTGGGCAAACCCGACCAGAAGGACCTGAATGAAAACTTGGCTGCTACCCAAGGTCTGGCCCACATGATCGCTGAGTGCAAGAAGCTTTTCAAGGTGTGCTGTGATTGTCATTGTTCATTTTTATTCCAGACCCAGCAATACTTAGCCAAGTGTTTGCAAACATGACATGTTAGAATTTGCTCTTCACTGAGGTTGGGGGCACAGCGAAGAGGAGATGCAGGCAGAGACAATTGAGAAAAAATGTTGCTATCATACTGGAGACCAATTGAGCCTGGTCTCCCCATCTATGCTGCCTAGGCGTTTCCCATAATAGATGGGACTGGTCGTACAGCCGCAGTAGGTGCAATCTCAGCATAACCATGCCATATATGACAGGACGGGGTGTTCCCAGCTCTCCTCCCACCTTGTATCACCATGGGGTGGCCAAACGGAGAGGTCCTGTGGGTCACCATTGACCAGAAACTTAATTGGACCAGCCACATAAATATTGTGGCTACAAGTACAGGTCAGAGGCTGGGTATTCTGTGGCAAGTGTCTCACCTCCTGACTCTCCAAAGCCTTTCCACCATCTACAGGGCACAGGTCAGGAGTGTGATGGAATATTCTCCACTTGCCCGGCTCCAACAACACTCAAGAAGCTCGACACCATCCAGGACAAAACATTCACTCCCTCCACCACCGGTGCACCGTGGCTGCAGTGTGTATCGTCTACAAGATGCACTGCAGCAACTCGCCAAGGCTTCTTCGACAGCACCTCCCAAACCTGCGACCTCTACCACCTAGAAGGACAAGGGTAGCAGGTGCATGAGAACACCATTACCTGCAAGTTCCAATCCAAGTTACACATCATCCTGACTTGTTGAAATATATCACTGTGCTTTCATCGTCGCTGGGTCAAAATCCTGGAACTCCCTCCCTAACAGCACTGTGGGAGTACCTTCACCACATGGACTGCAGCGGTTCAAGAAGGCAGCTCACCACCTTCTCAAGGGCAATTAGGGATGGGCAATAAATGCTGGCTTTGCCAGTGATGCCCACATTCCAGGAAAAAAATAATTTAAAAAAAGTGGAGAGGTGTCCCCAAAAGCTGGCATGAGGTTGCAGGGGTCCCAAAAGCATCCAGCAGCAATAGGACTGTTACCCGCGCCCCCTCACTCATGACACTCCAAAAGCAGTCAGAAAGTCTTGATGCCAGTGGCCAGGAACACAGATACAGGCCTTCCTGCCCCCTGATCCCATGCAAGGCCTTACCAATCTTCCCTATTGTTTGAACTTAAACTTACTTTAGACTGCGATAAATATCACTTTTAAGGTAAGAGCATATATGGGAATTAACAAAAACTGTGCAGAAATTCCTGAGTAAATAGTTAGTCCAGAATCATTCAATATACATCAACAAACCTAGCTAAATGCACTCTTTTGAACTTTGGATTAGTTTATACTGATTTAAGAAAGAAAGAGCTTGCATTTATATAGCACCTTTTGCGACCTCCATGTGTCCCAAAGCTTTTCATAGCCAATGAATTAGTTGCTGTTGTAATTTACACAATCCAGCAGCCAATTTATGCACAGCAAGGTCCCACAAACAGGAATGAGATAAGTGACCAGATAATCTGTTTTGGGTGTTGGTTAACTGTTTTGGGTGTTGGTTAAGAGATAAATGTTGACCAGGGCACTGGGAAAACTCCCTTTAATTAGTGATGTGGGCTCTTTTATATCCACCTGAGAGGGCAGACGTGGCCTCAGTTTAATGTCTCACCCGAAACAGCAGCTCCGACAGTGCAGCACTCCCTCAGTACTGCACTAAAGTGTCAACCTAGATTATGTGCCACAGAGTGGGGCTTAAACTCATAACCTTCTGACTCAGAAGCTAGAGTGCTACCACTGGGCCAAGGCTGACACTAAATTTATAGTGTAACTGCACCCTAGAAGGTGCCTGTTGCAGTCAAATCTGCATGTCATAAGCTGCTTTTATATTGGCAACATTTAATTTGGATTCAGGAGCTGGCTTGTTGCAATTACAGTGCTAAATCTAGCTTTCTTATCCTGACAGCAGATTTGTAGACCCAGTTTTTGATGTCGACTAATTTGAGTCTGCCGCCAGGATAAGGGAGCCAGATTAATCAGTGTAAAACACTGGGAGCCGACTCATAGATGCTAATTGTCCAGGACCGAATTAAAATAGCCATAATATAGAAGCAGCTATATTTGTTGACAGTATAATAAGTGTGGTGATATTTTTATTCTTTAGATTCCAGAGGAAATGATGAGCCATTGCCGTAACTCCTACATGGAGCAGGATTTGCAGCCAGTCAGTTTGGAGGAGCTGGGCCAAACAAACAAGGGTGAATCTTCTGATTACCGGGCTCATCTGCAGAATTACATTGACACTCTGCTGAAGGAGGCCAAAGACAAGTTTAAAGGCTGGGTCAACTGTTCAACATCAGAGTCAGCAGAGCTAGCCTACAAAAAGGTACTTACTATTGATTAAAGGGGAAGACTACAATAGCAATAGACCTTTGTCAGTGTGAACTGAGTGTGCGAATACAGTGTGTGTCAGAGCTGTGTTTTAAAAAAAAAAGATGGATGGACAGTGAAAATCATTTCAATGGTGAAAAGAGTACTGGAAATGTCAATGCATATTTGAGGTGAATTGGCCATTTTCATCCAGGAATGAAAGATGACTCTGGAATTCCACAGGGAAAAATCCCAATGTTTGCGCCAGGATTGCGCCTGCAGGTGCTTTTCAATACTGACCCCTGCTGGAGTTTGCGGAGTCGATCGGAGGACACCTCATTTGCATAGAACAGGCAGCGCAAGTGCCACTTGGGGCCCGTCTTTGGCACCTGCCTGCCGCATGCCAGTAGAATTTTAGTCTCCTACCGAATTTCAAGGACAGTATGTTTAGCAGTCATTTTTATGCAAATACATTAAAAAGAACTAGTTATTTTGGCTGCATCTGTGAAGAATAAAAAGATTGAAACTGCAATTTTTTTGACCAGGTTTGTGACGGACCACCTCTAAAATTGTGGAAGATTTGCATTGAGATTCCTGTTGCCCCAGAAGATGTTCTCTGGCGGATACTGCGGGACCGTCAACTCTGGGATGATGACCTTCTTAGTTCAAAGGTCATTGAAAGTTTGAATAGTCAAACAGATATTTATCATTATGTGCAAAGCAGCATGGCCCCGCATCCGACCAGAGATTATGTGCTCCTGAGGTAAACATTTTAAAACTCTTCTAAGTATCATCTGCATGGTAAAAAAAAAAGAAGCTTCAGATTAGCCAGTATTGCCTTGCGCTGACTGCATTGTTGAAAAAGCTTCTCCGATACAAAACAGGAAGTTGCCAGGTTTGAGCCCTGGTGTGTATGAGTTAGCTGGTCTCAGCTAGGTGGCAGTAGGCACCGCAATTTGACTCTATTTCCCTGGGCTAGGGAACAGGAAAACAATCAGCTAAAGTTTTCGTTACTGTCCAATGGCATCCTCCAGAAAGTGCACATATGCAGCAGTTAGGTGAAAGACAATATTAGGATCAGCTACGATCTTCCACACAGTTGAAAAGCCTGTCTAGGCTCCCACATGAAGAATGGGTACTTGTGTGGCTTACTGGTGAGCTGCTGTGCTGCAGAATGCGTCTGTTCTTTCAGGAGAAGAGGAGGGAAAATAGGAAAAAAGTTTGTAGAAATAGGTTTATAGAAATGTTTATAGAAATACGGTTTTCTTGCATATTTGATTTTACCTTGTATTTCTTCTGTTTATAACATTAATGCAGAATCTACATTTCAAATGTATTTTATGGGTTTTTTTCAGGACATGGAGGACACACTTGCCCAAGGGGAGCTGTGTGCTGGTGGCCACCTCGGTGGAGCACAATGGGACACCAGTGGTTGGAGGAGTCCGAGCTAATGCTCTTACCTCACGATATCTGATAGAACCCTGCGGGCCAGGAAAATCTAAGCTGACGTATTTGTGTAGGATAGACACAAGGTATTGATTGACGGGTGTTTTTTGCATAGTATTAGTTAGTAATATGGAGGTATATTTTCAACCAGTGCTGTATAAACACTTTAGACGGCTCATACTAAATCTCTCTGTGCACTTTTTTTAACACATTTATTGAAACAGATTCCCTCCCATATTAAAATGCAGTGAGGAATTTAGTGTGACTGAGCTAAAAGTTCATATAGGTTCCACGCTGGTTGGAAAATGTGCCCCTATATGAATGCGAAAATGTTAAGACACACACTGTGCATAACTTAAATGGTTTACATGCTTAACTGTCCCAAATTTTTTAATCATATAGCGCAGATAGCAAATTGATCCAAGCACATAAAGCGTTTGGACAAGAACAGCACCAATTTTCAATGAACCCTAGTATGGTTTAAGTAGAAGTACAATCTATTAGAAGTGCCCAGAGGACTATCCATATTGCTTGTGGTGGCATCAAGAGTAGCAAAAAAATCCAGCGGTGAATTACAATAATAATAATAATGTATTGAGTCAACCTAACAGATTTTGCTTCCATGTAAATCCTGTTGCAAAGCTGCATTGCTGGCCTGTTCTGGCGAACTCAGCCTGCCCAGAGCCAGAACAAAATTGTGGCTTGCAACATTCAGCTGTGGCAGCAGCACCTGCTTACATTTGCCAGCAGCAGTGGTGCATCTGCAACAGGGCCAGGCGGGAACCACTATTGAGCTGGGCCTCCATAGAGGCACTAGTGAAACCTCATTTACATAACAACCCTGCTGTCAGAGTCTGGGCTACCTTAAACTACAACGATATGGCTCTGGAACAGTCTTATGACTTCTATTATAGTGTTTTATCAGCACAATATAGTTTTTTAAATCAAATATGTGTTGTTTAGATTTTTAAATCAGTATAGCAAATTTTAAATAACATTTTCTATCATTTGTTTCAGGGGACGGATGCCAGAATGGTACAATAAAGCATTTGGACACTTGTGCGCAGCAGAAATTGTTAGAATACGAGACTCTTTTAATATTCCCGGCTCCGACAGTCAAGAAACCAAGCATTAGGAGACTACTTCCAATGAGCTAGTATGTTAACTCTGAAGCACGGTGCTTCAAAGAACAGCCGTATATATTTGTAAGGAAACTGTGGTGGACCTGAATTACACGTTTATAATGGAGGCCTGCACAGATCAGACCTTGAATTAATTATTTTATTTTTAATAGAATTCTTAATTATGACTGTAGCGATATACTTTTAAAAAGCTGCTTAATTCATACATGAGGGCTGCCATATAGGCCTTTACTGGAATACTTGGTTGGGATTAATGGTCCTTTGAAAAAAATGAAGTGCAAACGTGTATTGCACTTGCTTGTTTAGGGGCCACAATTGCTTCTATGAAGCATCAAGCATTTTGTGTAATATAAATCATGTATATGTAAAAGAATATCCTGGTGTGTTCACGTGATTTGCTATTTTTTATATTTCATTCTATATCTTCATAGTTTATGGAGCATTGTTGTATTTTCCAGAGTTGTGCATTTCTGTTGTGCTTGCTTGGTTCACTTATCCATTTAGCATGGTGCATCTGGAGGAGTGTGTGCTTGAGCGTGTGTATCTGAGGAGCTGAAATGTGAGAGATTGGGTAAGGGACGGTGTCTGGTACACTGCTTGCTCGGAAAGCACTGGCATGGCAGAATGATGTCCGTCAATCGATGAGTGTCCAGTACAGTTAAACCTGTCAATATAGTATTTAAGTGAAAAACATTGAAGACCACTTTAGGGCCACTTTTTTCCCACCAGGACTTGGATTTTTCTTCATGGTGGATTCTAACGCGTTACCGCTGTTGGCAGTTCTGCCTACCAACAACACAGTCCATTTTCTACTGCCAGGGATAAGGAGACGGTTTGGTTGGAACAAAGTAGCAACTTTGATGTTCCCTCTAAATGTTGCTTGATCACACAGATGGACTCCAGCTATATCTTCAATGTAGAAGGGCTGAGTTTTTTGATGAACCATACCATATACTTTGTATTACCCACTAGATGAGGGCCTTATGTGGCCCTGAAAGTGTATAGGGACAGAAACATATCTTTTAAACAGTCAACTGATGGCATTTAATGCTACAAAACATTTATATATACAACCCACAACCACACTGTGCTACATTTTTAACAATCAGCGTGGAGTTTATTCTCTCCAAGGCGGGGGCATAACATTGCAAAACTGCTGTTATCATGGAGTAAGAAGTGTTGTATCTTCTAAAAACAATAATAGAAATTGCTGTGAAACAGAAAATTCTGGGCTTATATGGAGAAAGTTATAGCGGACCTGGTGCGACTGATCTTAATAAGTCGCACTTATATATTGTGGTAATGTTAGCCTTTTTAGGTGTTGGCATGCTACTTACATGAGTCATACTAAAATCGTTTTAGAGTAAGATGCAGCCCACCAAATTTTTTGTCTTTTAATACTCCTGTGAAGCACCTTGGGATGTTGCAGCTGACCTCACTAAAGTTCGTGGGTCAGGGGGAGATTCCTTAATTATCATGATAGTGGTGGCCGCCCATGCCATTGGGGCGCATCTGGGGCCCCCGCCATTGGCCTCAGGCCAAAGGTTCTCCCTGAAAATAAGGTATCGGTGGCCCTCATTGCAAGGGGGGCCACTTTATAAAAGGGTGCGGTAACATTGTGGTTATTGCACTGGACCAGCAATCCTAAAGTCATGAGTTCAAATCCCATCATGGCAAGTTATGGAAATTGAATTTAATAAATCTAGTAATACTCAGGCTAGCACAAGGCACAAAATGACCATGGATGCTACTGATTGTGGTAAAAACCCAACTAGTTCACTTATGGCTTTAAGGGAAGAGAACTTGCCACCCCTACCCAGTCTGGCCTACATGTGATTCCAGTCCCACACCACATATTTGACTCGAAATGGCCGACAAACAATCCCTATTCAAGAATTCAATCACCACCATCTCGCCGGAACTAGGAATGGACAACAAATGCAGCCTTGCCAACACTGTCCATGTCCTGAGAGGAAATAGATTAAAAAATGACTAAAAACTGTCTGCCAAAATTTTGCAGTCCAAGTCAAGATTCTGACCTGGACTCCAAGGTGGGCCCCACAACCACCGGTAGATAAGCCGGTATGCCTGGTCTGACCCGCATCAACTACACGCCAGATCCCAAAGAAGGCTGGGGCCACAGGAACTCCAATGTTCGGAATCCCCACTTACAATGATGATCTGGTAAAGGACAAGCAGAGGCTCCACCCCCACAAGGCCACCTCAGAAACTTAGGCACAAGGAGGGATCTCGCGTTCTGGCGGAGTACTGCCAACATTACTGTGGGAAATCTGTCTGAATGGCCCTGATTTTCAGGGCTCATGTCTTAATACATCATATTAATATTTTGCTATATTCATCACAAGTGTGGGTGTAAGATCAGTGAGTTTTTCTTTGATTGTAAGGCATGGGCACTGCCTTTTTCATGGGATCAGAACTATAGCATTACACACACACAAAATGTCCACTTTAAAACTGTTTCTGAAGGTGCACCTGTAGTGTAAAGCACAAGAGAGTGGGGACTGAGATGTGGCTGTATCGCACTTGTGTGACTGACCTCTAAATAACACACTCACATGTGCGTTATTGGGTCTTCAGTACTTTTCATAATAGAACCAAACATTCCTCAATTCCCATCCAGTATTTGCTATTCATGGTATCGGATAATATTTGTAATGGTGTGCAATGGAAGATCCCCAACTCTCTGTTAGTGAAATCATTCTGACATATTAAAGATAACTTTTAAGTTTTTTTTTGCTTCTGTTTTTGTTTTTAATTTGCTTTTCATCCTCACTTGACAATCATGAGGTTTTGTTAACAATCACAGGATGCTAGTTGCCAAGTGGTCCTCTCAGAGAAGGTGGTCTTTCGTACAGGTTTTACTGTAACATTGCTGTTTGTTTGAGGCTTTAAATGGAATGTAGTTAATACAAATACTGCCATTGGGAATTCAATGACCCTTTTTAATATGTGGGTGCTGGAGCCCTTAATGAGCAGAAATTAAAAGAAGGATTTATCTAATATTGTTTAAAATATTTACCATTCAGTGTTATGTAAAGAGCTTTTAGTGAAATGTGTGGCAATGAGAACAGTTTTATCAGTAATTATATCAGTGTTGTCCCTTCACTTTAAAACGCTAGCTTATCTTTCTGTGTGTTTGTTACAAGAATTTCATTGGTATTTGTAGAATTTGATGTCACTGTATATACCATTGTATATTAAACGCATATACATGTCTAGCTGCATACTGCCAAATAGGGATAACGCATGTTATTAATTATTTAAATATTCACATATTTATACCTCAATTATACTTTTTTGTACCTCGAGTTTTTCTTTTAAATTGTAAATATTTTACTCTCTAAAAGCTAAGGCATAAAGAACCAAGAAAGTGTTTATATCTTTGTATGTCTGTACAGTTATAACCGTCAAATGCACTATTAAATGTGTTAAATGAGAATAATCATTCTGTGCTTCTGGACATTGTTCTTGGTGTGCTATAGCAGGAGTATCCAAACCACAACCGTGGACCACATGTAAATCCTGGTAATTTGGGCAACTCTGTTCAATTTGATTTTTTTGTTTGTTGGTCTGTCTTGTTTGAATTTTGTTGGGCTAGAGATTTGAAAAGGACTTACTGCTGTTGCCACTTTAATGTGGATAAATCCTAAACCAGAAAAACAGGATCTGATTGTATTAATAATTTGAGATTATTGCAAGTTAATGTGAACTTTGATTTCAACTTTGTACATGCCATGCAAGATGCTGTGCTACGCACCTATGAAGACAAAACGCTTGGAGACTTCCATGCTGCAGGATGAGACCAATGCTGTCAGGAGGAACTGCTATTCTCCAAAATGCCCATTTTTATTTCAACTCATTCACAGACTCATACAGCTGCCATTATACTCCAAGGTTTGTTAGCAGTACCTGGTTAGTGATGCAGAGACAATTCTTTATTGTTCTCTGGCCAGGAAGAACTGAGCTCTGGGTATACATGCTTACAGGTTTGCATACAGCTCTACTCACTGCCTTCGCTAGGGACTGCACCTTGATGTTGAATGCTCCATATGACCTGGGAGCAATGCTGACAAGCATATAACTTCTGGTAGAGCCAGTCGAAAGGTAGGAGCCAGACTAAAAGCAGTCCAGCGGTGGTCCTGGTAGGGATTGTGAGTCAGGCTAATGACCGCTCCACAGAAACAATCCAGAGATGAGTCTGTAACAGGCTTGCAAATATAAACAAAAACTGTGGAGAATCATGAACTGCTGGATGTAAGACATGATACTCTGCAGTCAAATACCTTGCTCTGGACAGATAGCAGTGCCACAAGGCTGAGGAGACTCTAACTAACTACTCATTGGCATTAAAATATCAGTAAAATTTTAATCCTAACAAAGAAACAAGGGGCATTTGGGCACTCAACTTCTTGCCAGCATTAAAATAGATTAAAAATAATGGGGTAGAAATTCTGGCACACCCATTTTTGGTCACACTGGGGGCGTAGATTAAGGTCCCTGCACCTGAATGGTGATACTCGAGGTACCACCGATATTGGGCTTCGGGCCTCATTAACATCAAGCCGGCATGGCACGAACAGCCAGTCAGCGAAGAGCAAATGAAGATCGGGCCAGTGCATCACGAAAGAAGAGTGAGCGGAGTTTGGAAACGGGGTCGGAGGCTGGGTTGGGAGATTGGAGGCAGGAGAGCGGAAAATATGCCCCAAAAATATCAGTAACCTAGTTATAGAGTGGGCAAAATTTACACACAATGGGGTCAATTTTCACTTCTATCGTCTAGCATTAACGGGCAGTAACAGCCACAAAATGGCGATGGTAGCCTTACTGCCTCAGCACCGATTAAGAGGCCAGCGATATTTTGAAAGGAACCTATCATTGGGTGCCTAAACCGCCCACCATGGCCATCATGGGAGGTTGCTGATCATCCACTGAGGGCACTTCAGATGGCCATGGTGGGCGACCTCGAGAAACTCTAGCTGCAAAGGGCCTGGATCGAGACTGCAGCATCTCGGTGACGGCCAGGAATTTCTAGACCATCTGGCACCAACATGAGCACAGGCTCAGAGGCAGGCAGGGGAGCAGGCATGCTGTCATCCTTAGTGAGGACAGCAGGTGCCTCTCCCATGAAGCCAATGCCACCCTCAGTACCTTTGAAATGAAATCAACATCTGTGCCCTTTGCAACAGGGCTAGGATGTGATCTTTCCCTCCGATGAACAACTTCCTTGACTGTCCTTTCTCCCTGCCCTTGCTCCAGCACATGTGTTGGGTGGATTTCACAGTGCAGGCCCCTCTAACTGACCCTCAAAACTATGCTTGCCAATTCCTGAGCTGGTGTCTGCAAGATTAAGGTCGACTTATGATGTGTCTTCAGGAACCCAGTCCTCTTCTTCCTTGATAAATGAGTACTCTATCCATTTTCACAGTGGAGGAAGGAGGACCTAAAAATAAGTCAAGGGAAAGAACTTAGTAGATTTAATAAAAGTAAACAAATTGTTATGGAGAAAATAATGGGATGTAAGAAAGACAAATTTCGAAGATCTGATGGTTTCCATCCCAGAGTATTAAATGAAGCAAGTGAGGAAATTGCAGATGTGTTAGTCATAATTTTCCAAAGCTCCACATTCAAGAATTGTGCCTTCGGGCTGGTAAATTGTAAATGTCATTTCATTATTTAAAAGAGGGGCAGGTAGAAACCAGGCAGTTTAACATCAGTTATGGGGAAATTACTGGAATCTACCATCAGTGATTAAGAGTGACTGAGCACTTGGACAAGTATGGGCTGATCAACGTGAGTCAGCATGGATTTGTGAAGGGTAGGTCATATCTGACTAATCTAGTTGAGTGTTTTGAGGAGGTCGCTCGCATGGCAGATAGGAGAGTCATTGGATGGTGCCAAAAAGCAATTGATAAGGTCCCACACAAGAGATTATTAGCAAAAAAGAAAGCGCACGGAATTGAAAGTGACCTTTTGACATGGGTTGGGAGTTAGGAGATAGAGAATAGGGATAAAGGGAATGTTCTGATTAGTGGGATGTGACACGTGGTTCCCCAGGGATCTCAGTTTTCACCACATATATTAATGACCTAGATGAAGAAATATAATTATCCAAGTTTGCAGATGACGCTAAGTTAGGAGGCAGAATAAGCTGTGTAGATGGGAGCTAAAAGTTACAAAGGGACATTCTCTTGTTGGAGATGGTCATTGCCTGGCACTTGTGTGGCGCACATGTTACTTACCATTATCAGCCCAAGCTTGAATGTTGTCCAGGTCTTGCATGCGGGCATGGACTGCTTCATTTTCTGAGGAATTGCGAATGGGACTGAACACTGCAATCATAAGCAAACATCCCCACTTCTGACCTTATGATGGAGGAAAGGTCATTGATGAAGCAACTGAAGATGGTTGCCCTGAGGAACTCCTGCAGCGATGTCCTGGGGCTGAGAACCATCTGCAAGGAAATCAAGTGGTGGCACAGGATATATTCTAGTAAGGTGCAGTAGATTGACAAGGGTTCTCTGTTCATCCCGAGTCTCACTACATTTATCTAGATATTTGGTGGTAAAGGTACATTTTGGCGTATAGAGGATGCAAGATACACTAAAAAGAGTGGACAATGACACTAAATCCAAGGAAATTGCAGACGACACAAAGCTTGGTGGGCGTGTGTGCTGTGAGGAGGATGCCGAGAAACTCCAGTATGATTTGGACAGGTTGGGTGATTGGGCAGAAGCATGGCAGATGCAGTATAATGTGGATAAATGTGAGGTTATCCACATTGGTGGCAAAAACAGGAAGGCAGATTATTATCTGAACGGCAATAGATTGGAAGAAGGGGAAGTGCAAAGAGACCTGGGTGTCCTTGTGCACCAGTCACTGAAGGTAAGCATGCAGGTGCAGCAGGTGGTTAAGAAGGCAAATGGTATGTTGGCTTTCGTAGCGAGAGGGTTCGAGTACAGGAACAAGAATGGCTTGCTGCAGTTGTACAGGGCCTTGGTGAGACCACACCTTAAGTATTGTGTGCAGTTTTGGTCGCCTTATCTGAGGAAGGATGTTCTTGCCATGGGGGGAGTGCAGCGAAGATTCACCAGACTGATACCTGGGATGGCAGGAATGACGTATGAGGAGAGATTGGGTCGCTTATACTCGCTGGAGATTAGAAGAATGAGAGGGGATCTCATTGAAACTTATAAAATTCTAACAGGACTAGACAGACTAGATGCAGGAAGGATGTTCCCAATGGTCGGGGAGTCCAGAACCAGGGGTCACAGTCTAAGGATAAGGGGGTAAGCCATTTAGGCCAGAGATGAGGAGGAATTTCTTCACCCAGAGAGTGGTGAACCTGTGGAATTCTCTACCACAGAAGGCAGTGGAGGCCAATTCATTAAATATATTCAAGAAGGAGTTAGATATATTTCTTAAGGCTAAAGGGATCAAGGGATATGGGGAGAAGGCAGGGACCGGGTACTGAATTTGGATGATCAGCCATGATCTCATTGAATGGCGGAGCAGGCTCGAGGGGCCGAGTGGCCTACTCCTGCTCCTATCTTCTATGTTTCTATGTTTCTATGAAATATCTTGTGTGATAAATAAGACCCTCTTTGCGTTCCTTAACCTCTCTGTAGCATTCTAAAGGTTTGTATTCATAGGTTCACTGCAGTTAGAGTTAGTCTGCAAGTCCCAGAATGACCACCAGATGACAGTATTAACACAATGAAGCAAATTCTTCACACAAACGATTGCTCTGTACAGCTACTAATCACAGAATCACAGAAACCCCACAGTGCAGATAGAGGCCATTTCGGCCCATCGAGCCTGCACCGACACATACTTCCGCTAAGTAAATAGAAATTGGGGTAGATCTTGACTTTGTGTGGTAGTGTAAAATGGGTGATAGCGAATCGGCAGTCCATTTGTCATCCCACCTAAATTTTATTTCCATTCAATTGCCCTATTTCTAAAACACAAAATTCTTTTGCTCTTTTTTATGGCTTTATTTACTTCTACTCATACTTTTTAAGTGTTCTGTGCTATTGTTTTTCTTGTTCTTCTTAATATAACTGAACCTGTTTGTACATACTGAATCATAAAACGTATCTGGCCAACCAAACAAGAGCAGCTGTAGTTTTTTTGTGTCCCTCCATTGTGACACAACTAAGTAACATCAGAACAGAGAAACAACTTAATGTCCAGACGAAGTAATACCCAAGCCATTCAAATATTTTAATTTAGATTCCACTGTGCTGCTCGGTACACATAGGTTCACTGAAAAGTGGTGAAACTGCCACATGCTTGCCTTGTAGTCTCACTAATATTGAAGGTCCTTCTCAACTTGTTTCAGGGCCTTGAAGCCCAGGTTCCCAGAAAGTCAACAAACACTAACAAACATTGACCTTACCAGAAGGGTGGTAGAGTGGATGTGCTGCTGAATGAGATGGATGTAAGGAGGGTTGTCCTGTTTGATTCTTCAGGGCACCTTCCCCAGAGGACGTCAGCACATCACCCTGGCAGCAGGCGGCAGTAAGGCTCAGTACTGTGTACACGACCTGCAGATCCTGGGAACATATGCAGAAGAAGATGGCATACTTTAAGGCATCTCGCAAGGGGAGACTACCCACCATGTATCAGGTAATTGGCCCAAAAATGTTAGCTGTTAATCTGTTCCTCAATTCTTGCTCATCCATTATAAGCCCTTACACAAACCTACACCTCTCTCATTGCATCCCATGTAGACTCCTAGCTCAGTGAGCACACCTTCAATTAAAGGTCTTACCACCCCCATATCCTCCAATGGCATAACATCTGAAGTTACTGTAATACAATCTAGCTGTATTATGTGTAGTCACTTAACTGACACCAGGTTTGCGTGGAGGTTGTGCACATATCTGTCTGTGTAAGTGCATATTCAACTTTAGATTACTTTTCTGCACAATCATGAAAGGCCATCCTTGTGAAGTGTAGGTGGTGAGGTCACATCTTCTTTGGCATAGCCAAGTAGCTGTGGCAGGGTCAGTAAAGCCACATACTTAGGTAAAGGCAGCACAGGGCAGCCAACCTCAGATGGAGGGAAACCTGTCTCTGTTGAACACCTCACCTTTCAGCTGCCTGGGGACAAGAGGAATTCCCAGAGGAATACCCCCTGATTTAGGGTGAAGAAATAGGGCATCAAAGTACATACAATGGTAGAGGGGGGGAAAAAAATTTAAAATGCAAAATAATGGAGCGAGATCAACAAAAAAATGCAGCTACATCAGTAACCCAAAAACACAAAAAAATGTTGCTCCCAAAACAAGTGAACTCACCTTTAAGAAAACTCACTGGAGTTAATTCTCTGCTCCCATGCTCCCAGTGGGAAGCCATACTCACATTCCTTAAAGTGTGCCATCTTCTTCAGCATCTGTTCCCATCCAGCTGGCAAAGTATAGGATTGAGCCTGCTACCATCTGCTGCCAGGATGGTGCACTAATATTCTCTAGGGAGGGTGCCGGAATTATCAACAGAGCAACCCACTTCATAAATTCAGTTAATTAAATAAATCTGGAATAAAAAGCTAGTATCAGTAATGATGACCATGAAGCTATCGGATTGTCGTAAAACCCATCTGGTTCACTAATGTCCTTTAGGGAAGGAAATCTGCCGTCCTTACCTGGTCTGGCCTATATGTGACTCCAGACCCACAGCAATGTGGTTGACTCTTAACTGCCCTCTGAACTGGCCTAGCAAGTCACTCAGTTGTAACAAACCACCAAGAGAAACGATAATAAGAATGAAACTGGACGGACCGCCCAGCATCAACCTCGGCACCGGCTATGGACAGGACAATGGCAGACCCAGTCCAGTTGACCCTGCAAAGCCCTCCTCATCAACATCTGGGGACTTGTTCCAAAATTGGAAGAGCTGTCCCACAGACTAGTCAAGCAACAGTTTTACATAGTCAGACTCACAGAATTATACCTTTCAGCCAATGTCCCAGACTCCTCCATCACCATCCCTGGGTATGTCCTGTCCCACCAGCAGGACAGAGTCACCAGGGGTGGTGGCACAGTGATATACAATCGGAAGGGAATGGCCCTGCAAGCACTCAACATTGACTCCAGTTCCCATGAAGTCTCATGGTTTCCGGTCAAGCATTGGCAAGGAAACCTCCTGCTGATTACCACCTACCGCCCTCCCACATGCACGTCCCTCCTGCTCCTCTCTGTTCAGAGAGAAGACAATGAAGTCCCTTCTCCTGGAGTACAGAGCCTCTGTGACCTTCCGGATGCAGCGATGGATGGCAAACTGGGAGATGTTAGCTATGTCTCCTGCTCCAGACTGGAAGGATCTGGTAGCGATAAAATTGAGGGCCACGGTGACCTTGAGGGCCAATGGCAGCGCCGTCTTCTCTGAGGCTGCAGGTCTGGTTCCAGGATGTGTTAGAGTTCTGTGACCACCTCCTTGGGGAAGCAGAGCCTCCAAATACACTGCTCCTGGCTTAAGTGCAGGAAGGAGAAGTACTCTTGGAAGACCCTAGGTGGGTAAGGCCTCCTGCCAAGAGCCCTTCGCCCCCTCCTTCTCCTCCCTCTGCGAGCAGCTTGTTCTCTTCTTCGTTGCCACTGCTCCATCTCCCTATCATACTTGAGTGCAAGGGGAACTGCAAGTAGAGCCCCCGTGACTGAGCAAGTGGTGTGCGCAGAACCCTTTAAATTAGAAGTAAGGCCTTCTCCACTTGCAGCACCACTCCGTGTCACCTCACCAACTTTAAATAACTGTAAAAAGCTCCAAACAGCTGCACAAACTTACACAGAGCCAGTAGAAATCAAAAAGTAAGTCACCTGAAAGTTGTTGATCATCTCTTTAAATATTCCTGGTGGGGGGGGTCCCTCGTGCAGCTGAATGTACGTTCAGATGTTCATGTTTTGGGAGGATGTGCAGTCGAGCGACGACACCCAAAATAGCAGATCTTGTGCCAGGTCAGCATCGCACACTACTTGACATCACGACCTGCATGATTAGCATTTTTCTAGCGAAGGCAGACAACGGCCGCGCTGCCAACCTGCCCAAAATGGCGGTGGCCACGAGACACACCAGTAGTGGCCAGAAGCGAGGCTGCCGCCATTTTCTGGCCGAAACCGGCCTTAACAGCCGCTGATAAGACAAGGAATTTCGCAGCTACAGGAATACAAACTGGGGGAGAGAGAGAAACACAAACTGGGGGAGGGAAAGAGAGAGAGAAACACAAATTGGGGGAGAGAGAGAGAGAAACACAAACTGGGGAGGGAGAGAGAGAGTAAGCTTGCGGGGAACATAAAAACGGACTGTAAAAGCTTTTATAGATATGTGAAGAGAAAAAGATTGGTGAAGTCAAGCGTAGGTCCCTTGCAGTCAGAATCAGGGAAATTTATAATGGGGAACAAAGAAATGGCAGACCAATTAAATACATACTTTGGTTCGGTTTTCACAAAGGAGGACACAAATAACCTCCCAGAGATGTCGGGGAACATAGGGTCTAATGAGAGGGAGGAACTGAATGAAATCAGTATTTGTAGGGAAATGGTGTTAGGGAAATTGACGGGATTGAAGGCCGATAAATCCCCAGGGCCAGATAATCTACATCCTAGGGTACTTAAGGAAGTGGCCCTAAAAATAGTAGATGCATTGCTGGTCATCTTCCAAAATTCTATAAACTCTGGAACAGTTCCCATGGATTGGAGGGTAGCTAATGTTACCCCACTGTTCAAAAAAGGTGGTAGAGCGAAAACGGGGAATTATAGACCGGTAAGCCTGACATTGGTAGTGGGGAAAATGCTAGAGTCCAATATAAAAGATGTAATAGCAGAGCACTTGGAAAACAGTGACAGGATCGGACAAAGTCAACATGGATTTACAAAAGGCAAATCGTGCTTGACTAATCTACTGGAATTTTTTGAGGATGTAACTGGTAGAATAGATAAGGGAGAACCAGTGGATGTGGTGTATTTGGACTTTCAGAAGGCTTTCGATAAGGTCCCGCATAAGAGATTAGCATGTAAATTTAAGGCACATGGGATTGGAGGCAAGGTACTGACTTGGATAGAGAACTGGTTGGCAGACAGGAAGCAAAGAGTTGGATTAAACAGGTCTTTTTCTGAGTGGCAGGCAGTGACTAGTGGGGTACCGCAGGGATCGGTCCTAGGACCCCAGCTATTCACAATATATATTAATGATCTAGACGAGGGAACTAGATGTAAAATCTCCAAGTTTGCAGGCGACACAAAGCTGGGTGGGCCTGTGTGCTGTGAGGAGGATGCCGAGAAACTCCAGTATGATTTGGACAGGTTGGGTGATTGGGCAGATGCATGACAGATGCAGTATAATGTGGATAAATGCGAGGTTATCCACTTTGGTGGCAAAAACAGGAAGGCAGATTATTATCTGAACGGCAATAGATTGGGAGAAGGGGAAGTGCAACGAGGCCTGGGTGTCCTTGTGCACCAGTCGCTGAAGGTAAGCATGCAGGTGTAGCAGGAGGTTAAGAAGGCAAATGGTATGTTGGCCTTCGTAGCGTGAGGGTTTGAGTACAGGAACAAGGATGTCTTGCTGCAGTTGTACAGGGCCTTGGTGAGAACACACCTTGAGTATTGTGTGCAGTTTTGGTCACCTTATCTGAGGAAGGATGTTCTTGCCATGGAGGGTGTTGTGTATGTAACCGTTTACCTTTAAGGGAACTATAGAATGTAACCGTTCGCCTTTAAGAGCACTACTTTAGGGTGGCACTATCTATTGGCTCATGTATACTGTAATACCGATAGTGACCACACCAGTATATAAGGGTTGTGATACGTTAACTAGGGCAGAATCGCCCGAGCCTCTGAATAGTAAAGACGTGTTTTATTTTGTTAACAGTGGAGTCTGTGATTATTTATAATACAACCCACAGACTTAACATTGGCGACGAGTCAGGATTCGAACCCTGCGGCAGTTGTTCCACGGCGGCTTCGTCCGAAGACAGGACGTTGAAGAGAGGTTTCAATCCTCACCAGTCTGGAACCGACAGGCTGGAAGCGACAGGCATTAGGACCCTGAAGCCTCCATAACCTCGTGGGTAAGCCGCAGCGTTGGCTGCAAAGACAGTGCCACCGATCGGGAGATAAGGGCGATCGCAATCCCTGATAAGAGCCGCGGTGAAACGCGCGAGCGGGTAAGCCAGAGCCCGGGAGGGAGCGAGCAAGATCCGCGCGAGCGGGTGAGCCAGAGGCCGGGGCCCGCTTTCAAGTGCGAGGCGCAGCCGGGCCATCGATCGCATCCGCTGATAAGAGCCGCACTCGGGCTGAAAGTCAGCGTCGGGGAACGGGTGATAACCGCCATTGAAGTGGGCGGAGAGCGCCGAGAAGCGCGGGAAAACCGCCATCGAAGTGGGCGGGGAGAGCGAGAAGCGCGGGAAAGCCGCCATTTTTCGCGGGGAAACCGCTGAAGAAGAAGGAAGAAGCGGGAAACCGCCATCTTGGAAATTATTAAGAATTTCAGGAAAGTAATAAGATTTTTCAGAAAGGCTGGTGTGTTCTCAAGAAGAGAGGGAAAATAAGTATAAGTACAGCAATACTTGTGGTGTTCTCAAGAAGAGAGAAGAAAATTAATAATAAGTAAAGTAATACTTGTACTGTACTCGAAAAGAGAAGAAGATGCCTAAGCGAGGAAATATTAATGACTTTAATGCTGAAATAGAAGACTGGGCCACGTATGTGGAACGCATAGAAATATATTGCGTAGCCAACGACATTGAGGATGACGACAAGGCAATAACTTTGTTAAATTCGATGGGAGCAAAAACATACGGGCTTTTGAAACATCTAATAGCACCAGTTAAACCAGTGGACCAGACCTTCGAAGAGATCGTAGCAGTGCTGAAGGATCACTTGAACCCCACACCGTTGATGCTGGCTGAACGATTTAAATTTTACGCCAGAACCCAGAGGCAAGATGAAAGCAATGCGGAATACTTAGTCGAACTGCGTAAGCTAGCGAAATACTGCCAGTTTGGAGGGAATTTGACAGAGGCGCTGCGGGACAAGTTCGTATGCGGCTTGGCCAAAGAAGGAACGCAGAAGCGACTCCTGGAGGAAAACGACCTCACACTGGACAGGGCTGTCCTCATAGCTTCATCGCACGAAGCCGCAGTGAAAGGAACGGCGGAAATGCAGCTAAAGGCGGCGGCACTCGGGGTGGACCAAATGACTGCAAGCATTTCCAAATGCTACCGTTGTGGAAAGACAACGCACGACCAGAATCAGTGCTGGTTTAAGAATCAAGAGTGCAGGAAATGTGGCAAACTGGGTCACATCGCGAAGGTATGCAGGTCCAGAAAGAAGACCAACAAACAAAGGAAGCCACCACCACAAGAAAAGTACAACAAGGTGCATCAGGTGGCTGAAAAGAGTTCAGACGAACAAAATTCAGACTCAGACCCAAACAGCCAGGAGTTGGATAGTCTGAGAGTCCACAATGTGGGTAAAGTAACTGATCTACAGACGATCTGGGTCACACTAAAAATAGCTGGAGTCCAAGTACGAATGGAGCTGGACACGGGATCAGCTGTATCAGTCATCAACCAAAAGGACTACCACCGACTATTCTCTCACATACCCTTAAGAAATACCAAGTTCGTATTACAGACATACACGGGGCATCGCGTATACCCCATGGGGAAAATAAGAGTCAAGGTGAGAGATAGGGGTAAAGTACACCCAAGAATGAATTTGTACGTACTACCTGAGGGAGGACCACCACTTCTAGGACGGGAGTGGATCAAGAAAATAGACATGGAATGGCACTACCGACAAGCAATGACGAGTGAGGACTCGGTGCAGACAAGCAGCTCAGACTCTGAGCCGGAAGACGATAAGTCCAGCTTATGTATGAAAAACAAGGTTAACATTAACTCACAGACTAAGGTTGGAAAATCGATGGCGTGCATAAAGACAGAGAATTCTGAGTCTGTTCAAGCTACAGACATATGCATTACGGAGGAACACCGGGCTCGAACTCAACGCTATTTCAAAGTACAACAACAATTAGAACAATTAAGTTACCGCCTCGTACAAGAGATGAAAACAATGAAAAAGTTCTATGACACCAAATGGGAGAGTCTGGAAAGACAACAGAACCTACTGGCTCAAGCAGAGAGCGACCATAGAGCCATCGTGACCAATTACCGATCACATCTCCCTGATGATGTTCAGGGGTTAGAATATTTGCATGATCTAGAGATACAGCAGAAGGGCAAATCACGCTGCACTGAGGATTTTGTTCTGCAATTAGAGACGGAGCTAGTGCAGGCAAAGTTAAGAGAAGTTGAATCACAGGGTGCTCTTAAGGAGATGCAGAAACAAATCTTGGACATGGAAAAGAGAAACGCTTCTTTACCTGATGAGAATAATGTGGCCATGTTGCAAGAGGAGCTTATAGGGGCGAAACTGAAAGAAGCTAAGCAAAGGATGTTGGAACTTGAAACGCAGAACCAAATCAGCGGTAATCAGCTATGTCAAGCAGAGAAGGAGTGCAAGGGTCTACATGAGAAGGTGCAATATCTCTCAGCCCAAAATAAGGGACTACTCACTCAGTTAAATGAAAGTAAACGGGAAATGGCTGAGATGGACTGCAAGAATAAAGAAGAGTTGATGGCAGTGAGACTTCGAGAGGCAGATAGCATAGCAGCCTTGGCTGAACTCCAACAGGAAATTGCAAAAGAAACAAATGAAGAGGAATCTTCAGGAAGCCAGGATTTTATTCCAGTTCTTCTCTACGACTCCTTACAAGCAGAGTGCGAGAAGTTGAAAAAACAGTATGAACAGGCCCAGACTACAATTCTGGAGGGGGTTAACTCAGCAACCTCCGAAAAGCTAGTTTCGTTGGAAGTATATGAGCAACTAAAGGTTGAACATGAGCAAGAAGTCCAAAGGCTGCAGGAAATTCTTGAGGAGCTCAGGGCCAAGACAGACTCATCGGTAGAAGTTCCATACATAGATGAGGATGTAGAGGTGAAAGACATGGCAGAACTCATAAAAATATGGAAGGAAGCCCAAGACAAATATGAGGCGGCAATTACCGAGGTTGACCGACTTGAAGAACAGTTTCAACTGGGAATGGGCCCTGAACATGAGCTAGAGAGCATCGAGGCGCAACTTCTCCAAGCACTGGAAGCCAAAGTACAAGAGGAAGAGAAGATGAAAGCATTGGAGAAAATGATGGATGAAATGGAGGAGTACGCTGAATTACGTCCAGGGGAACAGGAGAATGGGGAAACAGCTACTTCAGTAGAAGGATTAAATAGCCTGATAACGAAATCCCTGAAGGAAGGGAAAGGATTGAACGCACAAATGAGGCCAGGAGGGAAGGAAGGGCAGACATCCGAGGAAGAGCAGGATGAATATGATTGCTTGAAGAAGGGTTTTGACCTGTTGAGTGACACCGAATGTTATGAGGATGTGGTCTGCCCAAATTGTGATGGGAACTCCCAAAGTGCTGAAATCCTGAGGAAGCACTTAAGGTCTAAGGAACATAGAGAGTTGGTGGCGCTACAGATGGCAGCCGGGAAAAGAGCTCGGAGAGTTTCAAAAAGGCAGAAAAGAAAAAGAAGAAGCAGAAAATAATAACTGTTTAAAATATTATTACTTCTACTACCTCAGTCCGAACACTACGAAAGGTGCTAAATTTGTAAAAAAAAAATCCAGGGACATTATCAAGACAGCCAGTGGGTTGTATAAGTCCGCACTGCTGGTTCAACAGGACGAAAGTACAAGCTGTTAAAAAAAAAAGGCTATGGAGGATGCTGTCTGGAAAGAATTAATACCAGAGACTGAATTTATGGACTGTTCCCACAGAGACTGAACCTGTAAACTGATTCCACTGAGAGTATGTTTGTAAACTGTTATATGACGTTGACTCCATTGAGAGTATATCTGTAAATTGTTATATGACGTTGACTCCATCGAGAGTATATCTGCAAACTGTTTATATAAAGTTGAAGATTGTATGTTTAACGGGATTCTGTAAGTAATAAGCTAGGAAGGGAGGAGTGTTGTGTATGTAACCGTTTACCTTTAAGGGAACTATAGAATGTAACCGTTCGCCTTTAAGAGCACTACTTTAGGGTGGCACTATCTATTGGCTCATGTATACTGTAATACCGATAGTGACCACACCAGTATATAAGGGTTGTGATACGTTAACTAGGGCAGAATCGCCCGAGCCTCTGAATAGTAAAGACGTGTTTTATTTTGTTAACAGTGGAGTCTGTGATTATTTATAATACAACCCACAGACTTAACAGAGGGAGTGCAGCGAAGATTCACCAGACTGATACCTGGGATGGCAGGAATGACGTATGAGGAGAGATTGGGTCGATTGGGATTATACTCTCTGGAGTTTAGAAGAATGAGAGGGGGTCTCATTGAAACTTATAAAATTCTGTCAGGCCTGGACAGACTAGATGGAGGAAGGATGTTCCCGATGGCGGGGGAGTCCAGAATCAGATGTCAGAATCTAAAGATAAGGGGTAGCCATTTAGGACAGAGATGAGGAAGAATTTCTTCACCCAGAGAGTGGTGAACCTGTGGAATTCTCTACCACAGAAGGCAGTTGAGGCCAAGTCATTAAATATATTCAAGAAGGAGTTAAATATATTTCTTAAGGCTAAAGGGATCAAGGGATATGGGGCGAAGACAGGGACAGGGTACTGAGTTTGGATGATCAGCCATGATCTCATTGAATGGCGGAGCAGGCTCGAGGGGCCGAATGGCCTACTCCTGCTCCTATCTTCTATGTTTCTATGAAACACAAACTGGGGAGGGAGAGAGAGAGAGAAACACAAACTGGGGAGGGAGAGAGAGAGAAACACAAACTGGGGAGGGAGAGAGAGAGAGAAACACAAACTGGGGAGGGAGAGAGAGAGAGAAACACAAACTGGGGAGAGAGAGAGAGAGAGAAACACAAACTGGGGAGGGAGAGAGAGAGAGAAACACAAACTGGGGAGGGGGAGAGAGAGAGAAACACAAACTGGGGATGAGAGAGAGAGAGAAACGCAAACTGGGGAGGGAGAGAGAGAGGGAAATGCAAACTGGGGAGGGAGAGAGAGAGAGAAACACAAACTGGGGAGGGAGAGAGAGAGGGAAATGCAAACTGGGGAGGGAGAGAGAGAGAGGAGCACAAACTGGGGAGGGAGAGAGAGAGAGAAACACAAACTGAGGAGAGAGAGAGAGAGAGAAACACAAACTGGGGAGGGAGAGAGAGAGAGAAACACAAACTGGGGAGGGGAGAGAGAGAGAAACACAAACTGGGGAGAGAGAGAGAGAAACACAAACTGGGGAGGGAGAGAGAGAGAGAAACACAAACTGGGGAGAGAGAGAGAGAAACACAAACTGGGGAGGGAGAGAGAGAGAAACACAAACTGGGGAGGGAGAGAGAGAGAAACGCAAACTGGGGAGGGAGAGAGAGAGAGAAACACAAACTGGGGAGGGAGAGAGAGAGAGAAACACAAACTGGGGAGGGAGAGGGAGAGAGAAACACAAACTGGGGAGGGAGAGAGAGAGAGAAACACAAACTGGGGAGGGAGAGAGAGAGAAACGCAAACTGGGGAGGGAGAGAGAGACGGAAACACAAACTGGGGAGGGAGAGGGAGAGAAACACAAACTGGGGAGGGAGAGAGAGAGAGAAACACAAACTGGGGAGGGAGAGAGAGAGAGAAACGCAAACTGGGGAGGGAGAGAGAGAGAGAAACACAAACTGGGGAGGGAGAGAGAAACACAAACTGGGGAGGGAGAGAGAGAGAGAAACACAAACTGGGGAGAGAGAGAGAGAGAGAAACACAAACTGGGGAGGGAGAGAGAGAAACACAAACTGGGGAGGGAGAGAGAGAAACACAAACTGGGGAGGGAGAGAGAGGGAAACACAAACTGGGGAGAGAGAGAGAGAAACACAAATTGGGGAGGGAGAGAAAGAGAGAAAAACACAAATTGGGGAGGGAGGGAGAAACATCAAACTGGGGGAGAGAGAGAGACGCAAACTAGGGGGAGGGAGAAAATATAGGCTATTGAGTAGAGATGAGAGTTTAGAAATCTGCCCAAAGGGGGGTTCGGAGGGTTTGGAATTCTGATGGAGTTGGAATTTGGGGTGGGACCCAGATCTGCAGGCTTCCATTCCACATACACTGAGTTGAAAGTCCCAATCCAAGGGCACAGTGTGTCCTTGGCTATCCCCAAAATCCCACCAGATAGGCCCAGGGGGACCTAAATCTGCTGAGAGCAGGTATAGGTTCTGTTCTGGGCCTAGTGAAGGCCTCAAAGTTGAAAAGACAATGGCAGATTTAACGGCCCCAGTGGATTGAAAGGTAGCAAATGTAACCCCACTATTCAAGAAAGGAGAGAGAGAGAAAACAGGGAACTACAGGCCAGTTAGCCTGACAGCGGTCGTCGGGGAAAATGCTGGAATCCATTATTAAGGAAGTGGTAACAGGGCACTTAGAAAATTCTAATATGATTAGGCAGAGTCAAATGGTTTTATGAAAGGGAAATCATGTTTAACAATTTTAGTAGAGGTTTTTGAGGATGTAACTAGTAGGGTAGATAAAGGAGAACCAGTTGATGTAGTATATTTGGATTTCCATAAGGCATTCGATAAAGTGACACATAAAAGGTTGTTACGCAATATAAGGGCTCATGGGGTTGGGGGTAATATATTAGTACAGATAGAGGATTGGTTAACAGGCAGAAAAACAGAGTAGGGCTAAACAGATCATTTTCAGGTTGGCAGGCTGTAACTAGTGAGGTGCCGCAAGGATCAGTGCTTGGGCCTCAGCTATTTCCAATTTATATTAATGATTTAGATGAAGGGTCCGAGTGTAATGTATCCAAGTTTGCAGATGATACAAATCTAGGTGGAAAAGTATGCTGTGAGCAGGACACAAAGAGCCTGCAAAGGGATATAGACAGGTTAAGTGAGTGGGCAATAAGGTGGCAGATGGAGTATAATGTGGGGAAATGAGAGGTTATTCACTTTGGTCGGAAAAATAGAAAAACTGAATATTTTTTAAATGGTGTGAAACTACTAAATGTTGGTGTTCAGTGAGATTTGGTACAGGAAACACAGAAAGTTATCATGTAGATACAGCAAGCAATTAGGAAGGCAAATGGTATGTTGGCCTTTACTGCAAGGGAGTTGGAGTACAAGAGTAAGGAAGTCTTGCTACAATTGTACAGGGCTTTGGTGAGACCACACCTGGAGTACTGTGCAAAGTTCTGGTCTCCTTATCTAAGGAAGGATATACTTGCCTTAGAGACGGTGCAATGAAAATTCACTAGATTGATTCCTGGGATGAGAGGGTTGTCCTATGAGGAGAGATTGAGTAGATTGGGCCGATACTCTCTGAAGTTTAGAAGAATGAGAGGTGGTCTTATTGAAAAATATAAGATTCTGAGGGGGATTGACAGAGTAGATTCTGAGAGGCTGTTTCCCCTGACTGGAGAGTCTCTAACTCGGGGGCATAGTCTCAGGGTAAGGGGTCAGCCATTTAAGACCAAAATGAGGAAGAATCTTTGGAATTCTCTACCCTAAAGGACAGTGGATGCTGAGTCTTTGAGTATATTCTAGGTTGAGATAGATAGGTTTTTGAACTCGAGGGGAATCAAGGGATATGGAGATCGGACGGGAAAGTGGAGTTGAGGTCGAAGATCAGCCATGATCTTATTGAATGGTGGAGCAGGCTCAAGGGGCCATATAGTCTACTCCTGCTTCTAATTCTTATGTTCTTATGTTCAATCAATCCCACAAACAGCTGATTAAAGAATGCCACAGGCAGATACCCGAGGCCAGATCACATGCCTACCTTCTTGGGGAGAGGTAGTTCAGTGCATGGCGACTAAGAGAAGGGAAGGGAAGAAACCAATAAATATCATAATACAAACAAAACAGGAATTGGAACAGAAAACCAAAGAATGAAACAAAAACAAAATATTGTTAACTCTCTTGTGTTTAATGTTACTTAAATAAGCAATGAGTTAGATAATATATCAGCTGCAGATTTAAAAATCGAGAAAAAGATATTGTGAAACCAGGGGGTGAGCAATATATTACATCAAAAACACAGGGAAAGTTGTATTATTGCAGTGTCTAATCAAAGAATCTTGACCTTGATTTTTAGACAGGTCAGCAGAAAAAAGACATCAGAAATTATACACTTCAGAGCACCAGAATGAGATTTTGAAAATTGGTGAAGATTTGACTGCAGATAAAGAATCCTGAGAAAGAAGATGGTCTGTAGGTTAACAAATTTATTGCACAGTCCCCTCTTTGCAAGTTCAGGTTTTTGCAATAGGAGTGCTAGAATATTTAGATTGTGTTTTTATAGTAAGCACTGAGGCCATCAAAATATTAGGTCTAAGATTTGTGTCATTTATATATTTAAGAAACAAATGGAGAGCATAATAACATCATGATGTGATAAAGATTTAGGCCTAGAAATTCAGTATAGCCACTTTTGGGGCGCTAAAGTCGGGCGGCCGCTAAAGTTTGCGCCCGGCGCAAAGTCGCGCCCCCTTCGCCGATACTCAGTCGCATCACCCCAAGAGGTTGCTGCTGCGCTAAAACAGGCGATGCACGACTATCTTTAGGCGCTAAGCCGGCGGTGCTGAGCGATACCCCCGAGGCCGGGCGCAGCGCAGGTGCGGCGAGTTCTTGATTGATGGCAGACACTCTGGCGCCGGTCAGCTCTTAAAGGGGGAGGGTCAATTTGTTTGCCTGCCACGCCCTGCACACTGCAGCCCTCAACCTAGGCCTGACCACTTCAGCTTCACCTGCACAACGCCCAGGGCAATGGAGAAGGCCAGGGAGAGAGCGCAGCGCTTCAGCGACGGTGACCTGAGGCTGCTGGTTGGCGGAGTGGAGCGCAGGCGCCATGTTCTGTTCCCAGAAGGTGGCAAGAGGCCGCTGCCCAGCGCCTACCGGAAAGCCTGGAGGGAGGTCTCCAACAGGGTGTCTTCCAACAGCGTGGTTGCCAGGACTCCTGTGCAATGCCGGAAGAAGTTCAACGACCTCACTCGGGTTGTCAGGGTGAGTACCCTTTCCAGTGTCCTCCTCATCTCTGCATGTGCACCTCACTTTATGGGCAAAGGGACCTAAAAGCCCTAATGGCCAGCCCTCATCCAGCAGCTATGGGACTGGCATGCAAATTACTTGCACATTCAGCACTTTACACACTGTACAAGCTATTCGACCATGGGAGGCATTGCAGACAAGATCAGGGCTACCCACTGTCAGGGCCAGTCCACCATGGGAGGCATTGCAGACAAGATCAGGGCTTCACACTGTACAAGCTATTCGACCATGGGAGGCAGTGCAGACAAGATCAGGGCTTCACACTGTACTTAGAGGCCGTCCTTTCTCTTGCAGGCCAAGGTGGCGCACAATCGGCGCAACCGAACTGAGACCGGGGGAGGCCGTCCTGACCTCAAAGAGCTCTCCGACCTCAACCAGCGTGTGGAGCGCATTATGGCAGGCCGGCTGATTGGCCCCGTCGCCAGTGGAGATGCCGACCCTGTTCTGGGCACCAATGGTAAGGGCATCACCTTTTTGACCTCTCTCATTCCACTTGCACCTCAGATCAGCATCCTTTGCCACTGTCCGACCAATGCAGTGAATGGCAGCACTCATGCCTCCCTCGCTGCCGCCCTGTCCTCACTCTAAAGCTATTCTTGTGCCTTCCTGCCTTCAGATGGTGAATCGCCAGGTGAGGAGGCGGGCCCTCAAGCTGCCACTGTCAGCCCTTCGGAAGACGAGGAGGAGGAAGAGGAAGCCGGCCCATCAGTGCCAGCCTCAGCCGCGCCAGCCCATGGCGATGTAGGGGACACGTCTTCCCTGGAGGGAAGCCGGGGGGAAGGGTCGGAGGAAAGTGAAGCTCCGGGGCCCAGCGGCCTGCAGCAACGCTGGAGGGGTGGGGAAGCTCGGCGGACTTCTCCCCAGAGGGTGAGTGCGTCCTCCAGTCCTACGACGGTCAGCGCAGAGGAGGTGCGCCTCCTAGAGGAAATGGCCGTCCAGGCTGAGCGCAGGCACACTGAGCTCATGGCTGCAGTGGCAAGGATGCCTGACTCCATAGAGTCTCTGTCAAGGAGTGTGCAGCAATTCGGAGCAGCACAGGCCAGGAGTCTGCAACAATTCAGTGCAGCACAGGCCAGGAGTCTGGAACAATTCAGTGCAGCACAGGCCAGGAGTCTGCAGGACTTCGCGGCAGCACAGTCGGCTTCTAGCCAAGTGCTCAGTCGTGCCGTCCATTCACTGGCTGGTGTCATGCGGACACAGACCAGGGCCACACGGGCACTAACTGCTGCCACCCTCGCTGGATCAGCCAGGCATCGCCAGGGCACTCGCCGCACAGCAGCAGCCCAGCAGTCTGTTCTTCAGCTGTTTGCTGCGCATGCTGCAGTGCTGGCCCGTGCGAGTGCCAATGTCTCAGGCGACCAGCGAGCACCTGCGATCTGCAAGGTTGCCACCATTCCTGCAGCCAACACTGCCACTCCGCCATTGCAGCTGCCACGAGCTGCTGGACAGACTGCTGCCGCCCAGCCAGAGTTGGAGCAGTCAGCAGCCGGCCACTCCAAGGCCAGAGCTGGTGCAGGCCGACCCCCCAAGGGCATCTGCCGTCTCGCCATCTGCCCCTCAGCAGCCTTCCCCCAGCCTTGCTGCAGCCACTGGGCTCCCATTGAGGAGGAGCAGCAGGGCGGGCAGGGGCCAGGCAAGGATGCGCAAGGCATCGCCCTCGCAGGGCAAAAAGTAGAGGTATGCACAAATGCCTGGTGCTTGTTGTAAGGCCGAGACTGGTGCAGTTGTTTTTGTGTAAGGCCAAGACTGGTGTCTTTCTTTCTTTCTGTAAGGCCGAGGCTGGTGTCTTTCTTTCTTTTTGTAAGGCCGAGACTGGTAGTTTTGTGTTTTTGGAGGGGGCTTCTCCACATGAGCATGTAATGTGGGAAGGGCAGAGGTTTACAATAAATTATTGTTGTTAAATTGCAGTGTGCATGGTTTTTTGGTTAAGTCCTGGTTGTCCTGCTCGGCTGAGGGCTTGTGGAGCGGCTACATTCATCTGCTGACATTGGCACAAGCCATTCCCTGAGAGGGGGCCTAGAACCGACGTTCAATAAGCCGCCGACAGGCGGCCCTTGCACTTTGTGCCTCCCTCCTGTGCTGGTCCTCCTCCTCCTCCTCCTGCTCCTCCTCCTGAGGTGGTCCTCCAATCTCTGGTGGCAGTGCCTGAGTCCTGCGGATAGCCAGGTATTGCAGCATGCAGCAAACGACCACGAAATGGGAGACTCGCTCCGGCGAATACTGTAGGGCTCCACCGGAACGATCCAGACAGCGGAACCGTTGCTTCAGGACGCCGATTGTTTGTTCGATGATGTTCCTGGTCGCTTGATGGCTCTCGTTGTATCCCTCTTCAGCAGGGGTGCTGGGCGCACGGAGCGGGGTCATCAGCCAGGTACACAAAGGATAGCCTTTGTCCCCGATAAGCCATCCTCGTGGGTGAGGCTGTGCCTGGAACATGTCTGCCACAGAAGTCTGTCGCAGGATGAAGGCATCGTGGCTGCTGCCTGGAAAGCGGGCATTGACAGCTAGGATGAGCTGCCTGTGGTCACACACCAGCTGGACGTTGAGCGAATGGTAGCCCTTCCGGTTGCGGTAATCCTCGGCATTCTCCAGAGGTGCCCGCAAAGCCACATGCATGCAGTCAATGGCGCCCTGCACCATGGGGAAGCCCACGAATGCTGCAAAGCCCATTGCACGCTGTTGCTGCTTGGCAAGGGCCATGGAGAAGGAGATGAACTGACGTCTCCTTTTGAAAAGGGCATTGGTCACCTGACAGATGCAGCAATGCACGGCGAACTGGGAGATGTTGGCAATGTCCCCAGTAGCGGATTGGAAGGAGCCGGTGGCATAGAAGTTGAGAGCCACCGTCACCTTCACTTCCACCGACAGAGACGTCCTGCTCCTCAGCTGTGGCTGCAGATCACCGCCAAGCAGCTGGCAGATCTCTGTGACCACGTCCCTTCTGAATCGCAGCCTCCAAACACACTGCTCGTCAGACATGTTGAGATAGGAGAACTGCTGGCGGTATACCCTGGGTGGGTAAGGCCTCCTTTCCCAACGCCTGTTGCCCCCTCTCCGTCTAGCCAGGGCTGCCACTCTCTCACGGCTTCTGTGAGCCCTTTGGATGTAATTGAGAAAGCCAGCATTGACACCCATTGCAGCCCCCATCATATGCTGGCAAACAATGAGATGTCAATGAAGGCAAAGACTAGTGGAAAGTTGTGGCCTGAAGCCACAAGTACCTGTCCGAGTGTTGGGCCAAAGCAGAAAGCTCTCTACCTTGGTCTCTCTCCAAAGATCCGTTTCACAAGAAGGAGTGCTGTGAAATGGCAGCCTTTTATAGTGCAGGAGGAGTGCCCTTTAATTTGCGCCCCCCGCGCCCCGCATCGGCTGAGCACCGTTCCACTCTAACAGTCGCTAGGGGCGCCAGGCGCACAATGGGGCGGCGCGACTGAAGTTCCGGTTGGGGGCGCACAAAGGGCGTTGCACGAGGAAATGACGTCATGATCTGCGCGCGCAGCTGAGCGCGCGCAAAGACTTTGCGCCGCCGCTAAATCTCTAGTGAAGTTGGGGCGAGGCGCAGATCGCGCTGCGCCCGGGCGCTAGCCGCCTAGCGCCCGACGTCTACTCCTCCTAAGGCGCTAACGGCTGGCGCAACCAACTGAATTTCTAGGCCTTAGAATGAAGTGATAAAAGGCAGAGAAAATTGTCAAGAATAGTAATTACCTATGAGAGGTCATTTTGAAAAATTGCGCTCCCAGATGGGGGCTGACGCCTTGAAGACCTATGTTGCAGAACAGTTTCTAGAAGCAGTAGTACCATAAGCTCTTGCTAGGAAGAACTTCCAAGGGTTTTCCACTGATCTTCCTTTGAAGTTACGGCAGGAGATCAGGTAAATCTCTGCAGATGTTGCTTGCATTGGTGTTGTGAAATCTGTCCCAATTACTTTAAAGGGCAGATTCCGCAGTATTGGAAAAACCTGAAAACTGTTGCCACTTTGTGTTTGGCGGCCACAATTCCCAATGGCTGGGAATAATCCATATGGGCCAGTGAACACAAACCCACTGTTCTGGCCTGTACACTCAGGCTAGGCTGCTCAGCTTGCCAGTGACCAGAACAAATTTGGACCTTTACTTCTTGTGAAAGTGATTATATTCCCAATAGGAAGGGGCAAATGTGCTTGTGAGGGCACCAGCAAATGCCAGCTCTTTAAGTAAATCTCATCAGTCCATCGGCAGCAGTGCCACTCCATTCGCTTTGGAGCACTGGTGCCCAAGTCAGGACTGTGGATCACTGGAAGGTAAATGTGGCACTTCAATCACATCAAGGGTATCATCTTTCTCTCTTCTGAGGTTAAACAGTGTACTTAAACCAGCACACATTCTCACTTGCTCCTCAAGCCCTCAGAAGTGGTTGCCTAAATACTTTAAGTATTTAGGAATATAAGAACAGGGTTATGGCATTTAGTCCCTCAAGCCTGTTCCACCATTCAATTAGATCATGGTTGATCTGTACCTCAACTCCATTTACCCGCCTTACCCTATCAAAGTCCTTTATCATTTTGAACACCTCAATTAGATCACCTCTCAACCTTTTGAGCTCAAGGCAATACAAAGCAAGTTTATTCAACCTGTCCTCATAATTTAACCCTTGAAGCCCTGGTTTCATTCTGCTGAACCTGCGCTGTATCCTCTCCAAGACCAATATATATTTCCAGAGGTTTTATAATAACAAATATGCCATTAATTGTTTTGTAATAACTAATATAAGGAGCCTATCTTTAAACGTAAATTAAAATGATGTATTGTGTAAAAAGCTAAAGTTACATATTCTGGCCTAGAAATTCAGTGGGCCTTGCGCCCACTTAGCGCCTAAAGAGGTCTTTTGCGCCGGCGGGGTGGTAGCGCGGAAATTGAGTGCAGCGGTATTGGCGGCGGTAGCCGTTAGCGCTGCGCCGGGACCGATGACGTCATCGGTGTGCGCGGTGGCCCGTAATGCCCCAAAACCGCGCCGATCCCCATATTTATTTGCGGCCGCCTCCTCCGAAGCGGGCGCAAACAGCGACCAGAAAACAGGGCCGTCCTGCTGCCATAGTGGGGCGCTTTAAAGCGGAAGGTGCGGCCGGCCGCTTTTTCGGCGGCCGCCTGCCCGCACCTCCTTCCCCGGCCTCCTCCACCCCCCCCCGCGGCATTGCCGGTTGGTTTCCGTGGAGCCCGGCACTTCTCCGTTGTGCCGGGCTCTTTTGCCGGCACTCGCGATCGGGGCTCCGGCCGTTGCAGGCACCACCCCCTTAAGAGAAGGAGGAGGCCTGCAGTACCGCAGCCTGCCGCACCGCATCGGGTGGCGCTGCGGCAACTAGCGCGCCGATATTCAGTTGCAGCGCCCCAAACGGAGGCGGGCACACCCTGGTATAGCGCCCACTTCCGAATTGGGGCGCAGAAGATGAATATACGGCGTGCGCTAATGCCTCCCCGCCCAGCGCTAACTTTTGGGCGCGAGCGAGCTGCCCGCGCCCAAGTGAATTTCTAGGCCTCTATGTTTAAAAATGATGCCTGTACTGAACGGAAAAAATTATAAAATACTTCTTGCTGTATACTGTTACTTAAAATATTATCCCTGTGTGGGGCTAACTACAAACTCAATCAACACAACATCAATGATCACATACTTATCATTTATATACTAAAACAGCATAAAATATTGGAACAGTATCATGTGGTTCCTGGAAATATTAACCTTTCCTAAGTACATTACAGAGCAACAACATTGATCGATCTTTATTGATCATACTTCCAAAATCTAACAGAAGCTGTGTAAGACAGCTGACACTTTTACGAGGAATCACCATTTTTTTCAAGAATTTTTATATTGCTTAAATAAAGGGATTAGTAGGAATATTTCAAATCAGAATGCTTCCTGCTGTTGGTTCATTACAGTGCATCTTTATCTCTAATTTGAATCATTAAGTAAACCAGTATGTGGTCTGTTAAAAATTATTTTATATATATATTCAAAATTATATCTTGGAAATGAATGTGAAAGATGTTATTGTAGAAACATTTAGGGCTGGATTTTCCTCACCTCGGCGGGTCTGGTGCAGGCAATGTCTGGACAATGAATTTACCTTGATTGGCTTGTTAAGCCCGCCCAACGCATTTCCCGGCCAATTAGAAGCGAGTCTGGTGCCGTCATTCATGATGCGTCATCAGCCGGTTTCTTTAAAGGGACCCTGGCCAACTTTGTTTTGACATTTGTGCTGTCAGCATTCTACAGCATTGAGGTGCTGCAAACACTGACAAGCACAGAGGTGCAGGGCTGCAGCCAAGTTCTCCCATGACTCCCTCCCTATACTTTCTGTTCTTGGACAGATTTGTGTGCACCTTTGGAAGTGGCTTAGTAAGTTGCAGTGAACGGTGAGCCATAACGGTATCCCCCGCAATGATGGTGAGTGTGAAAGGAATGGCTTGGACATTGT
Organism: Somniosus microcephalus; assembly: GCF_052327205.1. Taxonomy (NCBI): domain Eukaryota; kingdom Metazoa; phylum Chordata; class Chondrichthyes; order Squaliformes; family Somniosidae; genus Somniosus; species Somniosus microcephalus. Next base: position 238,263,079 of record NC_140988.1, on the reverse strand, counting down.
AGAGATGCTTTATGGTGTTGGTGTGGGATGGTGCCAACTTGGCACAACATGTGGCAGCCGGGGTGTACAGCAGCAAGTGAAGTAAATCTGGCCATGGTGAGACCATCCCTGGCCTCCCAGGCAGCAGTGTGCTCGGGTGCTGATGCCCTGTGTCCAGTGCAGCATCAGGTGATTGTGGAGAAGGTTGGTGTTGTTGTTGGTGCTGCTGGTGTGCCTGGTGCTGCTGGTGTTGGGGCTGATCGTGGTTGGATTTTGAAGACCAAGGTGAGACAGTATAAATGGCACCCATGTTGATGGAATAGGTGGCAGGAGAAGTAGAGATGACAGAGCATTCTGTCAGTGGTCCCGACCCGCTGTCAAAAAAATCAAATTTCCCACCCATAGATTTTTCTTTAACCCACTAAATATATTTGTATAATAACATTGTTTTTAGTGATTTCTAGGATTATGTTTTGTAAATCTGTTATAGGATTAATTACATGGAATTTATAGAACAGAAATAGGCCAGTTGGTCTAACAGGTCTATGCCGGTGTTTATACTCCATATGAGCTTCCTCTCACCCCTCTTCATTTAACTCTATCAGCATATCCTTCTATTCTTTTCTCCCTCATGCATTGATCTAACTTTCCCTTAACTGCATCTATGCTATTCGCCTTTACTACTCCTTGTGGTAGTGAGTTCCACATTCTAAATATTCTCTGGGTAAAGATGCTCCTCCTGAAATCCCTGGCAGCTTGGGGCAAGTGAGAGAGCCCAAGGTGCCTCCCTAGTGGCGCAGGGCCTGCCCATGGTATGCTAATAAGGTGATCTCCCCCTAATCCTGCAATCTCCAGTGGGGTCAGCACCAGAGGTCACCAATGGGTACATGCTGGCACTTATGCAAATTTTCAGCCGCCAAAGCACCAAGCTACCACTCACTTTCTGGAAAGGATGTATAAAATACAATAGAGCAACACGGTAGAGCAGCACACTGGTACAGCAATGTGTGGGACCATCAAGTTATGGAGAGCCACCTAGCAGAGGCAGGGTGTGTCCACACAGCATAGGAGGGAATAATCGGGTGTTGAATTTGCTCCCTGTAATGATATCAGCAAATAGAGATGGTATTTGCCTGTTCGATTATGATGCCTTAATAGCATGATTGCATGTATTGATTGCTTGTGCCTGACCAGCAGAGGGCATGTGACCGAGAGAAGCAAGGCAGTTAGTTTAGTTTCGGTTTCGTTCTAGATGATTCACAGCATCGTGTCTCCTGTAAAAGCTGTATAAAAGAGTTGAACAGACTTTAGATTAAAACTCATTCTCTTTCATAAATGCCTCATCATTGAACCCACAAAGAAATCAATACATGGTGTCAGAAGTGGCTGAAAGAGATGAAGAGGAAAAATCTAAAGTGAAATCAGCTCTCCACATATTAGCAAGCCAAAAGTGAACATCGTTGCTTACCATTGGAGAATAGCTAACGAAGTGAAAAAATGGAAGGTTTACACCCACCGGCGACGCTTCAGTTGACAGGTAATGTGGCTGAAAATTGGAGGAGATTCAAACAACGTGTGGGGTTGTATTTAGCGGCAATCGGAGCTGACGAGAAAAGTAATAAAAAGAAATCGTCACTGTTCTTACATGTCGTGGGTGATGAAGCGCTGGAGGTATATAATAACTTCACATTCGCTGTTGATGGAGACAAAATGAAGCTAGATAAAATAATGGAACAGTTTGAGGCCTACTGCACACCTAAATGTAACGTGACGTTTGAGAGGCACAGATTTTTCACATGTGTACAGAAAACGGGTGAGACTATTGATCAGTATGTGACTGAACTGAGAAACAGAAGCAAATCATGTGAATTTGGGGGACTGACAGACTCGCTGATAAAAGACAGACTGGTGTGTGGTATTCCAGATAATGGTCTAAGGGAAAGACTGCTAAGAGAGCAAGATCTAGACCTGAGAAAAGCCATAGCACTGTGCAGGGCTACAGAGACTGTGAAGTTGCAGGCAAAGGAGCTGTTCAGTGACAATAGCTGCAACGTGGATGCAGTGAGAATGAACGGATACAAACCGTTTAACAAAAAGAGCGCCAATGTGAAAAAAGAGGCGTGGCCAGCGAACGAAAATGAAAGGGACAATCGAAAGACATGTAGTCGATGCGGTACACAGCATCCACCAAGAAAGTGTCCAGCATATGGTAAAAAATGCAATAGTTGCAACAAAAACAACCATTATGCCCTTTGCTGCAAGAACCAAATGCAACAAAGCAAGGTCCATGCAGTAGATGAAAGCGACATAGAGGAGTTCTATGTAGATGTTGTGTCTGAAAACAAAAAAGAAGAAAGAGACTGGATGTTGACACTAAAAGTGAATGACATACACATTCCATTTAAATTGGATACTGGAGCACAAGTTAATGTGATATCAGAGACTGATTTTAAGATAATTAGACCCAGACCAAAGATACATGGAATAAAAGTGAAAGTGACAGGATACTCAGGTACTGATATACCAGTGAAAGGAAGATGCATTGTCAAAGTAACACACAAGGACAGAGAGCACACGCTAGCCTTAATTGTGGTGCCAAAGGATGTGCAAGCCATACTAGGTTTAAAAGCCTGTGAGAGACTGAACCTGGTAAAGAGAGTCCTCGTTGTGGAAAGCGAAGGAGAGACAGTCTATGATGAACTCATGAAAGAGTACAATGACCTATTTAAGGGTCTAGGCTGCATTCCAGGAGAACACACGATCAGAGTAGATAAAAGTATGACACCGGTCATACATCCATGCAGAAAAGTTCCGTTTGCTCTTCAAAAGCAACTGAAGGCAGAGTTGGACAGGATGGAAAGCCTGAACGTGATTCAGAAGATAGATGAGCCAACTGAGTGGGTGAGTTCCCTCGTCGTAGTGGACAAAAAGAATGGAAAGCTCAGAATTTGCCTGGATCCAAGAGATCTAAACAGAGCAATAAAGAGAGAGCACTTCAAGCTTCCTACACGTGAGGAAATCATGGCACAGTTTGCAAATGCAAAATATTTCAGCAAGTTAGATGCATTATCAGGATTTTGGCAGATGAAGCTGGACGAAGCAAGTTCAAGACTGTGCATGTTCAACAGTCCATTTGGCAGATACAGATTCCTAAGGTTACCATTTGGCATTGCCTCAGCTCCTGAAGTGTATCACAAGACTATCCATATGATCTATGAGCACCTGGAGGGAGTTGATACATCAATGGATGACATCATAGTATGGGGAACCACGAGAACTGAGCATGACGAGAGACTGAAAAAAGTGCTGGAAGCAACAAGGAAAACAAACCTGAAGCTGAATAGAGAGAAATGCCAGCTCGGGGTGACAGAACTGACACTCGTGGGAGATATCCTTAGCAGTGAGGGCATCAGACCAGATCCCAGAAAGGTGTCCGCCATTGAGAATATGCCAAAGCCACAATGCAAAAAGGACGTGCAGAGGTTTAATGGAATGATCAACTACATGGGTAAATTCATATCCAACCTCTCAGAAAAGATGGCGCCACTGAGAAGACTAACTGAAAAGAACATAGAATGGGAATGGAATCATGAGCGTGAGAAGTCATGGAGCGATCTAAAGAAACTGCTCACAGAGGAACCAGTTCTGAGGTTTTATGACCCAGCGAGACTCATCAAGATATCATCAGATGCATCACAGAGTGGGCTCGGTGCCGTTCTTCTGCAACAATATGACTACTGGCAACCTATTGCATATGCATCGCGCTCAATGACAGACGCGGAGACGCGATATGCTCAAATAGAAAAGGAGCTGCTCAGCATCACATACGCCTGTGAAAGATTTCACCAGTTTGTGGCAGGACAAGCAATCAGTGTAGAGACTGACCATAAGCCCTTGATTGCATTGTTCCAAAAGCCACTAAATAGCTGTCCGCTTAGAATACAAAGAATGATGATCAGGCTGCAACGCTATACACTGAATGTTGCGTACACACCGGGTAAGCTGATGTATACAGCAGACACGTTGTCCAGAGCTGTAGACCCAAGTGAGCCCGCAAACACCACAATGGATGACAAAGTGAACGCCTACGTGGACATGATCACAAGTGCACTGCCCATAGCAGATGCAAAAATGGAGCTCATAAAGACTGAGACAAACAAAGATGAAACAATGAGACGACTGAGAAAAAGCATCTTGGATGGATGGCCCAACATGAAGCAAGACTGCTCACCTGATATAGCAGAGTACTGGAACTGCAGGGCGGAACTATCAGTGGTTGAAGACATCATCTACAAAGGAAGTAAAATAGTTATCCCAAAGAGTCTGAGAAGAGAGATGCTAAAAAAGATCCATGGGGGACATCTGGGAATCGAAAAGTGTAAGAAAAGAGCACGAGAGGTGATGTACTGGCCACGAATCAACCAAGATGTGACAAATGAGGTGTCAAACTGCACAATATGCCTGAAATATCGAGCAAGCAATCTGGTAGAACCACTAAAGCCACACCCAGCACCAGACAGACCTTACCAGAAGGTAGGCGCTGACCTATTCGTATGTCAAGGGAAGGACTATCTTGTAGTCACAGACTATTACTCCCTGTATCCAGAGGTTTGTAGACTGCACACCACCACTGCAGATGCTGTGATAACATGTATGAAAGCCATATTCTCCAGACATGGCGTGGCAAGCGAGGTCTTCACAGACAACGGACCTCAGTTTTACAATGCAAGTTTCCGACACTTTGCCAAAGAGTGGGACTTTGTCCACACAACGTCAAGTCCTCACTTTCCACAGTCCAATGGACTAGTGGAAAAATCGGTCCAGACAGTGAAAAGACTGATGTACAAGGCAAAAGACAGTGGAACTGACTTCTACCAGAGCATGCTTGTATACCGCACAATGCCGCTCGAGTGTGGTATGTCACCAGCCCAACTCCTGATGGGACGTCGGCTAAGGTCAAACCTACCCATCCCGGAGAACCTCCTGAAAACAAAAGAGAGGGAGAAAGTGAGGAAGTTCAAAGAGCAACAGAAAGAAAAGCAAAAGTACTACTATGACAGAGGAACACAAAACCTACCTGAACTCCACACTGGTGACCAAGTAAGGTTGAAAGACAAAACAAACACATGGACTCAGAAGGGAACTGTCCTGAGTGAAGTTCAACCAAGATCATACACCATTCAGACAGATGAGGGTGCTGTTCTGAGAAGAAATCGTCGAGATCTTCTCATGGGACCAGCCACAGCAGGTCAAGAGACTGATACTGTTGAACAACCTGGTCACACAGCTGAGAACCAATCATCTGAGGCAACAACTCAGATTCAAGGACAATCAATCAGAAAATCCTCAAGACACGTGAAGCCTCCTGAGAGACTCATTGAGCAAATTTAAGGACTATTGTTATAGAAGGAAGTAATGTTATCTTATTCTTTCTTCAAGTTCTAGTGTATCGACATATTTCATGTGAACACACAAAGCAAGGTTAAAAACCCTTGATCATGATAATGATAATGTAAGTTCATTAAGTGTTACAGTTAAAATGCAGATTAATACAAAGAAAACATGTTGTTAGTTAAAAGTAAAATACTTTTGTTTTAAGAAAAGGAGATGTAATGATATCAGCAAATAGTGATGGTATTTGCCTGTTCGATTATGATGCCTTAATAGCATGATTGCATGTAGTGATTGCTTGTGCCTGACCAGCAGAGGGCATGTGACCGAGAGAAGCAAGGCAGTTAGTTTAGTTTCGGTTTCATTCTAGATGCATCACAGCATCGTGTCTCCTGTAAAAGCTGTATAAAAGAGTTGAACAGACTTTAGATTAAAACTCATGGGGCTAGATTTTCAGTTTAGGCAGTTTTGGGGCGCTAGCTTTAGCGCCCGCCCGAAGTTAGCGCCCGCCCCAAAGTAGCGCCCCGTTGCCGGGAATTCAGTGGCTTCGCCCTAAGAGGTTGGTGGAGCGCTAAAAGAGGCGTTCCACTACTCTCTTTAGGCGCTAAGCCGGCGGTCCAGAGGGATAGCGCCCAGGCGGGGCGCAGCACGGGTGCGGTAATTTTTGCACTGACAGCAGACCCCGTGGTGCCGACCAGCTCTTAAAGGGGGAAGGGACGAATTAGTCTGCTGCCACGCCCTGCACACTGCAGCCTTGCAAAGAGGCCTCAACACTACTGCTCAGCCCCAGGGAGTCATGGCAACGCCAGAGAAGGCCCGTCAGCGTGCCCTGCGCTTCTCAGAGGGTGATCTGGACATCATGCTCACAGCTCTGGAGGTGAGGCGCAAGATCTTGTTTCCAGACAGTGGGAGGAATCCAACCCACCACGACTACACCAAAGCCTGGAAGCAGATCGCCCAGAGGGTGACATTCACCGGCGAGGCCCCCAGGACCCACACACAATGCCGTAAGAAGTACAACGATCTGACCAGGATTGTGAGGGTGAGTAGCCTTTCCAGTCTCCTCCTCATTCTTGCATGTACACCTGACATGATGGGCAAAGGGACCTGAAAGTCCTTTTGGCCAGCCCTCAGCCAGCAGCATTGGGACAGTCATGAGCATCAAATGGCCATTCGGCACTCTACACTTTGGCCAAGCTATTCCACCATGGGAGGCAGTGCACACTACATCAGGGCTTCACTCTGTCCAAGCTATTCCACCATGGGAGGCAGTGCACACTACATCAGGGCTTCACTCTGTCCAAGCTATTCCACCATGGGAGGCAGTGCACACTACATCAGGGCTTCACTCTGTCCAAGCTATTCCACCATGGGAGGCAGTGCACACTACATCAGGGCTTCACTCTGTCCAAGCTATTCCACCATGGGAGGCAGTGCACACTACATCAGGGCTTCACTCTGTCCAAGCTATTCCACCATGGGAGGCAGTGCACACTACATCAGGGCTTCACTCTGGCCAAGCTATTCCACCATGGGAGGCAGTGCACACTACATCAGGGCTTCACTCTGGCCAAGCTATTCCACCATGGGAGGCAGTGCACACTACATCAGGGCTTCACTGCGCCCTTACAGCCCGTCCTTTCTCTTGCAGGCTAAAGTAGCGTTTAATCGCCAGGCCCGTGCCAGGGGTGGCCGCGCCAAGCTGCAGGAGCTCACTCGGCTGGAGGAGCGCGTGTGTGTGCTCATGGGAGCACGTGTGATTGTCCCCACAGCGTGCGGTGTATCCGACCCTCCACTGCCCGGCAATGGTAAGGACCTCGCCTTTTGGCCCTCTCGCGTCGCACTGGCCCATCCGAGCTACCTCCTTTGCCACTGTCCCACCAATGCGCTGAATCCCACCAGTCCTAACTCCCTCGCTGACGCCGTCTCCTCACTCTGAAGCTACTCTTGTGCATTCCTGCTTTCAGCTGGTGACGACCAGGACCCTGAGGCTGCCAGTGACAGCACCTCCAACCAGGAGGAGGAGGAGGAGCAAGCCGGACCTTCGGGGGAACAGTCACGTCCCGCAGGAGAGGAGGAAATGCTCGACACCTCCTCACTGGACGAGTGCCTGGAGGAACTGTCGCAGGGCAATGCAGCTTCTGGGACCAGTGGCGTCCAGCCACCCAGCAGCCGTGCGCGTGGCCCGCGGCCTTCCCCCCAAAGGGGGGAAGGATCAGAGGGGAGTGCTGCTGCTCGGCAAACTCGCCGTCACCAACGCGGCAAGGGTCCCCTAGTTCGGCCCCCTCCTCCCCAGCGGGAGAGTCGCGACTCCAGTCCGGACACCTTCACTTCGGAGGAGGTGCGGAAGCTCGATCAGATGGCCGACGACTCGGACCGGCGCCACACGGAGCTCATGAGCGTGGTGGGGCGCATGCCTGAGGCCATCGAGTCGCTGGCGACCAGTGTGCGCGAGTTCGGGGCAGCAACTGCCGCGACTGGCCGCATGCTAACTGATGCCGTCAAGACCCTGGCGGATGTGATGCGCGCGCACACCAGGACCAGAGGGCCACTCACTGCTGCCACACGCGCTGTCTCAGGCAGGCATCGCCAGGGCAGGCGCCGCGCTGGACCATCCCAGCAAGCCGGCCGTCGGCTGATTGCTGCGGATCCTGCAGTGCGGGCCCGGCCGAGTGCCACCGCGCCACAGCACCAGCCAGCGCATCCCAGACGCCAGCTGGCCCACATTGCACCATCCGTCGCCGCCATTCCCCCTCTGGGGCGTCAAGGGCAAGCGGCTGCAGCTGATGGTGGCCAGGCTCAGGCGCGCCACTCAGGAGACGGCCCCTCGAGGCCCAAACGCCGTGTAGGCCGCCCCCCAGTGGCATCTGGCGGAAGGGCATCTGAGCCTCAGGCGCCTTCCCCCAGCCTCGCAGCAGCCACTGGGCAGAGCTTGCGAAGGAGCAGCAGGCAGGGCAGGGGAGGCAAAATGCTGGCCAAGGTCTCGCCCTCGCGGGCCACTCAGTAGAGGGTGTGGCCAGCTTTCCTTTAATATGGCGGTGGCCATCTTTATTTTGCCCATGGTTGTGCTTTTGGAGGGCTTTTTTTTTGCGTTAGGCCGACGTTGAGGCCCGGTTTCAATAAAGGTGGAGTGGCTCCTCCCCAGTTTGTGGGAGTGAGTCGTTTGTTGGGCTTTTTGTGGGGCCCGTTTATTGTTTTTGGGGATTCATGTGGGAAGGGCTTTTCATTTTTGTTTAATAAAAAATTATCTTTATTCATGCAGTCTCCATGGTTGTTCTTCTTAGTGTTTGTTGGCTTCGCCGGCTGAGGGCTTGCGGAGCGGCTGCATTCATCTTCCCTCATGGCCCCTGGCCATTCCCTGACAGGGGGCTTAGAAGTACCGTGTAATAAGGTGGCGTCGTGCGGCCCTTGGCCCTGGTCGCTCCCTCCTGGGAACGTACTCCTGCTCCTCCTCCTCCTCCTCCTCCTCCTCCTCATGCTCCTCCTGCTCCTCCTCCTGAGGTGCTGGTCCAACGTCAGGTGGCAGTGCCTGAGTCCTGCGGATAGCCAGGTTGTGTAGCATGCAGCAAACCACCACAAATTGGGAGACCCGGTCCGGCGAATACTGGAGAGCTCCTCCGGAGCGATCAAGGCAGCGGAACCGCTGCTTGAGGACCCCAATAGTTAGCTCGATGATGTTGCGGGTGGTTTGATGGCTCTCGTTGTAGGCCTCTTCAGCAGCGGTCCTGGGCGCGCGGAGCGGGGTCATGAGCCAGGTGCACAAAGGATAGCCTTTGTCCCCGAGTAGCCATCCTCTTGGGGGAGGCTGTGCCTGGAACATGTCATGCACAGTACTCTGCCGCAGGATAAAGGCATCGTGGCTGCTGCCTGGGAAGCTGGCATTGACTGCCATGATGCGCTGCTTGTGGTCACAGACCAGCTGCACATTCAGAGAATGGTAGCCCTTCCTGTTGCGATACTGCTCGCCATGCTCCAGAGGGGCCCGCAAAGCCACATGCGTACAGTCAATGGCGCCCTGCACCAAGGGGAATTCCCCGAGTCTGGAAAATCCCAATGCGCGCTGATGCTGGCTCTCCAGGGCCATGGGGAAGGAGATGAATTGGCTTCTCCTTCTGAACAGTGCTTCGGTCACCTGGCGGATGCAGCGATGCGCGCCGTACTGGGAGATGTTTGCTATGTCCCCAGCAGCGTATTGGAAGGAGCCGGTGGCATAGAAGTTCAATGCCACTGTCACCTTCACTTCCACCGACAGAGACGTCCTGCACCTGAGCTTTGGCCGCAGATCTCGGCGAAGCAGGTGGCAGATCTCTGCAATCACCCCCTTCCGGAATCGGAGCCTTTTAACACATCGCGCGGCACTCATGTTTAGGTAGGAGCGCTGCTGGCGGTATAGCCTGACTGGGTAAGGCCTACGTGGCCGACGCCTGTAGCCCCCTCTGCCTCTAGCCAGGGCTGCCCCTCTCACAATACGTCTGCGAGCCCTACGGACATGGAGCTGCAGCTCCGCGTTGGCACCCCATGCAACCCCCATCAAATCCTGGCAAACACTCTAATTTCCAAATGGCCACTTGCAGCGCTGTTGCCTGAGTCCAAAAATACCTGGCTCTTGCTGCTTGAAACCAGTTAGCTATCCTCCTTGTTGTGTCTCCAGAAATGCGTTGCACAAGACTGTTTTCTGAAATAATGGATGGCCTTTATACTGGAGAGGACGTTCCCTTTAATTAGCGCCCCCCGGGGCCCGCGCTGGTTGTGTTGCGTTCCTTTTTCCAAACGCTCCGGCCGCCCGCCGCACAATGGGGCGGTCCGACTGAAGTTTGCAATCGGGGCGGCCAAAGGGCGTTGCACGAGGATGTGACGTCATTTTCTGCGCGCGCATCCGGGCGGGCGCTAAACTTTGCGCCGGCGCTAACGGGCAACTTAATTTGGGGCGGGGCGCAAACTGCGCTGCGCCCGGGCGCTACACGCATAGCGCCCGGAAATCACTTCTCTTAAGGCGCTAACTGCTGGCGCAAGCAACTGAAAATCTAGCCCATTCTCTTTCATAAATGTCTCATCATTGAACCCACAAAGAAATCAATACACTCCCATGCACCTCTTGGGAGCAGGATTAGTGTGGCATTATTAGAGGTGTGAGAAGTCTCCTGGCCCTGGTGAGGTGGTAGTTTTCAGTGACCTAATGGCATTTTGAAGGTTGATCCCTAAAAACTGTCATATAACCAAGGAGGAGATGGTCACTTTAATGGCCACTATTCAGGCTGCGCCTCACAACCAACCTGACGACTCCCAGTGATTCGGAGACACAGCGTGTCCACAGCGCCTGGTCTACACTCAAGGCTTCCATAATCAGCACCTGTGAAGAGACGCTCGGTCACACGACCAGGAAACACCAAGACTGGTTCGACGAGAATGACCAGGAGATCCAGGAGCTAATAAGCTGCAAGCGCAAGGCATTCCTGATCTGGAAACAGCAACAGAACTCAAGAGCAAGAAAGCAGCTCTACAGACGCCTGAAGGCCGAGGTCCAACAAAAAACTCGCGACCTGATGGTGGGTGGAGAAAACGCAGGAGATCCAGCAACTAGCCAACAACCACATCCATGGATTCTTTAGCACAGTCAAGACCACCTATGGCCCAAGCACCCAAGATCCTACCCCATGGTGGGCCAAGAATGGAGAGGCACTCATCAAGGACAGAGAGGCAGTCAGTGCCCACTGGAAGGAGCACTTCGAAGATCTCCTTAACCTACACTCTGTCCTTAACTCCATCCCGCAGCATGCTACCCGCCACCATCACAGCACAACCCCAGCCCGGCATGAGGTTGAAAAGGCCATCCGACAACTGAAGAACAACAAGGCCTCAGGAGCAGATGGAATCCCCGCCGAGGCGCCAAGACATGGTGGAGAAACACTATTGGTGTGAACACATGAACTCATTTCTCTTATTTGGAAGGAGGAGAGCATGCCAAGGGATCTCAGAGATGCCGTAATCGTGACCATCTTCAAGAAAGGTGACAAGTCCGATTGCGATAATTACAGAGGAGTCTCCTTGCTGTCTGCCACAGGGAAAGTCATCACAAAAATCCTCCTCAATCGCCTTCTCCCAGTGGCTGAAGAGCTCCTCCCAGAGTCGCAATGCGGATTCTACCCACTAAGGGGCACAATGGACATGATCTTCACCGCGCGTCAACTACAAGAGAAATGCAGGGAATAGCACCAACCGCTGTACATGGCCTTCTTTGACCTCACAAAGGCCTTCGACACCATCAACCATGAGGGATTAAGGAGTGTCCTCCTCAAATTCGGCTGCCCTCAAAAGTTTGTCACCATCCTCCACCTGCTTCACGACGACATACAAGCCGTGATCCTGACCAATGGATCCACCACAGACCCAATTCAAGTACGGACTGGGGTCAAGCAAGGCTGTGTCATCGCACCAACACTCTTCTCGATCTTCCTGGCTGCAATGATCCATCTCACCCTCAGTAAGCTCCCCGCTGGAGTGGAGCTAATCTACAGAACAAATGGGAAACTTTTCAACCTCCATTGCCTCCAGTCCAGATCCAAGGTCACCCCATCCTCTGTCATCGAATTACAGTATGCAGATGATGCTTGCATCTGCGCACACTCTGAGGCCGAACTCCAAACCATCGTCAACACCTTCACCGAAGCGTACAAGAGCATGAGCCTTACACTAAACATCCGTAAGGCAAAGGTCCTCTACCAACCTACCCCCGCCACACAGTACTGCTCCCCGATTATCAAAATTCACGACGAGGCCTTGGACAACCTGGACCACTTTCCATACCTCAGAAGCCTACTGTCAAGAAGGGCAGACATCGATAACGAAGTCCAACATCGCCTTCAGTGTGCCAGTGCAGCCTTCGGTTGCCTGAGGAAGAGAGTATTTGAAGACCAGGACCTCAAACCCAGCACCAAGCTCATGGTCTACAGAGCAGTAGTGATACCCGCCCTCCTGTATGCTTCAGAGACATGGACCATATACAGCAGGCACCTCAAAGCACTGGAGAGGTACTACCAACACTGCCTCCGCAAGATCCTGCAAATCCATTGGCAGGATAGACGCACCAACGTCAGTGTTCTTGCTCAGACCAACATCCCCAGCATCGAAGCTTTGACCATGCTCGATCAGCTCCGATGGACGGGCCACATCGTCCGCATGCCCGATACGAGGCTCCCAAAACAAGCGCTCTACTCGGAGCTCCGACATGGCAAGAGAGCCCCAGGTGGGCAGAGGAAATGGTTCAAGGACACCCTCAAAGCCTCCTTGAAAAAGTGTAACATCCCCACCGACACCTGGGAATCCCTGGCCCAAGACAGCACAAAGTGGAGGAGAAGGATCCGGGAAGGCGCCGAACACCTCGATTCTCTTCGCCGGGAGCAAGTGGAAGCCAAGTGCAAACAGCGGAAGGAGCACACATCAACCCAAGCACCCCACCCACCCGCCCCTTCAATCACCGTCTGCCCCACCTATGACAGAGACTGTGGCCTAGAAATTGAGTGCCCTTAGCGCCGATTTTGCGGCGCTAGAGGGCCTAGCGCTGCATTTGGCGCCGGCGCCGAAATTGCCTGGGGCCCTTACGCCGCGGTAGACCGGTAGCGCTGCGCCGGCACCGATGACGTCATCGGTGTGCGCAGCGTCCCGGTTGCCATGACGACGGGCCCCAGCGCCGAAATTCAGTTGCGGCCGCCTCGCCCGTGGCAGCCGCAACTAAGACTCTGGCAACCGAGTCTTCCCCGAGTTTGCGCCGGCGCATTAAGGTCGCGCGGCGGCCGGCCGCTTTCCCGTCGGCTGCCTGGCCGCACCTCCCTCCCCGGACTCCTCCACCCCCCCCCCCGCGGAACAGATGCGTCTGGCCTGCAAGCCCGGCACTTGTCCGAGGTGCCGGGCTCATTTTTTCAATATTTGAACGGACAGCGGGCGGGTGCAGGCAGCTCCTCCTTAACTGAAGGAGGAGGCCTGCACTTCCCCAGCCTGCCGCACCGCATCGGGTGCCGCAGCGCCGGATTAGCGCCGCAATTCGGCACTCAGCGCCCATTGGGAGGCGCTCACGCCCGCCAGTAGCGCCGGCAGCCGTCTGGGCGCGGCGCTACTGAATTTTTGGCGCGCGCAAGGGAATTAGCGCCGGCGCTAAATTTCCGGCGCTAAAGCCCTGGCGCGGCGTCAACTCAATTTCTAGGCCAGTAGGTCCTGCATTGGACTCATCAGTCACCTGAGAACTCATTTTTAATGTGGAAGCAAGTCATCCTCGGTTCCCAGGGAACTGCCTAAGAAGAAGGAGAAGAAGGTCATTTTAACTCCCCTTAAGACGTGAGCCCTTTCCTCACTTATGCTTTGCTGCAATTCTAGTGGTACCAATGAGAAAATATGTTAGAAATGCTGTCCAATTATATCTGAAATATTCAACTGCACAAACCTCTGGGTCACTTTACAGAATACAATTAATTTTTAGCATTACGGTATTTAATATTGTGCTTACCACTGGCACAATTGCAGTTGCAAACAGTTCTGTTGCAATGTGTGACTAAAATTTAGTGGCTTCAACAGCTATTACCATTGCTTCGATATTAAAATGTGTACGTAAGTTAACAATCTCTGCATATCATTCTTTTTCTGCTATAACACACCAATTGCCATGATCATAACAGGAACTGAGGATGTGAAGTTCTTGTACATTCTCTTCAATTAGCTGAGCCAATTCTCCTTCCCTGAAGACATGATAATATCTCATATATTCTGTAGCATCTGCAATGTCCTCCTGCTTATCGTCCAAAGCCACAGCTCTGGTACTGTCAATCATAGGGTCTGTTGAGTCTATTGCGGAAGTCCTTTTAAAAACCCCACTTCCCTCAGACCTCTGTGCTTCTTCATTTTTCTGAAAAATCTGGCTGTCTTCCATGGACTTAGCCTGATAAGGATTTAGGCCCCCGTGTCTGTAGATTTCACTTTGATGTCTTCCTTGTTTTTCTTTCAAAGCGCTTCTAGTCTCTAACCATTGTGCTTCTTCATGCTTTGAATTTTCAGCAAATACTTCATCATCTTCAAAACTGTCTCCCTTCATCAACTGTGGACAACCTCCATCCAAACTGCAGTGCCGAGAAGATATCCTCAACTTTCCCACAGGCTGCATGGAAGTAGTGTTATTTCGCCATGTGTGCATTAGGTCTGGTGAATTCCTCAGTGACTTAAGGTGGTCGATGTGTGTCTGCATTGTAGCCTCGTCGAGTGATTTGGAGAAGAACCACGAACGAAGCGATTTGCCCAGATTCTTGTAAAATCGATACTCTTGATCTTCGGACATCCTGGGGCAGCAGTTCTCTAACAAGGTGTGATTGTCAGTTCTGTAAGGAAGCATTGTGCGTTGATCCTGCCTGAGAGACAACATTTCACTGGCCTCAATTGGAGCTGTTTTCATTAGGTCTTTATCTTGTGCTTTGACTGTGCTCCCAACTATGGGTTTGTTGTTGCTTTGACCAGACTCTGATGATGGTCTTGAACACAAGGATCGGTTCCAAGGAACAAAGATGTCCTGTTTTTCAAAGCGACGATATTTTTGTTCCATCGCCCATACATAAATCATCATTTGTCCGCCGCGGTGCAAAGTCCTCGTCATTTCTCTTATTGCTCGGATACGTCTGTCTTTCGTCGAAAAATGATGAATCACTACAGTAAGAAATGATAGGATTCATTTATAATGATTATCACTATAGGAGAATATTTTTAGGCCTATGGGGAAAGAGTAGTGTGTGTGGAACCAATTGGATAGCTCTTCAAAGAGCTGGCACAGGCACAGTGGCCTGTTCTGTGTTGATTGATTCTATGGCTGGAATTTCCCCCTAAAAAATGGGTGGTTTTGGAGCGTGAGGGCAGTTAAATTGTTAAAAATGGGATTCCCGACCTGATCCCACCTCCAACCCGCCCACGTCCAGTTTTAACGGAGGCAGGACAGGGTGGGGGGGGGGAGTGGGCGGGCAGCCAACCCGCTCCCAGGGGGCGGAACATCAATTTAAATACTATAATGAGGCTGGAAGCCCCTTTTTGAACCTCCATTTAGAATTCAACTGCATATTGATGGGTTTCACACAATTTGTGAAACCCAGAGGTTAAACCGAGGTGGGATCTGCTGGATCCAGGAGGTAAGTGGCTTTATACCTACCTCCTGGATCCAGGGTCCCTACCTAATCCACCCTCCCACGATCAGAGGCCCCCCATGAGGCCTCCAATCACCTCCCCAGAACTCCGATCCCCACCATGAAGCCTTCTCCCCACCCCGCCCCCCGCAGATGATGCTGAGGCTGGCCCCAATCTTCTCTCCCCCCCTACCGATCCCCGGCCGAACCCAACCCTGCTGATCCCCGACACCCCCATCCCCAATCCTCCCCTCCTGATCCCCGATCCTCCTCTGCCGATCCCTGACCATCCGGCCGCGATCCCCGACCGAGCCACAGCTGATCCCCGACCACCCACCACCCCCCCAACTGCGATCCCTACCCCGGACCGACCCCTCGTTCCCTATCCGCATCTGCAGGCCTACCTGCCCGCAGCCAGCCAGCCTCTCAATCTGGCTGGTTGCAGCCGGGAATCCGAGGCCTCACACGCAAATCTATCCCTGCAGTTAAATTCGCCCGCCTCGGAGGCCCCCCCGCCCCCAACCCACCTAGCTGCAGAAAATTCCAACCCATGATTCTGTGATCACTGAGTTGGAAAGCAAGATGAACAGAAACTGAAATAGGATATGAGCGACAGCAAAATACTGCAGATGTTGGAAATCCGAAATAACAACAGAAAATGCTGGAAAAACTCAGCAGGTCAGGCAACATCCGTGGAGAGAAATTTGAGTTGACGTTTCGGGTCGAACCCTTCTTCAAAACTGGAACGAAAAGAAACTGGATCGAAGGCAGGGCTGCGATCGGACAAAAGAATAAAAGAAACAAAAGAAGTAAAAGAGATTAGAAGCTAGACGAGATGGTAATAGGCTGAGATTAGGTGTAAAGTGTTCTCTCCCACACCTGGCAGCTATCTTTTGCCCTGCCAGTACACTTTACACCTAATCTCAGCCTATTACCATCTCGTCTAGCTTCTAATCTCTTTTACTTCTTTTGTTTCTTTTATTCTTTTGTCCGATCACAGCCCTGCCTTCGATCCAGTTTCTTTTCGTTCCAGTTTTGAAGAAGGGTTCGACCTGAAACGTCAACTCAAATTTCTCTCCACGGATGTTGCCTGACCTGCTGAGTTTTTCCAGCATTTTCTGTTGTTATATAGGATATGAGTGCTTTGATTAGGAATGTATGGCTTGCAAGCCACAAATTTATACAATAATACTCAGCAATTTCATCAACACTGTGGAGGATAGGTAGTACTATTTGCCAAGCAGAACTTATAAACTGCACACTTATTATACAATGGATCGAGAAACTATTTTTTCATCTAAGCATTTTATAGAATCATCCAGCACAGGAGACCATTCGTCCCATTGTGTCTGTGCCAGCTCTTTGAAAGAGGAAACCAATTAGTCCCACTCCCCTGCTCTTTCCTCATAGCCCTGTAACATAGAAACATAGAAGATAGGAGCAGGAGTAGGTCATTCGGCCCCTCGAGCCTGCTCCGCCATTCAATGAGATCATGGCTGATCATCCAAACTCAGCGCCCTGTCCCTGCCTTCTCCCCATATCCCTTGATCCCTTTAGCCTTAAGAAATATATCTAACTCCTTCTTGAATATATTTAATGAATTGGCCTCAACTGCCTTCTGTAGTAGAGAATTCCACAGGTTCACCACTCTCTGGGTGAAGAAATTCCTCCTCATCTCTGTTCTAAATGGCTTACCTCTTATCCTTAGACTGTGATCCCTGGTTCTGGACTCCCCGACCATCGGGAACATCCTTCCTGCATCTAGTCTGTCTAGCCCTGTTAGAATTTTATAAGTTTCAATGAGATCCCCTCTCATTCTTCTAAACTCCAGCGAGTATAAGCCCAATCGATCCAATCTCTCCTCATACGTCATTCCTGCCATCCCAGGTATCAGTCTGGTAATTTTTCCCTTTTCAAGTATATATCCAGTTCCCTTTAGAAAGTTACGATTGAATCTGCTTCCACCATCCTTTCAGGTAGTGCATTCCAGTGCATTACGTTTGAAATGTAAAAGTTGAATATTTGTAACTTGGTGGAAATATTGGAAAAGAAAGTGAGAAATAGCATGCTTTAGCCAGTAGTCATGTCAACTAAGGATTAAGGGGGAAAAATTCGGTTGCTTTGCGCCTCCCATTGGTGCACCAAGGAGGCACTAACGGGGTGAAAAGCACCTACTGCCCTGGCACGGCGTCGCTAACGCCTCCCGCGAAAATCAGCGGGAGGTGAGCGGTGGCGGTAGCCGGTAGTGCCCTGTGGTGCTGTGCCTCCGGTGATGACGTCATCACCGTGGGCAGCGCCGCGCTCACGTCTCGGCCGCAAACTTGACTCGCGCCCCCTGACCTACCGCCGGACGCTATATCCGACAGGGTCAGGGTGGCATTTTTGTGGCCGGGGCGGGTGTCCATTTTTTTTGGGCCGCCTGCCAGCACCTGCACCCTCTCGCCTCCCCCTGCGGGGTGCCGGATGCGATCAGTCAGCCCAGCACTCCTCTTGAGTGCCGGGCTCTTTTGCCGGCACCCCTCTCCCCAGTGGTCCGGCAGGACCCCGGTGCACGCTGTGCTAGGCCCCTCCCCTTTAATCAGGGGAGGGAGGCCTGCAATACCGCAGCGCTACGCGCCGACTCGCATTGCGCTGCTGCACATAGCGCCGCAATATTCAATGGGAGCGCCCCAAGAGGGAGGAGGAGCGCTTCCAGTAGTGTCCCACCTCCTGCATGGGGCGCTACCATTCAATTTTGGGTGCGGGGGCGCTAACATTTTCAGGGCACTAAAAGCAGCCCCCTGGCGAAGTTAGCGTCCCAAAGGGGGCATGAGCCAATTTTTCCCCCTAAGACTTTCTCAAGTGGCCAATAATGCTATGTAGGTACTTTAAAGACAAAGGGAACATTCATGGCCAAATTGGATGATGGGAAAGTCAATGGGCACTGGCAATAGCTGACACTGCATTACGCAGAAAGCATTGGAGCCTCTCACTACTCTGAAGTCTCCCCCCAACCGCCCGCCCTCAAGAATGTGAGCTAACATTTAGATGCCTTTTAATAGCACATTCATATTGCAGAACTGCTTTAGCAAATGGTTCTGCAATGCTAGATCAGGTCCTGGGTGCAAGCTACACTATTTATATTGCAACATGGTATCTACAGCAAGCAGAACAACATCAAAATGTTGTTCTGAAGTTGCAATTCCTGGTTATGTAGCTGGCCGCCAACGCCTCCCTGTGGCTGGGAAAGATCTGTGCAAGTGAGAACTGACTCCATTACTGGTCTGTAAAATCAAGCGCAGTCACTCAGCCTACTAGCAGCTAAAACTACCGACACATCCCAAAGTAAGCCCTAGATGCTCCTTACCATCGTCGGGAGTGCATTGTACTTCCACCCATCTGATGGCTACAGAGTTGACCCTAGCAGCTTTCCAGAGTCAGCCTATTTCTCAAAGGATTCACACTGGAAACTGTCAGGGATTAGCAGATTCTCCCGAGGTGCTGGAATGTGATGTGGTGCCTCAAGATTTAAAGCCCTGCAGCAGCTTAAAAAGGCAGTGTGTGCAAATTCAGCAAAGGAGAAAATATAAAAGTGATGGCTGCAAGGAAACCTGTTGGAACCTCCAACATGGCTAACGCTGAGATTAAGGTACTTTTGGAGGATATGAGGATGTAAGGATTACTTGGCATCCAGAGAAGAGACCAACTGATGCACATGAGGGCATAGTGGAAGGAGGCAGCTGAAGGTTTAACAGCCACCTTCACAACCCCCAGATCAACAATACAATGCAGAAACAAATTTAATGATTTGACTAGGGTGGGCAAGGTAAGTGCACCACAGTTGACTGCCAACACTGGGACTTTCCAGCTGCTACTGCAGAGCAGCAACCAGAAGGCCCCAAGACCAGAAAATCAGTGGGGAATGAGGGGAATTCCTAAAATCGGGACTGCTCTTGCGTTCAGGTATCTTTGGGCTGTCCCAGGGAGCCCAAATGATTTTCTGGTCTGTGGAAAGTCCCTGCACAAGGCCCACTGCCAGGTGCCTTCAGCTGCCTCTCCACCTGGGTGCCCAATGGGCAGATAGACAGCCTTGTGAGGCAGGAAGCCAGGAATATCCCTCCTGCCTTATTATAATGCTTATGTTGGGACTGCAGCTACTGCAGACACAGGCCCAGTTACATGTATTTGCAGAAATCCTGGGGCAGGATTGTGGAGACAGAGAACTGGTATGAAGGGTCGTTGCCCCAATTTCTTCTTCACCACAACTGAGCTTTCCCCAGGCACAAAGTGAAAAATCTCCCCTAGGGTCTCTACTTGAAATATTAACCGATTTGTTCTCTTTTAAGATGCTAATAGCCCACTGTGTAATTCCAGCAGTCACTGTTTTTATTGTAGTTATTATGTAAAAGAGGTTGAATTATAGATTAGTCCAAAACCATATGCCGCCAATTGACTAGATTACGAGGGATTGGATGGCTCCACATCCATTAAAGGCTAATCTTCCCACTGTAAAATGACCTTTGCTGGCCATAATAGAGAGGAAGATTGACAGCACTGTTCCGAAAATATGCACTCATGCACTGTTTTATCTAATGAGACAACTACTTTGTCATTCAAATTGTACCAGATTAAGATTTTATTCCAAATAAACCCGATGAGACATAATTTAGATCCCTTTTAAGATACACGGTAGCATAGTGGTTATGCTACTGGACTAGTAATCCAGAGGCCTGGACTAATAATCCAGGAATGTGAGTTCAAATCCCACCACGGCAGCTGGGGAATTTAAATTCAGTTAATTAAATAAATATGGAATAAAAAGCTAGTATCAGTAATGGTGACCATGAAACTATCGGATTGTCGTAAAAACCCATCGGGTTCACTAATGTCCTTTAGGGAAGGAAATCTGCCATCCTGGTCTGGCCTATATGTGACTCCAGACCCACAGCAATGTGGTTGACCCTTAACTGCCCTCTGAAATGGCCTAGCAAGCCACTCAGTTGTACCAAACCCTACAAAGAAGTATACTGCGGTGGTTCAAGAAGGCGGCTCACCACCACCATCTCAAGGGCAATTAGGGATGGGCAATAAATGCTGGCCTTGCCAGCAACGCCCACATCCCATGAACGAATAAAAAATTACAGCTCTCATCTACATTCAGTCATTAAACATTGGGCCAGGAATTCCAGGCCAGAAGCGTGAGTACGGTCGGGTTACTCACGCATCTGGCCGTTGGAAATGCCGACGTTCAGCAGGAACAGCGCATGCGGGGAACGCCGGCATTTCCAGACCCGAGGTCTATTCACAGCGCGTGCGACTGCACAGGCAGCGCTTGCGCAGTGAACTTTGTAGATTTCACTGATGGATTCAGTGAGGGTAAGTCCCTAGAACTTACACGTGAAAAAAGCAAGTGTAAAGTTGTTCATTGGCTGGGGAAGGAGATATATTTTATGGAGGAGCTTATGAAATGCAATATTTAGGTTTGGGAAAGGGAGGGAAGTTATTTTAAGAAATTTTAAGTAAGTTTTAAACTTTAATTTTTTTTTTTTTTAAACGGGTTTTCAGAACGGTAGGTAGAAGGAGCAATTGTGGCTGTGTGAATGGAATGTGAGAATGAGTTATGTATGTATGTCCACATATATTCCTTTACGTATATGTATGTATGTTTTATATTCCTTCACTAATGTGTATGAATGTATATTTTTAATTATGATTTTCCAATAAGTTACTTTCTCTGAAAGTCATAATTAAATAATACATTCATACACATAAGTAAAGGAATATATACATAACACGCAAAGGAATATATACAGACATACATACTTTCAGAAGCTCCACGATAAGAAATATCTTCCTCCGCAGCCTCTGGAGCAACTGTACCCATGCTTTTTTCATGTGTAAGTTGTAATGACTGGACCTCACTGAAAACATTAATGAAAGCGGCGAATTATACTGCGCACGCGCTGCCTGTGCAGGCGCACGCGTTCTGCCTCTGAACCCCTTCGTTCAGAGGACAGGAAATGCCAGTTTTCCCCACATGCACTGTGCATGCTGAAAACCGGCATTTCATCCGGCCAGATGTGTAAGTACCCCGACCGTACTAGCGCATTTGGAAGGGAATTACTGGGCCAACATTTTACATGTCAATACAATAAAAAATTTAACAATTGCACGACTTGCCCCCTCGCATCTGCGACTGAGGGTCCAAGGAGGTGCATTGCGCAAGAGGTCATCATCGTACGTATCCTCACACTGTTCCCTTTGGGGAACTGTATGAAGTGGTGGAAGGATTTATGGCCGTGATTAACGCTCATTCCGTGACCGTAACCATCTTTGAACCAGCCATTAGGGTGGTTAGTCCTATGGCGGGAGGGTTTTACGGGCTCCCACAACCCATCTGAGGGGGGGGGCCACCAACACCCACGGACGCAAGTATCCCGCTGGATGTCCACCCAGAATTTAAAGTTGGAGCTCCGACTCCACTTGCCGGGACTGTCT
The DNA here is from genome assembly GCF_052327205.1 of Somniosus microcephalus. NCBI lineage: Eukaryota > Metazoa > Chordata > Chondrichthyes > Squaliformes > Somniosidae > Somniosus > Somniosus microcephalus. The sequence goes on along the minus strand of NC_140988.1, from coordinate 238,241,084 downwards.
GGAGTGGGGTTCAAAACCCTACTCCTTCTGGCCCAGCGGCGGGGATGCTTACTGCTACGCAAAAGGCCCACTCCGCACAAAAGGTGACACCCATACGTTTCTTGCGCCTTTTCCCTCCCCGTGACTGGAGCCCTATGCTGCCATTTCACGTTGCTAATTGGATTGGGCCTTTGTCATAGCGGTAGGATCCCCGCCGCTGGGCCAGATCAGGGTAGGGTTTCGAACCCCGCTCCAGACAGTCCCGGCAAGTGGAGTCGGAGCTCCGGCTCTAAATTCTGGGTTGACATCCAGTGGGATATTTGCGTCTGTGGGTGTGGGTGGCCCCCCCTCCTTGTATAGCTTGTGGGAGCCCGTAAAACCCTCCCGCCATAGGACTAACCGCCCTAATGGCTGGTTCAAAGATGGTTACGGTCACGGAATGAGCGTTAATCATGGCCATAAATCCTTCCACCACTTCATACAGTTCCCCAAAGGGAACAGTGTGAAGACACGTATGACGACGACATTGCTAAATAAATAAATGGAATTAAAAAAATTCTTTTAGGGCTTTTAAAAGTCTTTAAATTGCTTTAATTCTCTTTAAAACTACTTCAGATTACTCAAAATAATGCAAACATTTTAAAAAGTTTATAAAAGTTACCAAAATCTTCAAAAAACTTCCAAAAACCTATTTAAACTGCTGCTTTGCATGTAAAAATCCTTAGCAGCTTGACAGAAACATTGGGGGCGTGTCCAGTGAAACTGAGACCTCAAGGGGCGTGTCTCACTTACACTGCACGCTCCTGGCTTCGCGCTGGCTGCACTCCTGGGCGGCGTGACGTCATACGCTGCCCGGGAATGTGCTTTCTATTTCTGCAAGTTCAGGCGTCCCAGAAGCTGATCGGCACGAGCGCGGGGTAAGTGCAAATACGGGGCTTGCACTCGCTGCAAGCCCCGTTCTGGAATTTCTGGGCCATTATGAATTTTCTATGCAACTACAATAACAATAAGACTACACTTTAAAATGCAAAACAAAATACCTTAGCTACAGTTTTAAAATACCAATACAAACAAGGAGAATTTGATCAAAGTCATGATAAAATATTGCATATATTGTATGAATTCAGTACACTTTAAGTTGTGTAAGCATGTACCTAAAATAAAACAGTTGTTAGGATTTTGTATGTCCACAATGTATTTGTCAGCTGTGGCTCATTGGGCAGCACCCTCGCCTCTGAGTCAGAAGGTTGTGGGTTCATAGTCCCGCTCCAGGGACTTGAGCACATAAATCTAGGCTGACACTCCAGTGCAGTGCTGAGGGAGTGCTGCACTGTCGGAGGTGCCGTCTTTCGGATGAGACATTAAACGTCTGCTCTCTCAGGTGGACGTAAAAGATCCCGTGGCACTATTTTGAAAAGAGCAGGGGAGTTCACCCTGGTGTCCTGGCCAATATTTATCCCTCAATCAACATAACAAAAAAACAGATTATCTGGTCACTATCACTTTACTGTTTGTGGGAGCTTGTTGTGTGCAAATTGGCTGCCACGTTTCCCACATTACAACAGTGACTATACTTCAAAAGTACTTCATTGGCTGTAAAGTGCTTTGATACATCCGGTGGTTGTGAAAGGTGCTATAGAAATGCAAGCCTTTCTTTCTTTTAGTTATGATTATCACACAGCTCCCTTGGAAGTCTAGTCTACATTTGTCTATTGTAAAAAATTCTACAACACTGCACATGTTGGAAGATGATTTCAACAGTGATACAACTCTATGCAGTGCCTGGGGAGCACTCAATTTTCAGACATGACAGAGAGGAAAAGGGGGCGGAGCCCTGCTATATCAGGTCTCTGCCCCGTTTACTCTTACCCAGAATTTCTGTGTCTTGCCTAAATAGGCAAAGCAGGACCTCCACCTGCAACAGGCGCAGGCCAAGCACAGCAATGGTAAAGGCCACTTCCAGTGGTGCCCCATGAATCTGGTGATGGGCCTTGACCAGAGGACCCCTCAGATCAGAAGGCCACAGGGGGCTCAGAAGCAAGGCGAAGAGGACACTAATGGTCAGTTTTGACTTTCTTTTCAGGCACCCAGTAGATCTGACCTGGGGGCCTTCTGGTTGTTGTGCTCCAACAGCAGTCACAAAAGTCCAGAGGCCAGCGGCCTGGTCTGCAGCTGCGCCCTTGATTCTGCCTCCGACTTGTGGTGCTAGACCCTGCAAGCGGGTGGATCTCACCAGAAGTGGGAGTGGGGCCATGCTAATAGTCCAGGACACCAGATGCAAGGGGACAGCAGCTGGACAGGTGGCACACTTATGATGCAATCTGCCTGTCCTGCACCAGAGCGGGGAGAGCAGGCACGAGAAATGGAATATCAGACCCTTCCGCCATGCACGAGCTATAACAAAATCAAAATGTCTTTATAAAGTGTACAGAATGCAGGCTTGTAATACTCTGTCCTATCTTCTGGCATGTGGTCATGTGATATCTTCTCTTACCTCCAATAGAGATGATAGCATTAAAACACTGATCCCTGTAGGGGAGAACGAGGTTGTCGCACACCATGACTTCATGTCCATGCCTTTTAGCAATCTCCACCAAGGGGCTGCAATAATCACTGCCCAGCTTATAGGCCTGGCTGTTTACACTCAGATATTTTCCAGTCCCACAGCCTGCAGTAGACAAAGGCCGCAGTTAATGCCAGCTCATTGCTTCTTACAATGACACTGAGAGGAATTAGGTCTAATTGTGATATAAAAGGGAGGATTCCACAATCCAGTGCTCATAGCAGGGAGTATCGGTTGCAGGGATTGCAATTTGGAAAATTTCAAGCAAGCAACCTATTATTTTCCATCCGTGCATTTGCACACAAATGAGCTGCCCTTGCACCAAAGGTCACCTCATTAGGATATTGAAATGTTGCTGCCAGCACATTGCTCATGACATGTTGAAAGAGCGAAGAGTTTGAGGGAGCAGCTCGCAAAGGGCTGACAGTGCTTTAACTGGAAGTGGACAGTGACAGCAACTGAGAGGAGGTTGATCCTGAGCAACAGTGTGGCACTGTGGAGCAAGGGACACTCCAGTGGAGGGTGACAGGCAGGTTGACTACAGGAATAGTGGTGGTGGTAGTGGAGGATTCTATAGTCAAGGATATAGACAGGCTTTTTTGCAGTCATGACCAGGAGTGCCAAATAGTATGCTGTCTTGCTAGTGTCAGGGTGAAGAATGTACAGAATCAGTGAGAATAGTGAGAAAGAGCAGCCAAATGTCATGGTCCATATTGGAACCAATTACATATAAAGAAGTACATTTCAGGTCTTGCAAGGAAGTTTAACAAGTTAGCAACCAGATTTAAAAAACAAGACCTCTAGGGTGGCAAATTCCAGATTGTTTCCATGTGTCCACGTTGGACAAGATAAGGACAGGAAGTTTAAGAAGGTCAATGCATAGCTGCAGGGCTGATGCAGGAGGAAAGGGTTCACACACTTGTGACAAATTTAAATAGTTATTGGGTGAAAACCATTTTCGGCAGGGTGTCTATTGACACCACTGTGTCAGCCAATGAGTTGGAGGCAGAGCGGGACTTAGGGCAGAACTCACAGCAAACACAGTAAACAAAGTCTATTTACTCAGCAAACAGAGTCTGTTTAAACAGCTCACTACACCAGTCTACAGAGTCTATTTAAAAGAATCTCTACAGCAAACAGAGCTCATGATTGAAACTGCAGTAACGTGTCCTGATAAAAGCAGGGTGAGTTCTCAAGCAAAATAAAGTGAGTGGAGGATAGTTACATGCAAATTATGAGCATAAAATTAATCCTTGTCAATTACAGCAGTGCAGTCTCCAGGCATGATTAATGGGAGTTTTACTCAATCATCTCCATTCTGGCCAGAAATAGTGGTGTCACTATATGCAGCCTATTTTAGGTGGCTCAAAAAATCAGTAAATTTGAAACCAAATGCTGGAAGACAGTGTATTTGCATAGTAATACTAATAAAAACATATTGTGGCCTATTAAAACAAAAATGGTTTCCAAAAGCGAAAATATTAAAATGAAAAGAAGCTTTGCTAAGTTCCTCCCAGGTCTATGACATTTTTTGTTTCTTAGTGATCTTCATTTTCTGGGCTCATTCTTGAGCTCTGCAAACATTTACTTCTGCCAATTGATGTAGAGTGGAAGAATTCCATAATATCAGCCAAAGGGGATCCCATTCAGTAAGCCCATTCCACAGTATGAGCAGGTCTTTTTAGTGTTTTTAAGAGACTGATCACATCTGATTTGTTCCTTTTGTTCAAGACTTGGCAGAACGGCTTACCCAGTGATTTATACAAGAAGCATTTGCAGTTCTATCATTGCTTAGTTGAAAAAGACAACATGTAACTGAGCAATACAGAATAGACAGTTTCATGTTTGATCCCCATTCTTAACTGATCTTAGCCAAGGTGGTAGTAGAGGTGCTATAAATGTCCGCCGTGTCCCTGGGCTCAGTGAGACAAAAATCAGCCATGTTCTTGATCACTATCCAGTGACCCCTAATAGAAAGTGTGTGAAAGACAGGTAAGAACAGGATTCTGTGATGACCTTTCTCCCTCCCTTGATAGTTGACTAGTCTTTCAGTATCATTGTCCTGACTACCTGTATGAGTCCAAACATTCAGGAGAGGTGCGGGAGAATGCCCAGTGCCCATGGAACCGTATCCCAGCAGGAGTTGTTGCCTTCAGGACAGGAGAAGTGTAGAACGGAGGGGAAATTGGCAAGAAACTAACAAAATCCCTGCTGAATAATGACAAATAAGAGAATCATAGATATATTGGCCCGGAATTTGTGGTCAGCAGTGAAGCGAAGGTGTTTGTTGCTGGCCCTGAAGTTCGCTCCACACAAGGATTTCGCAATCCCTGTGTTGAGAACTTCAGGTTTTCCGACTTTCAGTGCAAATCAACAGAAGTTAATGGGGGTTGTGCGAAGTGCTGTGAAGTCAACAGGCTATCTAAGCAGCCAATCAAAATGTAGAATTCTCACAGACAGCGAACAAGGAAGTGAGTAAGCTCTTAAAATTCTAACTTTTTAAAAATGTTAGAGAGAGCAAAACAAAATTTACAATTTTTTTAAAAAGGTTCTTAAAAATGTAAATTTTTATTAAAATGGACAAATTTCACACTGCACAAAATTAAAATTAGTTTTCCAGGCCCTTAACATTTGTTTAGTATTAATAACACTGTCAAAACCCCAGTTACACCTAATCCCTTTGGGTCTAACTTTTAGTGGGGAATTTAACAGCGTACTTACTGCAGAAGAGCCAAAGTTTTCGTCAGTTTCCCTGATTTGGCTGATTACACAGATTGCCGGCTCTGTGGGGGTGGGGGGTGGGCAGAGGGGTGAGGGTGCGCAGCGCAGCCAGTTTCGGAGCTGTCATTGGCAGACCGCAACTTCAGGATTTTCGCATGCGCCTGCGCATATGCCAAGTCCCAAAGTTATGGTTAGTTTCAAAGGCGGAATGACAGCGAACGCTGCCAGTTCGCCATCATCCCAACCACAAATTCCGGGCCAATGTTAAAAATGTCACTTTCAGATTATCCAGATGAAAACTTGAAATCCATCAAAATCATAGAAGCAGGGACTTATATTTATTAATTTTTGTTAACAGGTTCTGGCTCTTGAACAGAAGACATGATATAATCAACAAGAACAACTTGCATCTATGTAGTGCCTTTAACGTAGTAAAACATCCCAAGGTGCTTCACGGGAGCGAAATATATAAAGCAAGGCAATTAAACAATATTTAGCAAAATTCCCACATACTAATACATTGATAAACATGTTTATTGCAAATCTCTTACCGACATCAGCAATGAGGCTGCCCGGTTCTTGGTCCAGGAGGAACTGTCGGACACAAGGCCAGGCCTTGCTTCGGAGCTCGATGAAGTATGGTGCCGTTTGCTCATATACATTATGAACGTGTGCTTCTTCCAACTGAATGGCTTCTAATTCCATCCTGTGGCAAAAAGGTCAGACTGGAGTTCTGAATAATACTATATTGACTGGTGCTAATCCATGCATTTCCTGTAAACCTTTCAATCAGATTCGACTCTTTAACTATATGAGCGGTGCCTCCTGAACCTTGATTGTACATTCGTAATCCATTTATGTCAAAGGCATATTCCAGGCTTATTAGAATTAAGTGCCTGAAGCTTTACCTCAACAATTCGTCATAATTTGCAGCACTTTAAAACCCTTCTCATATTGCTGCATGTTTGGATTAAAACAAATATCCAAACTAGTAGAAATATTTTTTTATATTCTAATAGTTAATTGACAGTTAGTAGTTAATGGTCCCCAGTTTATCTATATAGACCAGGGATATTAACATGCAAATTTGGGCTGGCATTGCCATTAGTCGATTTTTCCCAGATTTTGTGGAGAAGATGGTGATAGACATAAAACCTGGATAATCCATTGTTGAATGGCCATTGCAACAGTATAAATAGGGCAGCCTCTAGCATAAACTGGGCAGCAGTCCCGTGCTGCCAGAACACTGTCCAGTTTGTCCCATGGAATTGTTTCTATCAATAACCATTCCAGTCTAAACTGTGCCAATATTGCAAAATCTATGCTAAAAGTATGTCATTTGCAGCAATGTGATAACAGGTCCTATCTCATGAGACAGACTGAATAATTCTCCAAGTTATAATGGGCTATGATCAGCATCAGTTTGGAAATGTTTATCATATCGCTGCTTCACATAGCCTATTCTAATTATAACAGCAGTAGTATGAGTATGTTTTCAGCTAAGTAAATATTAAACCAAAGATCAGGGGGAAAAAATTCGGTATTGCCCATTTTGGGGCGCTAATATTGGCCGGGCGTAAAGTTTAGCGCCTGGAGCTAATTATCGTCTCCGAATGCAAAATTCACCTCTATCGCCCTGGAGGTGATTTGAGCGCTAAATCAGGTGCTACACACCTCTCTTCAGGCACTAACATCAGGAAGCGAGGCGCTACCTCAGAACTCTACCGAAGCTCAGGCGATGCCAATTACCATAGAAACCGCACAGACTGGCACCATCCAGTTCTTAAAGGGGAGGGGCCATCTTGCTGGCCAGCCACACCCTACTCATTACAGCCTTGAATCTCGGCCTGGAGAAACCTCAAAAGTAATTGTGTGGAAGCACTAATGGATAGGCCCAAGGAAAGAGCTCGACACTTAGGAACCTCAAAAGTGGTGCTGAGGGCCAAAACTCCTTAGGACAGCATTAAAACCAAAAATTTTGCCAACAAGAAAAGGCAGGAAGCGCCTGCCTTTAAATAGAGCTCCCCAGGCCCTTCCCGACTTGAAAATGTTCCACTCTACCTGTCGTTCCTAGCGGCAGGTGCTAAGGCAGGGGGCGCGACTCAATATCCGGTCCGGGGCACTACCAGGGCGTTGCACGCTTGGCTGACGCCATGATCTGCGGGCGCAGGAGATCGTGGCGGTAGTGTTTAGCGCTGCCGCAAAACAGCTGGTGAATTTCGCGAGCGGCGCTAAAATCGCCGCGCTTGGGCACTAAGTTCGTAGTGCCCCATTAATGCCCCCCGGAGACACTAACAGTGTGAAGGAATAAGCCATATAACCTATTCAGAAAAAGACACCATTCTATGAAAGAATTCTGGCCTTATTAAAACATGACAAACTGGGTTTGGAAATCTAGAAACCGAACGATGAAAAAGCTGTGATAGCATTCTGGCTATTGAGATAGTTGCTGACACTGAATCAATAAACTTATTGAAACAGAAGGTTAAAGGCTCCTGACAATCTGAACCTTTGGGAATAAGACAATAGTACACCCTGTATAAGGTGTTCTAATTTACACCTCGTAAAGAAGCACATAAAAGTAACAAACATCTGCCTTCATAAAAATGATACCAAGTACAGGAAACTCTCATTTAAACGGCACCTAAATATCCAGAATTCTCTATTAACTGGCAAAATTCATACTCCAAAAACACCTCAATAACCGGAAATGTTGCCGAGTCCGAGCCCGAGTCGCCCGCGGTGGCCAAGTTAGTCAGTGGGAGTAGTTCTCCAAACTGCCACTACTCGGCTTCTTGGCGCTGTCGGGGGTCATTAAAGAGTTATGGATTACCCTCAACTGGCAGTACTGTACTTAATCAAACATCTTCCACCATTCATTTAACACAACATTCTGTAGGTGAGTACCCAATTACTGTATACTGCACATTTCTTGATTTTTTAAATTTTTGTTTGTTAAAAATAGCCTCTGTAGATAACCCTCTCCATTATTCGGAATTTTTAATCAACCGGCACCATCCCGGTCCCGTCGGTGCTGGATACCAAAGAGTTTCCTGTAAAGCGCACCTGCTGTTACACCGTTTTTTATGATAAACTTAGAACACCTAGAGGAGAGACATGGTTCTGTAGTGCTACCAGCTGATCTGACTGTAAGAATTGCAGGGGTCAGCAGAAAAATGACTAGAAATAATTAGCTTACATCAGCAGAAAGCCTTAAAGGAAATACCACTGGAAAAGGATATAAATATTGAACTCTCAAATGGGATAGTAGACTTGCTTAAAGGGGCAAAGCGATTCTCGGCTTCAGAGCCAGCTCTGTAAGTCTCCAAATCTTTGTACCTCGGGGATCAAAGGTACTTTATTTGATTTTGGTGGATATCCTGAATAAAACTAAGAACTGTAAAACTGTAGCAAAGTTAAGATTTGAGAGTAGGTTCTCTGATAATAGAATTGTAAGCTTTCTTTTTTTGGAACTGTTAATGTTGCGATTGACTCACCAACTGTAAATTATATGTTGGTTCTTTAATAAATCTATATATTTTTAGAATTGTCTCACATAATACTTCTGTGTCAAACTCGCAAACTCAATCTCTGTACACTCTTTGGTGAGGAGTTGCAGAATTCTGGGGGAGTTTTCTGGACCCTCATAATATCCAGAACGTTACAGTCTAGCTAAACTTATTAAAAGTGCTATCTGGAGGATAGTAATATTTTCAGGTTGTTCCTTTCCTTTAGGGAGAGATAGGCCGGACCTTTAGATCCAATTAAGCGTCTTTAGGATTCGGCTACCTCAAACTTTAGTTGAAAGTGAACGTCAGAGGAATACGCCTGATCCGGGGTAGCCCTAAAGGGGCTAGGACTAGTAATTATCCCTTCAACAGGAGGCACTAACCACCCAAATTTTTCCCCCCAGGTCTCAATTTCATGCTTCCTCTGTAGAATCGTACCCCTGAAAATGCAGCTCCCCCTCAGTGTTGCACTGGTGTCTCAGGTCAGACTACTGGTATTTGCCTCAAACTCACAGCCTTGTGATCCAGAGATGAAAGTATTACTAATAGAGCTAAGCTATGAAAGAGAAAAATTGTCCAGTTGTCCTGTTGCAGATTATATTCCAGAGCCCTTGCTGGTATCTGTGCATGGATCGGTGCAGGTTGAGAAAAGAAAAAAGAATCGGGCCCAGTTGTAATGGTTTCCATAGCTCAATAGGCTGCCAACATTCATGTCTGAATTTACACATGAGAAATAGCCACTTGGGTAAAGCACCAGAGGGTTCCAGTACTTGTGGGGTAGTAAGAATCAATGCCTTCAGGAAAGAAGGGAAGAAAAGATTGAAAAATAAACACTTCTGTGCTATCATCCTAGTGGAAATCTAATTTTTATTCCCATTGGTCTTTCTCCACAAATATGTTGGCCTCGGGATTGGGCTACTTACCACCACCTGTTTGCTCTGCTATCCTAGTGAAAAATGGCGCCCATCACTCTAGCGCCCTCCTCTGGTGCGGGACTCGGCGGCTGCCATTTTGGTGAGGGCCTTAACACTGCCAATAGCAGCACTGGCCCTGGAGATGTAAATGAAGAGAGGGTGACGTCAGTTGGCTTGCAACACCAACTTAACGTCACCTCTGCGAACTTCAACCTTAGTGCTGAGTTTAGCACTGGGTCCTAAGCTTGCTCTGAAAAGTAAGCGTTCAGCAGACTGACAGAGATGGTATCAGCACCTCTTAAAGGGGCACACATATCTTTCAGGTAAGTTTGCATTTAAGCTTTAGGACTGGATTTTTAAAATTTTATTGAAGTAGTGGCTTGGTACAATAATGCAAAAAAAAAAATTTGTGTGCAGGGAGTGCTGCTGGACACTTACAAGGCCTCGGATAGTAAAGGGAGGCCTTTGAGAAGACAGAACATTCTGCAAATACTCAGCAGGTCAGGCAGCATCCATGGAGTTCATGGCCGCGATTTCGCCGACCGAGGCGGGTCCGGGGCAGCCAGGGTCAGTGTCGCGGTTCCAGCCCGTTGCCTACTGCAGCCCGCACTCTCCAAGTGATTTTATGTTAATAGGGCTTGTTAAGCCTGCCCTGCGAGGTTCCTGGACAATTAATAGGAAGCGGGTCTGATGACATCATTTGATGATGCGTCATCAGCCGGTTCCCTTAAAGGGGCCATGTCCAAATTGATTTTGACAGTTCTGCTGCCAGTGATCTACAGCACTGAGGTGCTGCAAACACTGACAAGCACTGCACAGAAGTGCACGGCTGCACCCAGGCTTTCCATCACTCCCTCCATATGCTTATGGAGAGAGTCACAGCACACAGGGAGGTTCTCTTCCCTTCCCATGGGCGGAAGAGACTTCTCCAGGAGATCAACATAGCCTGGTTGCACATTGCATAGGAGGGCACAAGCAGGGATGTCGTCAGGAGGACCAGGCTACAGTGGCACAAGCCTTTCAATGATCTCAGTAGATCACGAAATGTTACTGCCCAGCCACACTCAACCTCATCCTGCTGTGCCACTTATCACATCCACATCATTCTGCCTTTCCTACCCTATTCCTGCATATCTTTACTCACACCAACTTACTTTGCAACTCCACCCATCCCTCGCTATCTACATTATCACTTCCCCATCTCACTAGCCACCCCTCACACTCACCCTCATCCTAGTTCAATCATACCAACTAACAACACACAAGGATAGGCACTTGGGTGTTTTATGCAATGTTCATGTAAAGTTTCTGTTAATGTGTTGTCAAACATTGAAATCTATATTTTCAACACTTTACCTTATTGGACAGATCTGTGCTCACCTTTGGAAGTGTCTTAGTGAGTTCCAGTGAAAGTTGAGACATAACTGCCCCCCCCTACACACTAATTGTGATGAGTGTGAAAGAAATGGCTTGGACATTATAGGGCTGCTTTAAGGTGCTGGTGTGGGGTGGTGCCAACATGGCGCATCATGTGGCAGCCAGGGTGTACAGCGTCAAGTGAAGTAAATCTGGCCATGATGATGCCATCGTTGGCCTCCCAGGCAGCAATGTTGTCGGGTGCTGATGCTTTGTGTCCTGTGCAGCATCAAGTGATTGCAGAGAAGGTTGTTATTGTTGTTGGTGATGTTGGTGTGCCTGGTGATGTTGGTGTTGGGGCTGATCGTGGAGGGATTCAAAGGACCAAGGTGAGATTTTTTTCAAGGGCACCAATATTGCTGGAATGGATGGCAGCTGAAGTTGAGATGACAGAAACGATCTGTCAATGGTGAGGGAACTTGCTCCAAGGAGGTGACAGTGGATAGTGAGTTTAATCCAAACACTTCCAAACTGTACACAGCTCAAAAGTCCTGAAGGCTCAAGCTTCTGACATTGGAAAGTGACCAGCTGTGAAATGGTAGCTTTCATACCACTTTTGCAGCTGTCATCTATTCACAGCAATGGGGAGACATAGAGAACCCGACCTACTTACCTGAAGTGATCTCCAAACGAGGTGAATGTTGTTAAAAAAATGGTAAAATAGAAATAGGCTGGCAAAATAGTAGTTAACAAGTGTTTAACAAGCGTTTATTTATCTTAAATGCCTTCCCCGCCACTTGGTGTCGGGTCTGTTATGAAATCGCAGACCTGACACTTTGGAAACTTACATGGAGGCGGGTTCGGAGCGTGCTCTCAAAATCATTTTGATTTTGACAGCGGACCCGCCTCCGAACCCGCCCTCTGAGTGCCGGCAAAATCGCAGCCTACGTCTCAGGTAGAGATGCTGCCTCACCTGTTGAGTATTTCCAGCATTTAATGCTTTTATTTCAGATTTACAGCATCTGCTTACAGAGGAAAGAGGAAAACACAGAAGAGGAAGATGCAGAAGAGGAAGAAGCAGAGGAGGAGGAAGCAGAAGGAGGGATGCAGCCCAGACAGATCCTTTCTGGCCAGGATATCCGGGATGGAATCATTCGCCTGCAGTACCAGTGACCACAACCCCAATTCCCCTTTCAACATTTCTCCCACACCTGATCTTCTCTCTGTTACTGACCATCACAGCGTCCTCTTGGCCACAATACTGAAATAAAAACCACCATAAAGCAAACTTTCTGTTGTGTATGTACCTTTAAGAGAATAACTGGTCTCAGACTGCAGTACCGGCAGTGACCACCCCTGTATAAAAGGCGCTAGTTAGCCTCTGTTGTGTTCAGTTTCACTATTGACTTCCATCAGTAAAGACTTGTTTTGTTCAACTCCTGCTGTCCGTGTCTCAATCATTCACGGACGTAATACTGGCGACGAGCAGATACGAACCTACCTACAGTCTGCACCACCTCCTGGGATCCATTCCTACAGCGAAGTGAGCAGAGGTCGAGGCCAGAAAGAAAAGAAAGTGAGAGGCAGTAGAAAGGGGCGTCGACCGTGGGCATCCGCCCCTGTGTTTGCGGAGTTGAAGATTGCTGGAGAAGCTGTCGGAAGCGGGGCCTGGTTCCTGTCGACGGTGCTTCAGCTAGTCGGGCTGATGGCAGGTAGTGCACTGATCCTTCCTGGGCTGTGGTGGTCGTGAACTCGAGCGGGTGGTTTGCAACGGGGCCGAGCAGCGTTGTCGGGAAGAAGAGAGAGAGAGGGTGGAGCACACAGGGCGCAGCCGGTGCTACGAAGCCGGGCTGCATATAGACCCGCGAAGAGGGAGGCAAGAGTCCCACCGGGTTGTTCCACGACGGGAAAATAATAAAAAAAAGAAATATTAAACGCGCAAGAAACCGCGAGGAGCTGCAGGTTGCAACGGGAACCGCGGAAAGCAGCGCTAACAACAGCGAGGAAGAAGGCAAACCACGGGAGGCGCCATCTTAATCAGCGGGGAAGAAGGCAAAGCGCAGGAGGCGCCATTTTGTTAAATCGGGGAAGAAGGCAAAGCGCGGGAGGCGCCATTTTAGATTTGCAAGATGCCGAAGATTGGCTGTATCACTGCTTTTGATAATACAATAGAGGACTGGACCACGTATGTGGAAAGAGTCGAGGTATATTTTGAGGCAAACGAAATAGCAGAGGAGAAAAAGGCATCGATATTGCTAACCTTAATGGGCGCTAGAACGTACGGCCTATTGCGGGACCTGATTACTCCAGCCAAACCGAAGGCGAAGAGTTTTAACGAAATTGTTGCTGTCCTACAGGAACACCTAAACCCTGCACCGCTGTTGATAGCAGAAAGATTTAAATTCCACAGGAGAACTCAGCATAAAGATGAGAGCAATGCTGAGTACCTTACGGAACTACGCAAGCTATCAAAGCACTGCCAGTTCGGAGCAGGACTGGCAGATGCCCTACGGCACAAATTTGTCTGTGGACTTCTGAGTGAAGGAACACAGAAAAAGTTACTCTCAGAGAAAGAGCTGACGCTAGATAAGGCTTTCAGCGTGGCAGTATCGTATGAAGCAGCAGCCAGGGGAGCTGCAGAAATTCAACAAAAACCACAGGAATACGGCACCCACGAAATGACATGGGGATTTGCAAAATGTTATCGCTGCGGCAGAACTAACCATGACCAGAAGAACTGTTGGTCCAAAGACAAAATATGCAGGCAATGCGGGAAGATGGGACACATTGCACGAGTTTGCAGGTCTGGGAAGAAGACCAGTGACAACAAAAAGGCTACTAAGGAACCGTACAAGAAAGTACAAAAGATGACGGACAGTAGTTCCGAAGACCAGATGAGCGATAGTGAATCCGGGAACAGGAGACTAAGCTGTCTCAAACTTCACAATGTAATCGCAAAAGAGGACCACCGAACCATTTGGGTCACCCTCACGATAGCAGGGTCCCAAGTTAAAATGGAATTGGATACAGGATCAGCGCTAACCGTCATGAATCGACGAGACTACGAGCAGCTATTTTCACACATACCCTTGAGAGAGACATCCATCGTCTTGGCGACATATACGGGGCAAAAAGTATACCCCAGAGGAAAAATAAGGATGCCTGTCGAATACAACGGCAAGAAAATACGGAAATTGTATCTGTACATACAGCAAGATGGTGGACCACCGTTATTGGGACGGGAATGGATCAGGAAGATAAACTTAGATTGGCACTCCATTCATGCAATGACGGTGGACGGTAAAAAAGATGAAGACGTCACTCCTGGACGATTGTCAACAATCTTAGCTAACGCCAAAGAGGTATTTCAACAAGAACTGGGCACGCTTAAAGGCGTAACCGCCTCGATAAAAATAGAAGAGAATGCAGTTCCCAAGTTTTTCAAAGCAAGACCGGTACCATATGCAATTCGCCCAGCCGTCGAGGCAGAGCTGGAGAATCTGGAGAAGGCAGGCGTGTTGTCTAAGGTCGACTGGAGCGAGTGGGTGACACCCATCGTTCCTGTCATGAAGAAAACGTTAAGCAATAAGTCCGGGGAGCCAAGGAAGATTCGCATCTGTGGGGATTTCAAGGTGATGGTGAACCCAGTCCTTCACACAGTACAATATCCTCTTCCAAGGATAGAAGACATCTTCGCCTCACTGTCTGGAGGGAAGCGTTTTACAAAATTTGACCTAGTACAAGCATATTTGCAGATGGAGGTTGAAGAGTCCTCTAGGAAGTATCTCACGATAAACACTCACAAAGGTCTTTACCAGTATCATCGATTGGTATTCGGAGTAGCATCGGCTCCGGCGATATGGCAAAGAGCGATGGAACAAGTCCTGCAAGGGATTCCGGGGACTCATGTTACTTGGACGACATCCTGGTGACAGGTGAAGATGACAGTGAACACCTTAACAACCTAGAACAGGTGCTCACTAGACTACGGGAACATGGGCTGCGAGCCAACCGCCCCAAGTGCGAATTTTTTAAGAAACAGATATCGTATTGTGGCCACGTGATTGATGAAGAGGGGTTACATAAGTCCCCTGACAAAATTGAAGCGGTTGTTAAGGCCCCAGCGCCTGAAAATGTGTCGCAACTGAGGTCGTTCCTCGGATTGGTGAATTACTACCATAAGTTTTTGCCGAATTTGTCGACAATTCTGCACCCACCGAACGCCCTGCTATGAACGGGGGTAGCATGCAAATGGAGCGATGATTGTAAGCGGGCCTTTCAGAAGAGTAAGGACTGAATCACTTCAAGGGAAGTATTGGCTCACTACAACCCAGCACTGCCGATCAGACTGGCGTGTGATGCGTCTCCCTACGGCATTGGGGCGGTACTGTCACATAAATTCCTTGATGGTTTAGAGAGGCCGATAGCTTTTGCGTCACGCTCGTTAACTTCTGCCGAGCGTAACTACGCCCAGATTGACAGAGAGGCCCTCAGCCTAGTGTGGGGGGTGAAGAAGTTCAATCACTACCTGCACGGTCAAAAATTTACTCTACTAACCGATCATCAACCTCTTGTCTCCATTTTCAACCCTCAGAAGGGCGTACCGATAATGACAGCACAACGGCTGCAGAGATGGTCCCTTTTCCTAGGGGCACACCAATATGACATCGAGTACAAAGGAACTAAACAGCATGGAAATGCTGATGGATTGTCACGTCTACCGTTGCCGACGGTGGAAGAAGAAGACCTTGCAGTGGATCCAATGGAGTTATTCCACTCGACCATAGTCGAATGTCTCCCTGTGACGAATGCAAACATAGAAAAGGAAACACGGAATGGCCCGACACTATCACGGGTCTATGATTTAATGGTGAAGGGATGGCCAGCACATGGCGAACCACTGCTGCCAGCATTCTCACCGAGAAGAGAACAGCTGTCAGTGTGCCGAGGAACCTTGATGTGTGGATCCAGAGTAGTAATTCCACCTAAGTTGACGGATAGAGTGCTCAATGAGCTTCATGAGAGTCATCTGGGTGGGGTAAAAATGAAGAACTTAGCCAGAGCGTTTGTGTGGTGGCCGGGAATCGATAGAGAAATCGAAGAGATGACCAAGAGCTGTGCAGGATGCCAGAAGGTCCAAAACGCCCCACCACAAGCTCCTCTGCATCCATGGGAGTGGCCCTCATCTCCATGGCAAAGGGTGCACATTGATTTTGCTGGTCCCTTCATGGACTCGATGTTTTTAATTGCGGTGGATGCACATTCAAAATGGCCAGAGGTAATAAAAATGTCCTCAACCACCACGGAAAAAACTATCACAGTCTTACGAACCATATTCGCCAGGAATGGGCTGCCTGAACAGATTTGCTCTGACAATGGACCACAGTTTGTGTCTGAAGAGCTCCGGAGGTTCTTAAAGAACAATGGTGTTAAGCATTACACATCTGCCCCATATCATCCAGCCACTAATGGATTGGCCGAGAGGTTTGTCCAAACATTCAAGAAGGCTATCAAGGCAATGTGTAATGAAGATATACCCCTACAACACAAGGTGGACAACTTCTTGTTTGCCTACCGGAATGCGACACATGCGGTTACCAACCAAACTCCAGCCACGATGTTCTTCAATCGAAGACTACGATGCCGCTTGGATTTGGTTAAGCCAAACGTCCGAAGAGATGTGGAGAACAGGCAGTTTCAGAATATGAATGAAAGGCCGACCAGGAGTTTTAAGATAGGTCAACCAGTTTTGGCCCGGGACTACCGCACTGAGAAATGGCAGCCAGGAACGATTTGTACACGACAAGGACCTCTCATGTATACCGTGGACGTTGGGGAGAGCATTGTAAGACGCCATGCTGACCAGATTCTAGAGTCACTGGAAAACGTCAACTCCACACCACGATCTGATACACCTGGTAATGAAATCGACGTTCCAATTGCAGCTACCGCAGAACCGGTAATATTGGAAGCAGATGAACCAAACAACGACATTGATCCCGACTCAACATTGCCAGAAGAACCTGATACCCCAAAGAAACGTTATCCAGACAGAATCAGGAAGCCTCCTCAAAGACTGAACTTATAATTGCTTAACCTTAACCAATGTATCTAGCAACCGTAATTGTGATTGTAATTAGTTATCATTTAGTTGTTAAATGAATGTTTTGTACTGTTTATCTAAAAGGGGAGGAATTGTTGTGTATGTACCTTTAAGAGAATAACTGGTCTCAGACTGCAGTACCGGCAGTGACCACCTCTGTATAAAAGGCGCTAGTTAGCCTCTGTTGTGTTCAGTTTCACTATTGACTTCCATCAGTAAAGACTTGTTTTGTCCAACTCCTGCTGTCCGCGTCTCAATCATTCATGGACGTAATACTTTCCAATCCAACTTTATACATCTAGCCATCCAATATGACATCAAGAAATCAACTCATCACGCATATGCATTCCCTTAGTGACAGTCTTCTGTGTTCCTTTGCCTATCTTACTGATATCATGCAGTGCTACCCCAGTGGCTGCAGCATGGCCGGTGGAAGGCTGCTGACTTTCAGCCGAGGACACTGCAAATGGCCTTGCAGGTCGACCTTGAGGAGTTGGTGGCTGGGAGTGTGAAATCGAGTGATGGTGTTTCTTCTTCTTCACACTCCTCTCCCTCTACTTGGTCAACCACTGGCTGGGCAGGCTGCATATCTTGGGTGTGTGAAATAAGGAAGGCACAAGGTGGAGTTGTGGTGAAAGGATGGCGGGAAAGCATGAGGTGTAGGTGAGAAGGAGGATAATATATGAGGATACCAACATCTTGTATCCTTTCAGCCCCGCCGTTGGCCAAGGGCTCAGCCATGCCCCTGCCAAGAATGCCCAGCACCATCTGCTCTAAGGGGTGAGGTGAAGCTAGGAATGGGAGGTGTGCCTCGTGTTTGATACAGATTGTTGGTTGGTGAGTGATTGGGGATGGGGATCATGCAATGAGCAGTATGTGAGGCTAGTGGTGTAGCTGGTAGGAGATGGCTCTTGAAGTTGCATTCTCTGACCTTGACCAGTGGTCTGAGGTCATGAAGCTTCTTTGGCACTGGAGCCAGGTGATGGCGGTGACACTACTGGCAGTAATGGCCTCGGTGATCTGTTCCCACATCATTCTTTCTGGAGGGCCTCCTGGCCCCTGTGGGTAGAGGACCCCTCTTGCAGTGTTGACCCCCTGCACCAAGCTGGAGTGCTGCGTGTGAGACCCTGGATGCCCCTTCCCTGGTGTGCTGAGCCATTTGTGTTAGTGCTGAAGCACTTTTCCTACTTTTTTAGGTGTGGAAGGGAATTCAGCTTTAAGAGCTGAAGACTGCCGTTTGGGAATTCTTTTTAATGTTAATTTTTTCCCCTGCTAATCTTTCTGAACCCACATTTAGATAGGAGCTATCCTCACAGATAATAATCCTTAGAACGTTCTACCCGCATTGCATTGCTGTTTACACATATCTATTTTACTGCTAAAATAAAATAATACAATATAACCCACACCATGGAAAATAAAAACAATTATGTGTTTACCGTAGAAGCAAATCCTGTTTAAATTCTGTGATCTTCCAAGGCTGCCAATTACTCCTTATTCACTCGGAACAGTGGTTGTGTCCATTGTAATTTTCCGTAATGTATTATGATTTCACATTTCCTCAGTGTTGGCATCATTAATCTCTTGGAAAAATGATTTGACCTAAATACATTACAATGCCATAATTCTAAAAGCTTAGTTAATTTTATTTACCGTCTGAAATGGAAAAAGACCTATAGCTGACAATACAACCAAGCAACTGTGCAAGAGAACATGTAATTGAAAATTTAAAAAACTGTCTGTAAGATGCGTTTTACCAACTGTTAACTCATTCAATTCTCAAATTAAAATGCCAAGTATACATTTCCAGCAGTGAAATGAAATATTCAGACCAACTCAATCCTAATTATAGATTGGAGATAAAAGACTCTTCCAATTACAGGGAGTTTTGGGCCTCACCATTGCCCTATTAAGCTAAATGCATGTCCTGACATCAGCTGGTTTGTTCAGTTGGATGTAAACAGACCTAAAATAGCAACTGATCTTACAGCTTGCTCTCAGTTCTACGTCAGTTCAACGTCAGATAGAGCTGGCCTTTAACATTTGTATTCCATACTCTGTGTCTGCTTTTCCACAACATATTTTACCCCTTTGAGAACCAAATGTCATTGACAGCTTTTTAAACATTTCCAATTTCTGTCACACATTCGATTTAAGGTAAGATTCATTGCTGGCTGTTATAAAGCATAATTAGAGAAATGCATAGCACCACAGAGGGTTGTTTAATTCACAGGACTACTGGATTAAATGGAAAATAATACATTACCAGTAATAGTGATGGACAAAAAAAGTTTAATGTTCCCCAGAAAGGAATGTTAGCCTGTCACATTGTATCTGGATGCAACCAGTAGCTGTACCATTGTCTTGAATGAACTGTATTGTTTACATTAACTATTTCAGGGGAATGCAGATCAGAGCCAGGAGGTAAGCAGCATACAATTAATAGGAGCATCACATGATTGTAAACTGCTCCCGACTGTATAAATCCACAGATGGTGGAATACCATACCACTGGGCCACACCATGGCTGGGATGAAAACAAAAAATGAACAATCGGGTAGGTTGATCAGAGCTGTGCCACATAATGTGGTATTTTGTGAGCATGCTTGGAAACTTGATACAGTTATTCTACATTTTTGGCATCGATGTCTTGTTCTCATGGGCACAAAATTGATACCAAGATGTATTTAAACATGGCAAATGTGCAGTTAATTGAAAAACATGGGCCTCGATTTTAACCCCCTATCACCCGGACGGGCAGGAGAGGGTTGGGGGGCGGGGGGGTTGAATATCAGGATCGGGCAACCCGACCCCGTTCCCGCTCCTTTAAATTTTAAAGTGGAGGAATTAACAGAAGAGAGTCCAGTAAAAGGCAGTCGGGGGCTTAATTAACATAGCAATGTCGCGGTCTGATAACATCATCGGCGCAGCAACTTAAATTTAACAGAAAGCATGTAAGATTCGCAAAATTTCTACATTTCCCCAAAGGTTATTAATAAGAAAAGGGACCCTGCATGGACATTTTAATGAAAAAGGACACCCAAAATGGCATCCGCGCCTCGTGGCAGAAAGCCTGTGAGATTTTTAAAACTTGGACTCTGCGGCACAGGCAGCTCGTGGAGAAATCGAAACCAAAGCTGCAGATTCTGTGAAGAGAGACTTTGCATTTTTGAAACCAAACAGGACTTTGAATTATGTATTAGATCAAATTGGAGACAAATCTAAACCCAGTTAGGCCTATAGTTAAGGCCATCAAGCAGTTTACATAAATAATCGGCAACAAATTAAGGAAGCCATCGAGGCTGGACAGGCCCATCAAGGTGCATTCATGACAAAACTAGTCAATTATTGGACCGGTAGATGCGATTACCGGCCATCTAAAAACAGTTAGAGTAGATTGCTACCGTTATTTAAAATAGCCCGCCAAAATTAAGACAAAGAACTAACCTGATTTGGCGCGCAGATAAGGGCCATCCAAAGGAGTATAATTGTAGGCCCACCAGCAACCTTCGCCCTCTGCTCTCAGCCTTGCTCCGGCTCCGGCCCCTCACCCTCGTGGCTGCTGCTCTTCCCCCGTCCCGCGCTTACCCCCTGGCCTTTGCCCGTGCCTTTACCCACTCCATCTGGAATCGCCCAGGCACTGCATCAGGCAGACACGGACAATTCAGGCCAGGCGAGGTGGGACGTGATGAGGCGAGGAGGCAAGATGAGCTGAGGAAGACAACGGAGGAGACGAACTGAGGAAGATGACTGAAGACAGGCTTCGAACCATCGGGCCTTCAGTCTCAGCTGACCTGCGACTATCTTCATGCAAACTCAAGCTGTCGGCCGAGGAAGAGGAACCACCATCCCTGCAAGGTAAAGTACCCAAGCAGAGACTTTAATTTTGGGGTACTCGAACCTGGACAACGCCCTTGCAGCACCCGGAGACCACATGATGACGGCAGGCTCCAGAGAGCACCAAGAGCGAACCCCGAACCCCACCGCTGTTTTGAGTTCAGCAGACCCCTTTTGATTGGTGAGCATGAAGTTCTGACCCCTCATAGCTTAATCTAGTTAGGTATAGGGGGTGGGATAAGGATAAGGGGATTGTTAAGATAGTTGTTTTCCCTCGATGTGCCATGTGTTCCCCATTCCCTGTATAACTATAGTTATTCTGTATTTTGCCTGTAAAAGTGTATACTAGTAGCTTTTTCATAAGATTGTGTTAATTTCCTCTTCAATAAAAATCTTGGTTTTTGCTTACATCCAACCACCTGTCTACTCGAGTCTTTTCTGTATCGCCGCCTTGTACCTAAGTCTGGTGTCTAGAACCCAGGGGCATGGGAGCGATTCGAACCGCTTATAAACAGTCAGAGGCATAACTGACTGGGCGCACGTGCCACCCCACACCACCCCCTACAGAAATGGCGACCGCAGCAGGACACCAGCAACAAGGTTGCAATGCAGTAGACAGGTGGTTCGGATGAGTGAACCATGATGGAGGAAAGGATTTCTGATTACGTGTTTAGTAAGGTGAATATCACTAAGAAGTGGATCACCACTCTGTTAAAGGTTGGGCGTCCGGTAGATGCAGCAGCCAAGTGGACAGAGGGAAGGGAACACAAGAAGTCCTTAGAGAAGGCAGTCTGGCTGTTGTGCTTTAAAAAGCAGGCCCAGCTTTTGGACAGGCTCATTGCAGCACAGGCAGTTGAGTTAAGGGAGTCAGCCCTGGAGATCCAGGATAAGGCTCTTGCAGGGGAAAAGTTATTAGTAGCTTTGCAGGCTTTGAATCAGGAGAGAGTACATTTAGTGGGAGTACACAAAGCCCAGTTGGAATACCTACGGTGCCAAGTCACCGAGGCCAAGGGAAATGAGTTAAGGTTGCGGCAGAAGAACGCCCGCTTGGGAAGGCAGATTAGGGAACAGGAAGAGAAAGTACAGGAGGTAAAGGCAGCATATAAGCTAGCAAGCGAACAGGGGTTTGAGGTGGCAGACCACGGCCCCTGTGAAGAGAGGATAGAAAATCTGAGCCGGGCCCTCCGGAAGGCAAAAGGCATGGTATGCCTCATAAGCCCAAAGGCAGGCCAGGCAGATTTTATGGGGAACGAGGGGAGGACAGTTCCAACGTCATCGGTAGTGTCTAGGGACGACCCGGTTGAGAGAGACTCCTCATGACCACCACTCGTAGTGCCGAGTTTCAGCAAGGTTTGGCAGCAAGGGTGAGTGGAACCCGGGGTGGAGCCCGGAGTGGAGCCAGAGGTGGAGGCAGAGGTAGAGCAACCCCCGCCCAAGAGGTCAGAGCCGGGACCGATGTGCCCAGCACGGCATCGGAGGTTCGGCCCACCCGCCAATGGCGACAATGAGGGACCCCTCCAAAACCAGTTCGTGTTACCCTTTAACACTCAACAGCTTAGGGCTATGGTCAGCCATCTCCCGAGGCTCTCTGAAAAGGAAGACCCCTCGATCCACTTCAGGGAAGTAGAGCAAACAGCCAGCGTCAACGAATGTGATGACGCGGAGAAGGCCAAAATGCTGCTATTCTCCCTGGAGAGTAGTTTCCTCCAATCCCTCTCTGACGAGTGCAAAAGGGGACAGTGCGGGTATGAGGAGCCTGGAGATGCGGTTCTGGAGGCCATGGGGATGGATGAGGGAAGTCCTTTCTCCCGTGTGGAGAGGACGATCCAGCTCTCAGGGGAAACCCCGCAGGCTTTTGTGGACCGGCTGTGGCCGGTGTACCGGAGGGCCTGTCCGGGGACGCCGGACCGGGCGTTCCTGAACGGGGATCTCCTGACGCATTGGCTCTGTTGCCTGCTGGCGAACAGCTTGCCACAGGTCCGGGCCAAGGCAGAAGCCTGGTTCGATCCCAAAAATCCCCAGACCACTGAGCTTACGGTAATTAGGCAGCTCACTCTGGCTTACAAAAACGGTAGGGGAGCCGATTCACACCCACCCAAGGGAAAGGTGCATGAGGTAAAACCCGGACCGGGTAGGAAAGAGTGGCACCAGGAAGGGAGTAACCCCCCCAACACCAAGACCAATTGTTACGGGTGTGGGAAGGATGGTCACTGGCGGAAGGAGTGCAAAAACCCTTGGAAAGATAACAAGGGAAAGCTTCCCACAGCCCCAGCCCAAAAGACGGGGGCAGGGACCCCTTCCGCAGAGGTCGAGTCACTTTTGGATGCCATGAGGTCCTTGCTGACTGGCATGGGGAGAGTAGCAGCCGCCACCGGTGCTCTCACCCCATCCGCCCCATCCAACCCACAGCCGTGACTAGAGCCAGCGCAGCCTGTTTATCTGTGTTCTCTCCGATATGATGAGTGGAAAAGACCCCTTTTGGAGGTGGAGGTGGAAAAGGTGACAAGGACCTATCTGTTAGACACGGGGGCATCATGCACCGTGGTCTACTCAGCTAACCCCACCACCTCACCTCTCTCCAGCGGGGTCCCATACAGTCTAGCGTGGTTCACGTGTAGGGAACAGGCTAGCTCGTTTTCCATCCCGCTCAGGATTCAGATAGGACTGCTCCGCTCCAAGTGGACGTGTGTCCTGATGAAATGGGACGTGGAGGGTGGAAGAGGGGTCCTGGGAGCCGATTTTATCGTAGGCCACGGGATCCTAGTGGATTTGAGGAATCATTGCCTTTGGGGGGCAGGTAAAGTAAAGAACGGAGAGATCGTAGTAATCCCGGGAAAGGAAGGGAAAGGGACCCTCTGCACCATGAAACCCAAAGAGGATTATAACCTCGGGCTTGTAACGTCCGTGTGTAATTGAGACACGGACTGCAGAAGTTGGTTATAACAGGTGTTTACTGAATGGAGACAAAACTGGAACTACTATACAAAGTTACTACACAGGCTTATATACAGGGGTGGTCACTACTGGTACTGCAGTATACAGGGGCTGCAGAATATAGTTCCTTCTTCAAGGTACATACACTACAATTCCTCCCCTTTTAGCTAAACAGTACATAACATTCGATTAATAATTAAATAACATATTTACAATTACAGTTGCTATATACATTAGCTGAAGTTAATCAATTATAAATTCAGTCTTTGAGGAGGCTTCCTGATTCTGTCCGGATAACGCCTCTTTGGGGTATCAGGTTCTTCTGGCAAAGTTGATTCGGGATCAACGTCGTTGTTTGGTTCGTCTGCTTCCAATATCACCGATTCTGAGGTAGATGCAATTGGTACTTCGGTTTCATCACCAGGTGTATAGGATCGTGGTGTAGATTTGACGTTTTCCAGTGATCTAGAATCTGGTCAGCATGGCGTCTTACAATGCTCTCTCCAACGTCCACGGTATACATTAGAGGTCCTTGCCGTGTGCAGATCGTTCCTGGCTGCCATTTCTCTGTGCGGTAGTCCCGGGCCAAAACTGGTTGACCTATCTTGAAACTCCTGGTTGGCCTTTCATTCATATTCTGAAACTGCCTGTTATCCACATCTCTTCTGATGTTTGGCTTAACCAAATCCAAGCGGCATCTTAGTCTTCGATTGAAGAACATCATGGCTGGAGTTTGGTTGGTAACCGCATGTGTCGCATTCCGGTAGGCAAACAAGAAGTTATCCACCTTGTGTTGTAGGGGTATGTCTTCATTACACATTGCCTTGATAGCCTTCTTGAATGTTTGAACGAACCTCTCAGCCAATCCATTGGTGGCTGGATGATATGGGGCGGATGTGTAATGCTTAACACCATTGTTCTTTAAGAACCTCCGGAACTCTTCAGACACAAACTGTGGTCCATTGTTGGAGCAAATCTGTTCAGGCAGCCCATTTCTGGCGAATATGGTTCGTAAGACTGTGATAGTTTTTTCTGTGGTGGTTGAGGACATTTTTATTACCTCTGGCCACTTTGAATGTGCATCCACCGCAATTAAAAACATCGAGTCCATAAATGGACCAGCAAAATCAATGTGTACCCTTTGCCATGGAGATGAGGGCCACTCCCATGGATGTAGAGGGGCTTGTGGTGGGGCGTTTTGGACCTTCTGGCATCCTGTACAGCTCTTGGTCATCTCTTCGATTTCTCTATCGATTCCCGGCCACCACACAAACGCTCTGGCTAAGTTCTTCATTTTTACCCCTCCCAGATGACCCTCATGAAGCTCATTGAGCACTCTATCCTTCAATTTGGGTGGAATTACTACTCTGGATCCACACATCAAGGTTCCTCGGCACACTGACAGCTGTTCTCTTCTCGGCGAGAATGCTGGCAACAGTGGTTCGCCATGTGCTGGCCATCTCTTCACCGTTAAATCATAGACCCTGGAGAGTGTCGGGTCATTTCGTGTTTCCTTTTCTATGTTTGCATTCGTCACAGGTAGACATTCGACTGTGGTCGAGTGGAATATCTCCACAGGATCCACTGCAGGTGCTTCTTCCACCGTCGGCAACGGTAGGCGCGACAATCCATCAGCATTCCCATGCTGTTTAGTTCCTTTGTACTCGATGTCATATTGGTGTGCACCTAGGAAAAGGGACCACCTCTGTAGCCGTTGTGCTGTCATTATCGGGACGCCCTTCTTAGGGTTGAAAATGGAGACAAGAGGTTGATGATCAGTTAAATTTCTGTCCGTGCAGGTAGTGATTGAACTTCTTCACCCCCCACACCAGACTGAGGGCCTCTCTGTCAATCTGGGCGTAGTTACGCTCGGCTGCAGTTAACGAGCGTGACGCAAAAGCTATCGGCCTCTCTGAACCATCAAGGGATTTATGTGACAGTACCGCTCCAATGCCGTAGGGAGATGCATCACACGCCAGTCTTATCGGTAGTGATGGGTTGTAGTGAGCCAATACTTCTCTTGAAGTGATCAGGCCTTTACACTTCTGAAAGGCCCGCTTACATTCATCGCTCCATTTCCATGCTACTCCAGTTTGTAGCAGGGCACTCAGTGGGTGCAGAATTGTGGACAAATTCGGCAAAAACTTATGGTAGTAATTCACCAATCCGAGGAATGACCTCAGTTGCTACACATTTTCAGGCGCTGGAGCCTTAACTACCGCTTCAATTTTGTCAGGGGACTTATGTAACCCCTCTTCATCAATCACGTGGCCACAATACGATATTTGTTTCTTAAAAAACTCGCACTTGGGGCGATTGGCTCGTAGCCCATGTTCTCTTAGTCTAGTGAGCACCTGCTCTAGGTTGGCAAGGTGTTCACTGTCATTTTCAACTGTCACTAGGATGCCGTCCAAGTAACACTGAGTCCCTGGAATCCCTTGCAGGACTTGTTCCATCGCTCTTTGCCATATAGCCGGAGCTGATGCAACTCCGAATACCAATCGATTATACTGGTAAAGACCTTTGTGAGTGTTTATCGTGAGATATTTCCTAGAGGATTCTTCAACCTCCATCTGCAAATATGCTTGCGCTAGGTCAATTTTTGTAAAACGTTTCCCTCCAGATAGTGAGGCGAAAATATCTTCTATCCTCGGAAGAGGATACTGTACTGTGTGAAGGATTGGGTTCACAGTCACCTTGAAGTTCCCACAGATGCGAACCTTCCTTGGCTCCTCAGACTTATTGTTTAATGTTTTCTTCATGACAGGAACGATGGGTGTCGCCCACTCGCTCCAGTCTACCTTAGTTAACACGCCTGCATTCTCCAGATTCTCCAGCTCTGCCTTGACGGCTGGGCGAATTGCATACGGTACCGGTCTTGCTTTGAAAACTTGGGAATTGCATTCTCTTCTATTTTTATCGAGGCGGTTACGCCTTTAAGAGTTCCCAGTCCTTGTTGAAATACCTCTTTAGCGTTAGCCAAGATTTTTGACAATCGTCCAGGTGTGACGTCGTCATCCTTTTTACCAGCCACAGTCAGTGCCTGAATGGAGTGCCAGTCTAAACTTATCTTTCTGATCCATTCACGTCCCAATAACGGTGGTCCACCATCTTGCTGTATGTACAGATACAATTTCTGTATTTCCTTGCCGTTGTATTCGACAGGCACCCTTATTTTCCCTCTGGGGTATACTTTCTGCCCCGTATATTTCTTCAAGACAATGGATGTGTCTTTCAAGAGTATGTGTGAGAATAGCCGCTCGTAGTCTCCTCGATTCATGACAGTCAGGGCTGATCCTGTATCCAATTCCATTTTGACTTGGGACCCTGCTATCGTGAGGGTGACCCAAATGGTTCGGTGATCCTCTTTTGTGAATACGTTGTGTAGTTTGAGACAGCTTAGTCTCTTGTTCCCGGATTCACTATCGCTCTTCTGGTCTTCGGAACTACTGTCTGTCATCTTTTGTACTTTCCTGTACTTTTCCTTAGTAGTCTTTTTGTTGTCATTAGTCTTCTTCCCGGACCTGCAAACTCGTGCAATGTGTCCCATCTTTCCGCATTGCCTGCATGTTTTGTCCTTGGACCAGCAGTCCTTCTGGTCATGGGTTGTTCTGCCGCAGCGATAACATTTTGCAAATCCCCGTGTCATTTCATGGGTGCCGTATTCCTGTGGCTTTTGCTGTATTTCCGCAGCTCCCCTTGCTGCTGCTTCGTACGATACTGCCACGCTGAAAGCCTTTTCTAGCGTCAGCTCTTTCTTTGAGAGTAACCTCTTCTGGGTTCCTTCACTCAGGAGTCCACAGACAAATGTGTCCCGTAGGGTATCTGCCAGTCCTGCTCCGAACTGGCAGTGCTTTGATAGCTTGCGTAGTTCTGTAAGGTAATCAGCATTGCTCTCATCTTTATGCTGATTTCTCTTGTGGAATTTAAATCATTCTGCTATCAGCAGCGGTGTAGGATTTAGGTGTTCCTGTAGGATATCAACAATTTCGGTAAAACTCTTCTCCGTCGGTTTGACTGGAGTGATCAGGTTCCGCAATAGGCCGTACGTTCTTGCGCCCATTAAGTTTAGTAGTACCGATGCCTTTTTCTCATCGGCTACTTCATTTGCCTTGCAATATACTTCGACTCTTTCCACATACGTGGTCCAGTCTTCTATTGCATGATCAAAGGCAGTGATATTGCCAGTCTTCGGCATCTTGGAGATCTAAGATGGTGCCTCCCGCGCTTTGCCTTCTTCCCCGATTGAACAAAATGGCGCCTCCCGCGCTTTGCCTTCTTCCCCGCTGGATTAAGATGGCGCCTCCCGCGCTTTCTGCCTTTTTCGCTGCTGCTAGCGCTGTTGCTGGCGTTTTTATGCCTTGATGGCGACGCCCTATGGTCTTCACGCACTTCCCCCCGCGCTGCTGCCAACGCCGCTCTCCGCGGTCCCCGTGGCAAACTGCAGCTCCTCGCGGCTTTCTGCGCTTCTAATTTCTTTTATTTTAATTACTGTTCCCGTCGTCAGAGCAGACCCTATGGGACACTTTCCTCCCTCTTCTCGGGTCTGTACGCTGCCCGGCTTCGTAGCACCGGCCGCGCCCTGCGTGCTCCACCCTCTTTCTCTCTCTCCTCTTCCCGACAACACGGCTCGGCCCCGTTGAAAAGCCACCTGATCGAGCTCTAGCCCGCCGCAGCCCAGGAAGGATCAGTGTACTACCTGCCACCAGCCCGATTAGCTGGAACACCATAGACTGGATAATCAAACCCAGCTCTCGACAGCCTCTCCTGCAAATCTTCGAATTCGATGAATCAGAGGGCGGTTGCCCACGGTCGACGCCCGTTTCTTCTGTTTGTTTTTTTTTCTTTTTGGATTTCTTCCTTCTGGCCTCGACCTCGAACAAGTTCGCTTCAGGGATGGATCCCCGTGAGGTGGTGCAGAACTGTTGGTAAGTTCGGATCTGTTCGTCGCCAATGTAACGTCCGTGTGTAATTGAGACACGGACTGCAGAAGTTGGTTATAACAGGAGTTTACTAAATGGAGACAAACTGGAACTACTATACAAAGTTACTTCACAGGGGTGGTCACTACTGGTACTGCAGTATACAGGGGCTGCAGAATATAGTTCCTTCTTCAAGGTACATACAATACAGGGCTCATGGTCAGCAACGCCCCACCAGAGTTCCAGGCATTTGTGCAGGCCCACCTGGCCACATTTGCCACTCACAAGCACGACTGCGGGAGGGTTACAGGGTTTGAGGTCAGCGTAGATGGGGACCCCATGGCCCGACCACAGAAACTGTATAACTTCCCCAGGGAAGCAGAACCGGACACGGAAGCAGCCATGTCCTCGTTAGTGCAGCAGGGAGTTCTGAGACCAATAGCTACCCACGTGAATTCTCCATTTTGGCCGGTCAGAAAGCCAGACGATTCCTGGAGGGCCATGGTGGACTATCGGGTGCTCAATAGTAACATCCCAGCCTGCGCACCCACAGTAGCAGCAGTTGCCGACCTCATCGGGAGTATTCCAGCATCCACGACCACTTTCACGGCGCTGGATATTTCAAATGGGTTTTGGTCCATCCCTGTAAGGAGGGAGGATCAGTACAAGTTTGCCTTTACGTTTAAAGGACAACAGTACACGTGGAACTGTTTGCCTCAGGGCTTCCACAACAGCCCCAGCATTTTCCATCAGTGCATGGCCAACAGTTTAAAGGATTTTAGCCAGCCCAGACAGTTGGTTCAATATGTGGATGACCTGCTCCTGTTCACTGATTCGAAAGAGAAGCATGGCCCGCTATTGGCCGAACTGCTGGAGCTGTTAGGACAGAAGGGTTTCAAAGTAAATCCCAAGAAAGCGCAGATCGGCCAGCAGGAGGTGAAATTCCTCGGTCTGACTGTGCGCTACCAGTCCCTAACACAGTAACGGGTGTGAGGTCATTTCTGGGGCTGACCGGGTACTGTAGAGATTTCATTGAGGACTATGCGGCCACCGCAGCCCCTCTGCTCCGACTCCTACACAAGGGAGTGGAGTGGCTTTGGGATGAGGGTTGCCAGGCAGCATTTGTCAAGCTCAAGAAAGACTTGCAGACCGCGCCAGCTCTAGGGGCCATAGATGGGGGAAAAAGTTTTTCCTGGAGGTAGCAGCCAGCGGGGACAGCCTGAGTGTTGTGCTGCTCCAAGAGCGGCACGGCCGGCTGCGGCCGGTGGTCTACTCCTCCAGGATACTCACAGATGTGGAAAGGAGCTATTCCAATGTGAGCAGCACCTTTTGGCCACACACTGGGCTGAGACACCTCTCCCATCACCCTCCTCACCCATCACACACCCACCTAGATGCTTCTGGACGGGAGGATCAAGGATGGAACAGTGAGCAGTGCCCGCATTGCCTGCTGGACCTTGCTCCTCTCACAGATGGATCTGAAGGTGAAGGGTCTCTGCGAGCCAAAGCTCGCAGCAACCTGGTATATCCTGGAACAGCCCACTGGTGTTCCATTGAAGGGGTTTGGGAAGTAAACATAGGTTTACGGGCCGGGATACATCCCACAGGCCGCGAGATCCATGTAGACGGTTCCAGCACGGTATCTGCTGGCGAGCGTCTCACGGGGTGTGGAGTTTACAACCCAGTGGCAAACATTGCCCTGGCGATTAAGCTCCCCAGCACCATGAGCGCCCAGCAGGCTGAACTGTCCGCGGTGGTGTACGTTGTTACACACCCCGAAATCGTCCCTACCCCCTACACGATTTGTTCGGACAACATGTACACATGCAATTCGTGTACGGAGTACCTGGTCATCTGGTCCCGCTGCGGATACACCTCCGCTGACGGGAGACCCCTCACCGCAAAGCCCCTGCTGGAAAAGATCCTGGCAGCAGTGGGAGAGGAAGGGAAGGTTTTCATTCACAAGGTGGAGGCCCATTCCTCCACGGAACCCCGTGGCCAAGGCAACCAGCAGGCTGACTTGCTCGCCAAGGAGGGTGCCCGCACAGGCACTTTCTGGGACCCATTTGGGTCCAGACCCATGGCGGTGGTCAGAGGTAGGGACGGGACCCAAGGGAGTGTAGGGGTAGCTTTAGCCCCGGACCTCAAGACGGTCCAAGCCCAAGACACCGTCCTAAAAGCAGTCCTCAGCGCAGTTGCTGAAGGAAAGGGAATAGAAGGTCCGTACGGCACAGCGACTCTCTCCGTTAAAGAGGGTATGCTGTTCCGGGGGGAACAGTGGGTTGTGCCGCAGCAGCACCAGAGGGAATTCCTTCAACTGGCCCATGAGGGTCCAGGAGCGGGACATCCCGAGCCTGAGACCACCTAGCAGCGAGTGGAACAGGCGGGATGGTGGCCGGGACTCAGGGACGATGTCCGCGAGTTCTGTGCAGGCTGTCTTGTGTGCGCTGCAAATAACCCTGACCCGTACAAAAGGAAGGTCCCTATGGGACACGTCAGGAAGGTAGAGGGACCATGGCAGTCGATACAGGTCGACTACATCGGGCCCCTGCCCACCGCCCAGGGAGGCTATAAGTACTGGTGGACATGTTTACCAAATGGATAGAGGCCTTTCCCTGCAGAGCAGCCACAGCTCTGGGTACTGCCAGGATCCTGGTCCGGGAAGTGTTCTCGCGGTGGGGACTACCACAGTATGTGGAGTCCGACCAAGGGAGTCACTTCACCAGACAGGTGATGCAGAACACCCTTATGCTGTTAGGCATTGAAGGGAAATGGCACGTGGCCCACAACCCGCAGTCATCGGGGATTGTGGAACGTATGAATCGGACCCTCAAGGAAAGGTTAAGAAAGGAGACGGTGGAATCACCCTGTAAATGGGCCGAGGTCTTACCGTTGGTTTTGATGGGGATCCGGGCCAGCCAGTCTAAAAGGCCGTACGAGCTAATGACTGGCAGGGTTATGCGGACCCCCACCCATGTACTAGCCCCAGTGCTCACGGAGGGTCAGCTCAGAGAGGTCAACCGGGATAGGTTCGCCCGAAACCTCTTTGAGCACCTGAAGCAGGTCCATGAGCAGGCGGCTGGGAACATGGGGAGGGAGCATCGGAATAACCGATTGCTGCTCGAACCCAGAAAGCACCACGAGTGGGAGGTAGGAGATCAGGTCATGGTAAGAAACTATGCCCGAGTGGGGAGTTTGGAGCCATTGTACATGGGGCCCTACAGTATTGTAGATAAAGCCAGCCCATGGTTTACGCCGTGAAGATGCTCCGGCGTACAAAATGGTTTCATATCAACCAGTGTAAGCTGTTTACACCTGAAAGGGGAAAACAGCCAGTTGGGAAAAGGTCTGAGGATAAAGATCCTCAGCCTGCAGCAGGAGCGAGTTCACAGACAGCACAGGCAGGCGCTGTGGCTTGCTTAAAGGGAGGGGCCATCCCGCCCATCGATTGGGACACTCCCCCACTCTTCTGGGATCCAGATGAGGGGGAGGGACCTGAGGGCGAAAACCCCGCCCCTAACCCAGGTGTAGAGAGGGAGGGACCTGAGGTCGAAAACCCCGCCCCGGACCCAGCCATGGGACCTGGGGCGGAGATTCTCAGCTTGCAGCAGCAGGCTATGAAAAGTTACCTGCCCCAACCCAGGTTCGGGAGGGGTCAAGCCTGAGGGAGCAGCGGTTCGGGTTAAAGGCCCAGCGGCCAAGAAAGCCCCACCCGTCAAGGCCCCCAGAAAGTCCCCACGGATGCCCCAGCCGAGAAAGCCATGGTCACCAGCCCTCCAGTTACCAAGGGCCACCCCTCGAGCCAGGGAGAGGTCCAAGGACAGAGGTCCTCAGCCAGCAGCCATGGGCTGCGAGGGACCAACAGTGAAGGACGGTGCGGTCACGCCGGGGGTAGTGGCGAGCCGCAGTCCGACCAGGGATTAGCCTGGCCACCCGGAGACGGGCGGCGGATGTATATAGTTTTAGTTTAAGTTTTAGTTTAAGTTAAGTTTAATTATTTAGCTTAAGTTTGGGGTGTTTTAGCTTAAGTTAAATAAGGTGATGGGTAGTTTTAAGTAAGCAGTCTGCTAAGAGTGTGTATATTTGGGTCGAGGTCGCGAGACCCGACCATGCTTCACCAAGCCAGAGAATCTCTTGGGGACCTGGCTGCATGTTTTTGTATCTTTTGCAGAAAGATTTTCAGGATGAAGGGGGATCGTGATCCTATTCACCCTGATTGGGATGAGCGTCGAGAGACGGGGCGACATCCAAGACTCCCACATCTACGGGTGCTCGAGAGAAAAGGCGCCCACAGCGATCGATGGGAGCGGTGAACGGGATGCAGAGGAGACCGCCGTCTACTTCCACGAGGGAAGGTGGCCAGGATGGCTGGGGTCCAATTTATCTCAGTACGCCAGCCAAACCAGATTCACGTACGGGGAGACCTCCCTCCTTTGCCCCAGGGCACGAGTCGTTAACAGGAGGGTCAGCGTCACCGTTGGAAAGCGAATATGTTTGACGTATAAAGGACACATTCCACTGGATAGATGGTGGTGGCTCAGGAAGCTGAGCAAGGACATGAGGAACCCCGAAGTCGAGTGGGAACGTTTGGGGAACAACACCCACCGGACGATCACAGGGACTCATGGAGGATTGAGTGTGTGGTGGGAACCGGATCAAGGGATTTATATCTGTATGTGGGGGTCAGAGGAGGTCTGCCCCGCAGGCATATCCATCTTTTTCCACCGACGGTGGCAAGACGCCGGGGAGGGGATTAAGTGGGATACCAGCCTGAAGGTGTGCGCAGTCCCATTCTCCCCGATCCCAGTCAATGCCACTGAGCTGGTAACCCGCCCCCGTAAGCCCCCACCCACAGCGCAGGCAGCGAGGTTACCGGGGGAAGGTTGCCCCACTACCACCAAGGGACTAGGGAATGGGTTGGTACTAGTCCCCACCGATCAGATGCTGTACCAGGGGGTACACTACGCGGTAGCCGCCGTGATTTTAAATCTCATCGAGGTACATTTGCCGGAGTGGTGCCCCAAAGAAACAGAGCGGCTATACCAGGCCCTATTAAAGGACATGTTCAAGAAGTTTTACGAGTTCGATTTTGCCCACATGGACAAAACCGAACTCTACACCACACACCGAGAGTTTTTGGGTAATGCAAGGAGGCAAAGAAGGGGAGTATGGAATGAGGTTTTTACTGCGCTTAATACTGGGTCCTCTATCATCAACAGCTTGGATGACATAGAGCTGCAGACCCAGATAAACGGTTTAAAAACACAGTTAAAGAAGATATTACTGGATGAGAACAAGGTAGTGGGCTCGGAGTTGCATGAGGACCAGGCCATGACGGTCCATTTAAAGGAGATCATAGCCGAGTTGGAAAAGCACGCAAAGACGGTAAATGCTCTCATAAGGGAGGACAGAAATGCTTCTGACCAGGCTGCGCAGAATGAGGTGTGCGTGTTATACGGGGCGTGGTTACTGGGCGAGGGCCGCAGTAATCTGGAGGATTTAAAACAGAGTTGGTCCCCTCCTGGATTAGCAACAAGCACCTCGCAGCCCTCCACACTTTTGAGAATGCATTGAGCCCGTGCCAACTCCGGCTAGCCTCTGAAGCCTATCCAGTCCCCGTGGATTGTGGGCGGTCCAACCACACAATCATGGGAGTAGTAGTTAGGATGCCGGTCATGGGTAGGACAGCCCGACCCGCACCGGTATACAGGGTTGCAAACATTGGAGTCATTCAAGGGGGCGCACGCATTCGTTTCACAGTGGTCCCGCCTTACGTCATTAAGTGGGAGCACGCTATGACAGGTACTGACCTCTCAGGGTGCCGGAGCTAGGGAGCACATATAATCCTGTGTCCCCAGCACTTGAATGCCTATTCGAAACCGCAGTGTGGGTTCAGAGCTGCTGGCGCGAAGCCTATAAATTGTACCATGGAGGCAATGGCACAAGACCATGTTCCCCCGCAGGTAGCATATATAGGAGGTGGGACATATTGTGTCACCACCGGCGCGTCCCACTACCAGCATGGACAGCATAGCTGGTGTCCGGTCAGTGAAAGCAGCTTCTGTTTTAAACCCGAGGCAGAAGTTCAAGTGGCCCAGGAGCGAATTGTCCCCATTCCTGAACCCTCCACTGTTCACCTCACTGTGAAGGAGAATTTTACGGATTTGCAAAAGTACATAGCCCACTTTGGCTACGAAACTCCTCCTCTCCCCGAACACCTTAGCAAAATACTCAAAGCCGTTATAGTTTCGCAGAAACATTTTTACACTCTCGAGCAGAAAAAAGTAGAGATAGGGACTAAGGCCTAGAAATTCGGTGGCGCCCCATTTGGGGTGCCAGTCTTGCCAGGGCGCCGGAGGTACCGCCCCGGAAGGAGTCATGAGCGCCCGCCGGAAATTCAGTTTGAGCGCCCCAAACGGAAGCGCGGCGCTACTCGAGGCGCTCCGCTTCCGTCTTGGGGCGCTGCAACTGAAGTTCACAGCGCAACGTGCCGCAGCATGTGCACGCTGCGGTACTGCAGGCCTTCCTCCCCTTCTTAAAGGGGAGGGGCCTGCTGCAGCGCGATCTAAGATCGCGAGTGCCAGCAAAAGAGCCCAGCACAGAGGAGAAGTGCCAGGCTCTGCTCCTCCTGCTCTATGTGGGAAGTCAGGGATGCTGCCAGTGTCCCTGATGACCATGTGTGCAGGAAATGCATCCAGCTGCAGCTACTTGTAGACCGCATTGCGGCGCTCGAGCTGCGGGTGGATGAATTTTGGAGCATGCGCGATGCTGAAAGGCTCGTGGATAACACGTTTAGCGAGTTGTGCACGCCTCAGGGTAGGGCAGCACAGGGGGTGGCCATCAGGCGGAGCAACAAAGGCAGGCAGGTAGTGCAGGGAACCCCTGCGGACATCCCCCTTTCAAACAAGTATACCGCTTTGGATACTGTTGAGGGGGATGACTCACCAGGGGAAGGCAGCAGCGGCCAACTTCCTGGCACTGGGGGTGCTCCTGCTGCCCAGGAAGGGGGGAAAAAGAGTGGGAGAGCAATAGTGGTAGGGGATTCTATAGTAAGGGGAACAGATAGGCGTTTCTGTGGCCGTAGACGTGAATCCAGGATGGTTTGTTGCCTCCCTGGTGCCAGGGTCAAGGATGTCACTGAGCGGCTGCAGGGCATTCTGGAGGGGGAGGAAGAACAGCCAGTGGTCGTGGTCCACATTGGTACCAACGACATAGGTAAAAAGAGGGATGAGGTCCTGCAGCAAGAATTTAGGGAGCTAGGTGAAGGATTAAGGAGCAGGACCTCAAAGGTTGTAATCTCTGGATTACTCCCGGTGCCACGTGCTAGTAAGTATAGGAATAGGAAGATAGAACAGATGAATGCGTGGCTAAAGGGATGGTGCAAGGGGGAGGGCTTTAGTTTCCTGGATCACTGGGTCTGCTTCTGGGAAAGGTGGGACTTGTACAAGTCGGACGGTTTATACCTGAACCAGGGGGGAACCAATATCCTTGCGGGGAGGTTTGCTAGCACTGCTGGGGAGGGTTTAAACTAACTTGGCAGGGGGTTGGGGTACAGAGTGGAGCTATAGTAGGGGCTGATTTACGGCCAAATACAGAGGGAAAAACAAGTCAGCTGGGAAGGCAGAGCAAATATGTGAAGGCAAAAGAGAATATGGCAGGGCTGGAAGGCATTTATTTTAATGCAAGGAGTCTTGCAAATAAGGTGGATGAACTGAAGTTGTTGTTGAACACATGGGAGTACGATATTGTTGCTATCACGGAGACATGGTTGAGGGAGGGTCAGGACTGGCAGCTCAATATTCCGGGATATAGAATCTTCAGGCGAGACAGAGGGGGGTGTAAAAGGGGAGGGGGTGTTGCAATATTAATTAAGGAGTCAATTACTGCTGTAAGGAGGGATGATATATTAGCGGGTTCCTCTAATGAGGCCATATGGGTAGAACTTAAAAACAAAAAGGGGGCAAGCACTTTGCTGGGAGTGTACTATAGGCCCCCAAACAGTCAGGGGGAGATAGAGGAACAGATATGTAGGCAAATCTCCGAGAAGTGCGAAAATAATAGGGTAATAATAGTGGGGGATTTCAACTTCCCCAATATAAATTGGGACAGTCAGAGTGTGAAAGGCTTAGAGGGTGCAGAATTCTTAAAGTGCATCCAGGAGAGCTTTTTGAGCCAACATGTAGAAAGTCCTACAAGAGAGGGGGCGGTACTGGACCTAATTCTGGGGAATGTAGCCGGGCAAGTGGTGGAAGTGTCAGTAGGAGAGCATTTTGGCGACAGTGACCATAATTCGGTGAGATTTAAGGTGGTCATGGAAAAAGACAAAGACGGCCCGGAAATAAGGGTTCTAAATTGGGGGAAGGCCGATTTTAATATGATAAGGCAGGATCTGGCCAAAGTGGACTGGGAGCAGCTGCTTATAGGAAAATCCACATCAAAACAGTGGGAGACTTTCAGAAGGGAAATAGAGAGAGTACAACGCCAACATGTTCCTGTAAAGGTCAAGGGTGGGACCAACAAGCAAAGGGAACCTTGGATGACAAGGGATATACAAAAATGCATTAGAAATAAGAGGGGGGCTTTTGGCAGTTACAAAAGACTAAAGACAGAAGAAGCCCTAGAGGAGTATAAAAAGTGCAGGGGCATACTTAAAAAAGAAATTAGGAGGGCGAGGAGGGGCCATGAAATAACACTGGCGAGCAAAATAAAGGAAAATCCTAAGATGTTTTATAAGTATATTAAGGGCAAGAGGATAACCAGGGAAAGGGTAGGGCCCATTAGGGACCAAAGTGGCAATCTGTGTGTAGAGCCAGAGGATGTAGGCGGGGTTTTAAATGAATTTTTTGCATCTGTGTTCACTATGGAGAAAGACGATGCAGACATAGAAATCGGGCAAGGGGACTGTGACATACTTGAACATATTAGCATCGAGAGGGAGGAGGTGCTAGCGGTTTTAGCGGGCCAAAAAGTGGATAAATCCCCAGGCCCGGACGAGATGTATCCCAGGCTGCTGTGGGAGGCAAGGGAGGAGATTGCAGGGGCTCTGACACTAATTTTCAGAACCTCTCTGGCCACAGGGGATGTACCAGAGGACTGGAGAACAGCTAACGTAGTACCATTATTCAAGAAGGGTAGCAGGGATAAACCAGGGAATTACAGGCCAGTGAGTCTAACATCTGTGGTGGGGAAATTATTGGAAAAAATTCTGAGGGACAAAATTAATCTCCACTTGGAGAGGCAAGGATTAATCGGGGATAGTCAGCATGGCTTTGTTAAGGGTAAATCATGTCTAACAAATCTGATCGAATTTTTCGAGGGGGTGACTAGTCGGGTGGATGAGGGAAATGCTGTGGATGTGGTGTGCATGGACTTCAGTAAAGCTTTTGACAAAGTCCCGCATAGGAGACTGGTCAAGAAGGTAAGAGCCCATGGGATCCAGGGTGCCTTGGCGCGTTGGATCCTAAACTGGCTGAGTGGCAGGAGGCAGAGGGTGATGGTCGAAGGTTGCTTTTGTGACTGGAAGCCTGTGTCCAGTGGGGTACCTCAGGGATCGGTGCTGGGTCCCTTATTGTTTGTGATCTACATAAATGATTTGGATGAAAATGTAAAAGGTATGATCAGTAAGTTCGCAGATGACACGAAAATTGGTGGGGTGGTAAATTGCGAGGAGGAAAGCCTCCGGCTACAGGACGATATAAACGGGTTGGTCAGATGGGCGGAAAAGTGGCAAATGGAATTTAACCCTGAAAAGTGCGAGGTGATGCATTTTGGACGGACAAATAAGGCAAGGGAATACACAATGAGTGGTAGGACCCTAGGAAGTACAGAGGGTCAGAGGGACCTTGGTGTACATGTACATAGATCCCTGAAGGCAGCGGAGCAGGTAGATAAGGTGGTTAAAAAGGCATATGGCAGTCACTTTGTCTGCCACTTGCAATGACAAAGGGAAAACTTAAAGCAGGATCGAAAAATGAGGGATGCACATGCAGTGGGATATGTGTGTACATCTGGGCTAAATCCAGCATGGCCTCATTAATTTATTTTGTGATCTTAACAATGACTCTGTGATCCAGGACTCCCAATGGGGAACATCACTCGCAGGAAATGCATCGTGGGAAATTGTGGGCATGCAACTGTGATTTCCTGTCCATTATTTAACGGGTGGAGAATCCCAGGCTGCAGGCCCATGGTTTCCTGCGATGGATTTCCTGCAAGTGCCGCTCCCCACTGGAATGTTCGATCATGGAATCACCATTTGTGATTTTTCTAGATGGATGAAGTCAGATAAGATCAATGGTTGTAAGTGCAGGGTTCTCAAAATTCCCGCACTCCCCAAATTATGGATCAAGGAACCTTGTTTTGGACAAGTTATTAAAACCAGGGTACCCAAAATGGCTTCTGTAACCTCATGACCAAAACCGACAGGATTTTTAAAACAGGGCTCTGCAAACAGGCAGGCCCGGAGACGAAACTTAAATTGCAAGAATCTGTGAAAAAGGACTCTCTGGAGCCAGCCAGACAAAATAAACACAGAATACGCATTCATTCGATTTGAAATAAATCAAGCCAGAATGGGCCTAGAATCGAGGCCATTAGGTTTCTGCATATTTAATCGGTAACAGCTCGCAGTAGCCATCAAGTCAGGATGGGGACAATTAAGTCTTATCCATGACAAACAACCAGGACATCGGGGCCATTAGACCCGGAGACAACCACTCCAAAAGTCGTTAAAATAAATGGTTGTAATCATTTAAACAAGCCCGCCAAAAGTTAAAACAATGGACTGACCTGATTTGGTGCACAGATAAGGAGTTGAAGAATGGGTATAATTGTAGGCCCATCAGTGGCAATCGCTCTCTTCATTCTGACCTCTTGCCTGTGGCCTTGGCCTGCTGCCTCTCGTACTCGCACCCTGGCCTCGTGGCGGGCTCTCTTCTCGCTCCCCGCACCGCTCAACAACCAAGGACGCCCATTACACCGGGACCAAATGCGGGAGGAGAACAAGACCCGAGTTCAAAACCACACAGGACACACAGACCACAAACGGGCAGACGAGATGAGACGAGACGAAGAAGAAGGTAAACCGATAAAAGCAGAGAAGGGCAGCGAAAGACACATTGGTAAAACCCAAACGCCTAGTTATAAGCTGGCGTTTGGTGAATAAATTGGCAGTGCATGCATGGACAGTGAGAATAAGCTGGCGTTTGTCACATGAACATTGCGAATAAGTTGGCGTTCGAAGAGTGGGTGGCAGCGCCCGCGACGAATAAACTGGCGTTCGAAGCTTGGTTAGTAAAATCATCTAAGCGGTAAAAACCGCCAACCGACCCCTGACCATGACATTACTGCCGACGACCGCCCGAGGGGGAAGAAGAAGAAAACCCATTGCGACGAGACGATGACGGTAGCTGAGGAAAAGGAGGGTGCTTCGCATCAACAACTTCAGCGCCGCGCCCTGAGACCACGTGGCAACGTGGTACCCCAAAGGACAGGGAGAACAGACCTCAAAACTCACAACCGTTAAAGCAACAGGTTTTGGATTGGTGAGCATGAATTCCTGGCCCCCCATAGCTTAATCTAGTTAGGTATAGGGGGTGGGATAAGGATAAGGGGATTGTTAATGTAGTTGTTTTTCCCTCGATGTGCCATGTGTTCCCCATTCCCATATAAGTGTAATTGTTTTATGCCTGTATTTTCATACCAGTAATTTTCATAAGATTGTTGTATTCTGCTTTTAATAAAATCTTGGTTTTCTTATACCAAACCACTTGTCTACTCGATTTTCTGTATCGCCGTCTGTACCTAAGTCCGGTGTCTAGAACCCAGGGGTGTGGGAGCGATTCGAACCGCTCAAAGGACAGTCAGAGGTGAAGCTGACTGGGCGCACACGCCACCCCCTACAGGTTTATATTTTATAAGTTCTTGTGATGGGGATTCTGTGCCACACAAAGTATTGGCCCGGTTTTTGCGGGGCCGATGATGGTGTGCGCACACGTACGCTGTCGCAAGCTTTCTAAAAGGCTCCGCAAGTTCTGGGTTTCCACATGTGCTGCGCATGTGTGAAAACCCAGACCTTGCAATCTGTCAAGGTTCGCCTCGACAGATCGACCGCACCGCCTCAAAAATCACTTTGCTGGCTCAGAGTCGGGCTATTTGCCCAACTACTGTCCAGCAAAT
Source organism: Somniosus microcephalus (assembly GCF_052327205.1). Classification (NCBI taxonomy): domain Eukaryota; kingdom Metazoa; phylum Chordata; class Chondrichthyes; order Squaliformes; family Somniosidae; genus Somniosus; species Somniosus microcephalus. The sequence goes on along the minus strand of NC_140988.1, from coordinate 238,200,069 downwards.
GCCCACCAAACCCTTACGCCTGGTAAAAGCAGGCATAAGGACTGTTTTCACCAGCATAAGGGTTAATATAAATCTTAAATTAAAAATTTCAAAATGAAAAATCATGCACAAACACTTACAATTAGTTTATGCAAATTTTGGCCTGGATTAAAATGTTTAAAATTATTTTTCAACAAATTAAATATTTATTGTATATGCTTTATAGAAGGGACATTTAATTAAATTTGAAAATGGGAACATTTATTTTTATTCCAGTTGCATAAATTATTTAATTATTTAGGGATTCCTAATATGCTTATGGGGATTCCGTTCGTAAATAAGCATATTAGGAATCCTCCTTTCTAATTGGTGGACCTGGCCCACGTGATCCCAGGGATGCTTCTGAACCACCTGTGTCCCTGGGATCCGTGGGATTTACACAGGCGTATGCCTGCAAGCCCAGGACCCAAAGGGCTCGATTTTCCAAGCCCCGAGGAGGCGGACATGGAGGCGGGACAGCGTGTAAAATTGGAGAAATTGGGGGCGGGTTTCCCGCCTCCATGCCCTTTTACCAGGAGGCGGGAAGATGTACAGCTTTGGTCCCGTCTCCTGGAGGCGGAAAAGGCTTTTAACCCTTTTAACTGCCTGTTAACAGGTAGTTAACAGGTAGAAAAAGGGATTAGTGCCATTTTACCTTCACAGGTAAAGGTTTACCAACCTCGGAGAACCCCGCCGGGTTGGAGGAGACGTGAAGGAGGTCTGCGGCGGTTGGAGGCACCTGGAAGTAAGGTGTAGAAGTGAGTGATGGGTGCAAGTGTGGAGTGGTAAGTATGCAAGGTGAGTGATAAGTTTAAAAAAGTGTTCACTTACCTTTTTTTACTTCTGTAGCCCTTAGCCATGCTGGATCGGGAGAGCAGACATCCACCTTGTCAATTTCAGGTAACCGCTGATGGACCCTCCGGTCCATTAGACATCTGAAATTTACTTTTTTACAATGTTTTTTCAGTCCTCACCACAAAAACGAACCAAACTCAAGAGAAAGTCATTGTTTGACAGCTTCACAGAGCTGTCAAAAGCTGTCATTTCTTCTTTCAAGAAGTCTTGGCAGATAGCACGTCTGGCGTTGACGTGATCTGTCAGTGACTTCTTCCCTAATTGGCTTACTGAGCCCGCCGGGCGGGCTTAACAAGCTCAATCAGGGGAAAATCCCTCTGAATGATCAGGCGAGGATGGAAGCGGGACATTGACACGACAAGCAGCAGTCGCGCCTCCAAATCACCTCCATTAACAAAATCCAGCCCAATGTCTCCACAGCCTAGGAGCCCGAAGGTAAGCGCGGATATTATTAGCGGGTCGGAGGCGTACTCCAGAGGTACGCCTCCGACCACAAATTCCAGGCCAATGTTTTTAACTGACTAGGGAGTAAATGGCAAATTATTTACTGGATCTGTGAGCAATGGGCTTTCAAAATATTGATTACCTTTACATTGAAAACTGGATTGGTTCAAGAGAAATAAAGACCTGAAATAGTATCTGAGTTGCTTATTATTGTTTGTGAACTGAAATCAGCAACACTGGCAACAACTAAACCAAATACTCAGTGAAGATGAATTTCCTTCAATTCCTATACAGAAATTGAGAAATTCATATATCAGCTTAGACAGAAAGAACGCAAGTGAAACACCATTTCTAGGTCTTGCATTTCAGCTTATTTTGTTTCATTAGGATTTACACAATTAAGAATTGTAACTGCTCCTCTCCAGTTAAGAAAAGGTGTTAAAAATTGGAATTGAAAAGTCAGATTACTGGATTTCAGAGTGTCAGAAAAATATATATTCAAGGAATCAGTTTGATTTCAAATGTGGCAGTGGGAAAAGATTAGCTGGAGCTGCATTTGAGGTAGTGCTTCTGTATGAACAGACAAGTTGCATAATTAATAAATTATTTATTTCTATGATTCAATACTTTAATTTTTATTATGACTTTTTTGTCCCCATCAAGGTGAGGGATGTTAATTCTGGAGAATGGTATAATTTTCCACTCCAGGTATCCAATACTCCCACATCTGATGTAGTATGATTAGAGTAAAGCTCCTTTGATGCAGCACGAGCAATGTGCCTACCCTCAGAAGGGCGTTCCCTACTGTCCTAGTCTTGCATTTTCCCATTTCCCACACTAGCCTCTCTGAGTCAGATTTTTTTTGATTGATAAACCAGGTTGCAGGTTCAAGGCCCATAGTACAGGACACCATCAAGGTTGAGAAGAGTAAAAAGAGATGAAAAAAATCAGGAAGAAGTGATCAGATGATGCCATGCAGGGCTTTAATGGCCTGAGGATTGCAGGAACAGGGAAAAACTAAGGACAAGGAGTTTCAGGTTTGAGGAGAATTAGAGTGCGAGACAATTAACCTTGATTTCATCACAAAGAGGATGTAGGAAGGAAGAGGAACAGGGTGGCATTTTTGAAGATTAGTAGGAGCAAGAGAAGAAAGTTCAGAGGAGCACTGAATATAGTAGTTAAAATATAGAGTTACAACAAAGAACAACTAGAAGGTAGGAATGGAGACTGGAATTTTGCCAGTGCTCAGTGGATGGGACAGGTGGCGGGTCAGCTGCTAAATTTAAAATGATTGACAGCGGGTCGAGAATCCGCTGTCAAAACACGCACACTGGACTTTCCCGATGCCGGGTCTGCCAGCGCTGAGCAGACCCGACAGGCAGCGGCGGGGGAGGCAATTAAAATCATTAGTGGCTTGTTTACAGCCACTTAACAATGCTTTTCTCCCAGCTTTTTGAATTTCACAGGCCGCCCACTGGTTTCCCGCTGTGCCTAGAACTCGTCTGTGAAGCTGAGGCAGGAGGTCAGTGGCCATTGATTCAGCTGATGAGTTGACAACTTCAAATGTCAAGTCAAAGCTCCCAGCTGATGGAGAAATATTCCCTTAGCCATTAGCTTCTCTAAACTCCATTTCCACTACAGATTCAGAATGCTGCAAGTCTTTACACAAGTGTTTCCATCCAGTCTGACCTCATTACCTCTCCCACCATTGACAGATCGCTTTTGTCATCTCTACTTCACCTGCCATCTATTCCATCAGCATCAGTGCCCTTTATACTCTCTGATCCGACCCGACCTGCAGAGGCGGGCGACCCAATTAAACCAATTATTGGGTTGTTGACAGACCCTTACTAATGTTTTTAACCTTTCCTTTTAACTTTCACTGCTTGCCCACAGAGGTCCATGCTGCTCGGGGACCACATCTGTGAACATGAGGCGGGAGTTGAATGGCTGTTGCTGCAGCTGATTACTTAACAGCTTCAAATGTACAATAAAAGCACCTATCTGACAGATCATCACTTTCCTCAGCCACAAATTCTGCAGGTTTTCTACTTTCCACTCTCCATTCACTCTCACCTCATTGGAAGAACTCTCTCACCATTGACAGATCGCTTCTGTCATCTCTACTTCACCTGCCACCTATTCCATCAACATGGATGCCATTTATACCGTCTCACCTTGGTCCTCAAAATCCGACCATGATCAGCCCCAACAGCAGCAGCACCAGTCTCACCAGCAGCACCAACAACAACACTGACCTTCTCCGCAATCACCTGATGCTGCACAGGACAGAGGGCATCAGCACCTGACCACATTGCTGCCCAGGAGGTCAGGGATGGCCTCACCATGGCCAGATTTACTTTATTTGACACTGTAGACCTTGGCTGCCACATGATGCGCCAGGTTGGCACCACCCCACACCAACACCATAAAGCATCCCTACAAAGTCAACAAAAATAATTAGAAAAATTGTATTAATGTTAGTCATCGTTTATTTGAAACCGTTTGAATTCAGAAAGAGGTTCGGATAATGAGATTTCCTATTTAAGCACAGTCTCGCAATGGAATTTCCATTATCCATGCTCCAATTACCTGCCTTCCTGATTATCTGCCAGAATGTTTGTAGGACATAATCTTGCATGCAACGTCACCTCATTACACATCTACTGACAACCATTCTCTCCAGACAGTACACATACAGCGATTTGTTACAGATGTCGATAGCCCCGGTACATTGTCAAAGTGGCCATTCATTATCCGTGGCTGTGAGTATCAGCAGGCTATTGGCTGGGGGTGTGGGGGGATGGATCGGGAATCACAGCCACGTCTCACTCAGCATTCACTTTCAGGCTTGGATCACTGGATACGGAGATTTGTAATCCTGCTCTGGCTGTGATCAATTAACTCAGCACAGACAAGGCATGAAATCTTTGATGTTCGCAGTCTGCATTACATGTGGTGCATTTACCTCATTAAAATACTGGGGAGCTCCTGAGGCCAATTTTTAATGTACAGATATTAAACACACCGAATCCAAAATATGCCTCTGAAGGGCTTGAGGATATTTCTAATTGTTCATAATGTTCTTTGTTAAACTTTAAAATAAGCCAGATAAAATCATGCAAAATGGAGCATTTTGACAAAGATCATTTTGTACAGAACAATTTATTAAGCTGCCTTGTGTTGGTTTGTTCTATTAATTTAACAATGTCACTGCAGAGATGTATAACTTGCTTCTGAAAAGGAGCACAACCTAGTGATCTGTGTAATTACCTCATTAAATTGAAAGTGAACTAAAAATGTAGCAATAAAATGTTCAGCTGCTGTTTGAAGTTAATCTCTTCACAAGTACAAATCTAATCTTTGGTCTAAATGAAACGTTTCCTGCAGTGGGATTAATCTGGATGTCTGATTATATTGTTAGCTGTCTCCTTATGTTTGTGCAGTCCGTGCAATTTTACATCTGTCTGGCAGTCAGAAGTAATGCAGTGGAATCTTAAACACTTAATGAAAGAGCTATCTGTGAGACAACAAGCAAAAGCAAAACAGACAAAACAGACAACCAACCGACAACCTCACTGGGAGCTTGTGCTATATTGGTATTGACCAGCATAAGTGATAACTACAGTTTAAAGTTACTTCATTCACGAAACGCAACCAATTAAATTCTATTACTTGTTCATCAACACAAGGATTACAGTAGCTCACCTTCTCAGGACAACTAGGGATGGGCAATTAAAGAAAGACTTGCATTTCTATAGCACTTTTCACAACCACCAGACGTCTCAAAGCGCTTTACAGCCAATGAAGTACTTTTTTGGAGTGTAGTCACTGTTGTAATGTAGGAAACGCGGCAGCCAATTTGCGCACAGCAAGGTCCCACCAGCAGCAATGTGATAATGACCAGATAATCTGTTTTTGTTATGTTAATTGAGGGATAAATATTGGCTAGGACACCATGGATAACTCCCCTGCTTTTCTTCAAAATAGTGCCATGGAATCTTTCACGTCCACTTGAGAGAGCAGACGGAGCCGCGATTTAATATCTCATCCGAAAGACGACACCTCTGACAGTGCAGCACTCCCTCAGCACTGGAGTGTCAGCCTAGATTTTTATGCTCAAGTCCCTCTAGTGGGACTTGAACCCACAACCTTCTGACTCAGAGGCAGGTGTGCTACCAACTGAGCCACAGCTGACACTGAAATGTAGCTATGCCAGCATCACCCACATCCCGAGAATAATTTTTTTTTAAAGTTACTAAAACCAACAATGTCAAGCTCCTCCAGTAGCTCAAACAGTAAATGCAACAACCAGTAAGCTACAGAACTATACAGACAAGGAAGGTACCGGTTTTGATCCCTAGTCTGTGCTAATATATTGAGCCAAGTCTTGCTGGAAGAATAAAAGCGTGTTAATGACGTATGCCGCTATTAATATACAAATCAGCTAGCAAGTTCAGGGGATTAAGAGTTACGTCGTGAGTTGCAAATCTCCAGAACTTGCTGGTCGATTTACGTCGCTCCGCCATTTGCTTCGCACAAATGGCATCTCGCCCTTAGTCTCCCCATTATTTTTAAGAACTTGCTGGGTTTGCACATTAAATATCCATTAAACACGTCGCAGAAATTTCAGGCTGAGACTTAACAGCGTAAGTACCTTTTTAATTATGAGATTTATATCCCTGCAATGCCTATCAAATGCTTTGGCCTAGAAAGGGAACAATTTAAACTATTCAATCTCATTCCTGCATGTAGTAAATTGTTGTTACAGATTTTTTAAATGTTAAGTTTTTAATTTTAAATGTTTTTCTTACTTTTCCTTTCAGTCTCTTTTATCTCTCTTAATCCAATCCTTCTTTCCCTCTCTTGATTTCTCTATCAATACCTGATTTGACTCTAATTCACCCACTCTAATTCACAATTCTTCTCCATTGTTCCTCTGTTTCTTCCTTAATCCTTAAATCTCATTGGCTAAGCAGATACACTGTGGGTCCCGCTGTTCACTAAGGTCCCAGATGCCCCTTTGCCCTTGCTTTGCTGTTATTAGCTCGCACTTCCAGCAAGTTATGGCACAAAAATATTTTGAGTTGAAAGGTGCAGGAAAAAGTCTAACTTACGGCAGGCGCTGCGAGATACCCCACAGGACCTGGGCCATTGCAGGTGACAATAGGGGTGCTATGATTGGCCAAAGAGCTTCTGAGCTAGTTGCTGATCTCTATCCGGTGATGCCTGCTGGAAAGTGTACATGTGTAGATGTTGGTTAAGGACAGGAACAGTCTCTCCACTTTGAAATAGCCTATTGATATGCACTATCAAGCCTACACATGAAGGAGAGTAACTTTGCCAAGGTACTAGAGCAAAAGCAAAATCATGCAGATGCTGGAAATCTGAAATAAAAACAGAAAATGCTGGAAAAACTCAGCAGGTCAGGCAGCATCTGTGGAGAGAGAAACGGAGTTAATGTTTTAGGTCAATAACCTTTCGTCAGAACTCAGGTACTAGAGAATAGACAGTACCCATGGGGCCACACCCTTACATGAGTCAGCACCTTCAGGAGAGGCGAGGCGAAAGGCAACAACATCTAGGATTTGAGGTACCATATCGAAATACCCAAACAAAAAGGGAAGGATATTGAACATAGAATCATAGAATCATAGAATGGTTACAGCACAGAAGGAGGCCATTCAGCCCAGCGAACCTGTGCCAGCTCTCTGCAAGAACACCTCACCAATCCCACTCTCTCGCCCTTTCCCCGTAGCCCTGCAAATTTTTTTTTTCACATACTGATCCAATTCCCTTTTGAAAGCCATGATTGAGTCTGCCTCCACCACCCTCTCAGGCAGTGCATTCCAGATCATAACCACTCGCTGTGTAACTTTTTTTTTCCCTCAGTTGTCTTTGGTTCTTTTGCCAATCACCTTGTATCTGTGACCTCTGGTTCTCGACCCTTCCGCCAATGGAAACAGTTTCTCTCTATCTACTCTGTCTAGACTCCTCAAGATTCCGAATACCTCTATCAAATCTCCTCTCAACCGTCTCTGCTCTAAGGCGGACAACCCCAGCTTCTCTAGTCTATCCACGTAACTGAAGTCCCTCATTCCTGGAATCATTCTCGTAAATCTTTTCTGCACTCTCTCTAAGGCCTTCGCATCCTTCCTAAAGTGTGGTGCCCAGAAATGGACACAATACCTCAAAAGATTCATCATAACTTCCTTGCTTTTGTATTCTATGCCTCTATTATTGTAGCCCAGGATCCCGTATGCTTTTTTAACCGCTTTCTCAACCTGCCCTGCCACCTTCAACGATTTGTGCACGTATACTCCCAGGTCTCTCTGTGCATGCACCCCCTTTAAGATTGTACCCTTTATTGCCTCTCCTCGTTCTTCCTACCAAAATGCATCACTTCGCACTTTTCTGCGTTAAATTTCATCTGCCAAGTGTTCGCCCATTTCACCAGCCTGTCTATGTCTTCCTGAAGTCTATCACTCTCCTCATGGTTCACTATACTGTACTTCCAATTTTTGTGTCATCTGCAAATTTTAAAATAGTGCCCTGTACACCCAAGTCCAAGTCATTAATATATATCAAGAAAAGCAGTGGCCCTAGTACCGACCCCTGGGGAACACCACTGTATACTTTCCTCAAGTCTGAAAAATAGCCGTTCACCACTACTCTGTTTCCTGTCACTTAGCCAATTTCGCATCCATGCTGCCACTGTCCCTTTTCATCCATGGGCTTCATGAAACAGAAAATAAATTCACAGCTACAGCAATGTAGCACCTACAATGCTGTTTCAGCCAGTGCTATCAGATTTTGTTGTGCTGTTCAATAGGATTTCCTAACCCTCAAACCCTCTTGTACGTGCACACCACTGGGACAGATGTCAACTTTTCAGCTGCACAGAAAGGGGAAGGGAAACCTGTTATCTGATTTTCCTCTAACTCACTGGCATGAATGCCAGTCGCAGAGGACCATCATAGAGCTTAGTCATAATGTAGTACAAAAGTAAAAAAAGAACTTGCATTTATGTAGCACCTTTCACAACATCCAAATTGTTTCTCAGCTAATGAAGTACTTTTGAATTATAATCACTGTTGTGATGTAGGAAAACTCAGTAGCCCATTTGCACATAGCAAGGTCCCACAAACAGCAATGAAATAAATGACTAGACAATGGCCCTGAATTTGGCGTAGCTAAAGAGAACACCACCGACATCCGAATGAAAGATATGATTGCACTAAAGAGGGTACAGAGGAGATTTATGAGGATTTTGCCTGGGCTGGGGAATTTTAGCTATGAGGAAAGATTGGATAGGCTGGGGTTGTTTTCTTTGGAACAGAGGAAGCTGAGGGGAGATTTAATTGGGGTGTATAAAATTATGAGGGGCCTAGATAGAGTGGATAGGAAGGACTTATTTCCCTTAGCAGAGAGGTCAAGAACTAGGGTGCATAGATTTAAAGTAATTGGTAGAAGGACTAGAGGGGAGTTGAGGAAAAAAAAATTTACCCAGAGGGTGGTGGGGGTCTGGAATGCACTGCCTGAAAGGGTGGTAGAAGCAGAAACCCTCATCGCATTTAAAAAGTACTTGGATATGCACATGAAGTGCCGTAACCTGCAAGGCTACGGACCAAGAGCTGGAAAGTGGGATTAGGCTGGATAGCTCTTTTTCGGCCAGCACAGACACGATGGGCCGAATGGCCTCCTTCTGTACCGTAAATTTCTATGATTCTATGAATCTATGAAATCCGCACTTACCTCATGCGAAACCCCCTTCAAGAAGTTGCTGTCAAATGCTGCAGAGTTGTGCGCAACGTAACGGCCCACGGATTCCAGCAGCACACCGTTGTGCGTATGTGAACCTGGGATCACATGTGGCGGTGCTCCTTTCACTTCCTGACTCTTAGCCAATCAGGAAACAGAGGAAATTGCTGATTTGCCTACAACTCATTTTAAAAGGCTATAGAAATGAATAGTACTCAGTGCTCAATTCTTTATTTTTACTCTTCCAGTTTCTGTTGTTTTAAAGTCTTTGCTTCTTTTTAATGTTCACTGTAAGCTTTCTTCTTAATATTACTTTTTTGTTTCACAAAGTGCATGTTTCAAACACACAGGTATAGTATGTATGGAACATGTTTTACTTCCTCCCTCTTTTCAGCCAACCCCCTTATGTTGTTTCTATCATTCTCTCTGATTCTAAAGATCCCCTGTCCTTGTCTGTAATTTTCTTTCTGCCACAACTTCTGTTGCTAAATAGAAGTAAGTATTTACTCAGACTATTTCTGCCATTAATACACAGAGAGCTTTTGCCAGGAGCAACTGGTTTCCCCAAGCAGGCACTGTTCAACTGCTGATCGGGTAAGGCGGCCCAGTCCGATCCCATCGGGCTGCAAAAAGGGGGAAATATGACTCTCCCAGCTATGGCTCACCTCATAAAACAATTGTCCATTAATAAAACATAGCGGTGATATTAGTCCCATTCAATTTTCTCAAGCTATTTTCTACCCAATAATCAAGATTACCACTATTTCTGACCACTACAGCTGAGATAATGGATACAATTTCAGTATGAATTACCTAATCTGCTGGAAACAAATTTGCTTTTTGTGTGACAGCAGCAATGTTTGGAACAGGTTTGTAATACAATTTTCTCATCCCCCCTCCCCTTATGCTGTGCAATAGGCTTCCTGCGCCTGTTTGTAACAGATGTAAAAATTTTCAGGGTAATTAATTCGCAGTAGGTGGGCAATTAGATCAACTTTTTACCAGCACATTCATTTGAATGAGGAGGTGAAACATGCAGCGAAGTCTATATGCAGTCAGAATTTGACAGATTGCAAGTTTGGGGTTTAGCGCATGTGCAAGCGCATGCAGAAATCCCAAATTTGCGGTCAGTTTCAAAGGTGGTATGATGGCATACTCTGTGAGTACACCATCATACTGACCGCGAATTCAGGGTCAATCTGTTTTAGTGATGTTGTTTGAAGGTAAATGTTGGCCAGGGCACTGGGAGAACTCCCTGCTCTTCTTTGAATAGTGCCACAGGATCTTTTATGTCCACCTGAGAGGGGATATAAGGTCTCAGCTTAACTTCTCCTCTGAAAGATAGCACCTCTAACAATGCAGCACTTCCTCAATACTACACTGAAGTGTCAACTTAGATTATATGGGGGAAAAGTTCAGTATCGCCCTGTTTGGGGCGCGATTATCGGTCGTGCGCAAAGTTTAGCACCTGGCGCTAATTATCGCCTCCAACTGCAAACTTAGCTTTTATCATCCCTGGAGTTGATTGGAGCACTAAATCAGGTGCTACACACCTCTCTTAAGGCGCAAAGGCCGAGGAGCGAGGTGTTACCTCAGAGCGCTGGCAAAGCTCATGTGATGTCAGTCAGTAATGGAATACAGACACAATGCCGCCGGCCAGTTCTTTAAGGGGAGGGTTGATCTTGCTCTCCATCCGCATCCTGCTCATTGCAGCCTTGAATCTCGGCCTGGAGAGACCTGTACATCAAATCTGCTGGAAAGAACAATGGAGAGACCCAGGGAAAGAGCTCAGAGTGCAGCCCCCACAGTCTTTTCTAAATCGATACAAGGAAGGGCAAATCAAAATGAACCTGCAAAGTGCTGCTCAGTACCCAAAACTCCTTCATACAGCGTTGAATCTCTCCAGAGGTCTCTCTCTCTCTCTCAGAATGCGTGGTGCAAAAATGTCACCAACAAAAAAAGGCAGGAAGCGGTCGCCTTTAAATAGCGCTCCCCTAGTCCCTTTCTGACTGCAAAACGCTCCCCTCAACCTATCGTTGCTAGCGGCAGGTGGTAAGGCAGGGGGTGCCACTCAATATCCGGTCCGGGGTGCTACCGGGACGTTGCACACTTGACTGACGTCACGATCTGCCGGCGCAGGAGATTGTGGCGATAGTGTTTAGCGCCACCGCAAAATGTCTAGTTAATTTCGTGAGCGGTGCAAACACCGCCGCTAGTTGCTTTGCGCCTCATTAGTGCCCTCTTAAGGCGCTAACGGGAGGCGCAAACCAACTGAATTTTTCCCCCTATGTGTTTATGTCTTTGAAGTAGAGCTTGAACCCAGAACCTTCTGACTGAGAGGCTGACACCTAATACAATCATCTCAAATTATTCAAAGTTAACACCTCTCAGCAATATAATTATGCAGTTATCAAAAAGACACTCCAACAAGCTCCCTCTTTACTATCAACTTTGCAAATATATTAAAATGTTTAGGGGTTTTGCAATTGTCCCCCCTTCCCTTTTTCAATGACATGGTCACCAGATCGCAGCTTATTGCCTGCGTATCTATGGACACCAAATTTAAAGGGTTATCTTCATAAAAATTGTGAAGTGAACCTTTTATTGTTTCTGGAGGGAGAAGAGCAAAATGAGCTGTACATCATTCATGCCACAATAACAACATGCATAATTGATACAATCATGCAATTTTTATACATTGTATTGTTATTTTGCACATTGGCAAGCAAACAATAAAAGGTTTAGGAAACACATCTTCGTAAAAACAGTGCCCTTTTAAATATCATGTATAACATTGACTAGTGTGAAGAAAGAGCATATGTGGTCCCCAGCACAGGAACAGTGCAAATTAGACTATATTTGTACCAAGGATTTCACGAGCAGCTGTTAAAAGAAACAGGGTCACATAGTAGCAAAGAATATTTAACTTGCATGACCTCTGTCAATGTAAAATCAGTGAGGCTCGGAAGTTTATTATTAGTAAAAAAGAAATGGTGTCATCACATCAAATGAAGTGAAAATCTGTTACAAAAAAAACTGTTGAGCTGAAAGGTGCAGCGCAATTAAAACACTGTAAATTACAAGATGAATTCTGACAAAATAATTTGATTCGAATCAATCGCAAAGCCTCTTTACCTGTTAGTGAAGATGTCCCTGATGTCTCTTCAGTTCTTGGTAAAGTCATGACGCATGAGACCTGTATAGAAATGAACATAAATTGAATCAGCTAAGCTCTCCATTTTTTTCACAGCAGCTTCAGCAGTCAAAGGCTCCAGAGAGCCTGCATAACCTAGTTTGGTGGTGTTTATCTATTGCATTAGCTTGTATTGAGTAGGCCATGAAGTGCAGAGCAGCCATATCCCAAGCAGGTCTCAGTGCTGGAAACATACAGGAAGGAGTAGTCCCCACATATGAATTGAAGCTTTCTGATTCAGGTGGTGTAGTAAAACCTTATGCTGACAGGCTCCTCAGTGTCTTCTGGGAAAACATTTTCCATTCAGAGCAGCCTGGCTATTGCGTGTATGGCATTGCTACGAGGCTCACAGTCGATGGAAAGCAATTTCTCCACTGGCTTTCAAGGTAATCCAACTTGATCTCAGTGACCATGAAAGTAATTTCAGTTCAGGATGATTTCTTGATTTAAGAATTTTTATTTTTATATGAATAGCACTGTGGTTTCAAATCTCGGTACAGTTTTATTTGTCTAATGTATCCAGATAAACAGTGTCTTGAAGCTAAATCGGCCAAACAATGTGCTCTGTGTGTCTTAAAGTGGCAGTGAGGTTTCACGATTCCGGAACGACAATATAAAAAAAGACACTGACTACAGATTGCTAATAATCATTCAGACTGTTGCTATTTATACATGTTACATAACTTTCACTCTGTAACCTTTTATCTTTATCCATCTGTAATATGAATTATGAGAAATCACAGAACAATGTAATTTCTCCATAGAATATTTACCTTTGATGGTCACTTAAAAGGATAACAGTACCATACAGCATAAAACAGCAACAACACCTGCATTTATATAGCACCTTTAACATAGTAAAACGTCCCAAGGCGCTTCACAGGAGTGATTATCAAACAAAATTTGACACCAAGCTACATAAGGAGATATTAGGACAGATGACCAAAAGCTTGGTCAAAGAGGTAGGTTTTAAGCAGCATCTTAAATGAGGAGAGAGAGGTAGAGAGGCGGAGAGGATTATGGAGGGAATTCCAGAGCTTAGGGCCTAGGCAGCTGAAGGCACGGCCGCCAATGGTGGAGCAATTAAAATCAGGGATTAAAACCATTAAAATTCTTTAGCCTTGCTCTCAGCCATGGTGGCAAAGCAGGCACTACATTTAGCAACAACATCCATGGGGCAGGGGAGCGAAAGATTAACCAGATTTCTGCCCTGATCTCAAACCAGTGACTCCTGCCTAGAAATGGCATGTGTGGACGTCAGGTGAAGGCAGAACCGGGCTCACCCATGGTGCCTGCCATCGACACTCACTGTATAGGCCCACCCACAAATAAAGGATACTTTCCTGATTTAATGGAGAGTGGCCAGCACACTTGGCACCATACCCCAACATGAGACAGCACAATCAGGAGAGACAGGGAGAAAATGGACGAAAGTCTTCATTCTATGATGATCAACAGCAGCATTTTAACACACATATGCTGCTACTAAATCGAGTGGGTGCCACAATGCGTGATGCTAACGCTATTTAGCTGTATGCAAAGTAGTATAGTTATTATCTCCTAAAGACAGATTTTAAATATCATATGCAGTTTAGAACTCTACTCTGTTTCAATGAGTAAGGTAGATTTTTATCAGACTCTAATGCTTGAATTGCTCTTGGCTGCAAGTTAGTATTTACTAATTAGATAAATATAATCTTTTTTGATTCATTCATGGGATGTGGACATCGCTGGCAAGGCCAGCATTTATTGCCCATCCCTAATTGCCCTTGAGAAGTTGGTGGTGGTGTTAAGCTGTGAGGAGGACACAAAGAGCCTGCAAGGGGATATAGACAGGTTAAGTGAGTGGGCAATAAGGTGACAGATGGAGTATAATGTGGGGAAATGTAAGGTTAGGAATAATAGAAAAACAGAATATTTTTTAAATGATGAGAAACTATTAAATGTTGGTGTTCAGAGAGATTTAGGTGTCCTAGTACAGGAAACAGAGAGACCTAGAAATTCGTTATAGCCAAGAAATGGGCAGTGTTTAGACTAAAAATGATTAAGTAGCACCAGTTGAAAATCGTCCAGGCTGCACGCAAAATTCATCCTCACTCCTCATTAAAATGATTGCAGGTATGATTCTCGTCTAAAAACCCAAGCTCATTGGCGTTACACTGAAAAGATGGACCAATATCAGGTGTAGTCTAAACTCAAGTAATAATTGCCACCGGCTTTTTTCACTACTTAAAGGGGAGGTTCATTGATGCTGCAGCACTTCATTCTCAGCATTGTTGGGTGTGCAGCTGCCTCAACAACCATAAGAAGAAGGACAAGGAGAAGGAGAACTTATTTACAAATCCTGATGGCAGATCACTGCCCCAGGGAGAGAGCCCAGAGGTTTTTGGATGAAGCTTTGGAGGCATTGGTTTCAGCGGAGGAGAGAAGGCGGGTGGCCCTGTAGCCCCCAACTGGCAGGAGGCCCTTGACGTAAGAAAACTACTAGGCACTTGGTCTAAGCGTTAAACAAAGCTTTAATCAACTGTTTTACAACATGAGGTCTAGTTGTGTCCTTCACTAGTTCCTGTTAAGAATGTCCTGCGCAAGCTGGGCCCAGGCCCAAGTATTTATACTCTCCCTGGACAGCGCCACCCGCAGGCTGCTCAGTTGATTCATGTCAGTCCTCGCCACAAGTCTGCCAGACTATGTGGAGGGAGGTGGCACACCATGTCATGGGCAGCTCTGTGGTCCCCAGGACCCACACCCAGTGCAGGAAGAAGTTTAACGACCTCATACGGGTGGTCATGGTGAGTGAAGACTTCAACAAATGATACATACCATCATCTGTACCACAAGCTTCAAACACTGCTCAATACACCACACCCCCAGCATTCACCCACCAACAATCTCTACCTAGCAACACTTCACACCCACATCTCACACCTTGCACACAATGACAGCTATGGCAGGCACTAGGATCATTGGGGGAGAAATTCAGTATCGCCACGTTTGGGGCGTAATACTCAAGCGGGCGTGAAATTTAGCGCCCAGTGCAAATTATCGCCACCTACTGCTAAATTGACCTGCTTCGCCCCAGGAGGTGCTTGGAGCGCTAAAACAGGTGCTGCACGACTGTCTTAAGGTGCTAAGCCGGAGAAGCGAGGCGCTACCACCGAGGGCGGGCGCAGCGCAGGTGCGGCCAGTTAGCGATTGCACGCAGACACGCTGGCGCCGGTTAGCTCTTAAAGGGGAGGTTCGATCTTGGATTGCAGCCACACCCTGCACATCGGAGCCCTGATTCTCGGCCTGGACAGACCTGCTGCCACATTCTAACGACTGGGACCATGGAGAGGGCCAGGGAGCGAGAGCAGCGGTTCAGTGAGAGGGCCTTGCAGGTTCTGGTTGGCGCGGTGGAGCGCAGGCAATCTATCCTGTTTCCGGACAGTGGCAGGAGGCCGCTGCCCAACGACTATCGCAAAGCTTGGAGGGAGGTGGCTCACAGAGTGACCTCCAGCAGCATGGTGCCTAGGACCCCTGTGCAATGCATGAAGAAGTTCAACGACCTCACTCAGGTCGTCAGGGTGAGTAACCTTTTCAGTATCCTCTTCATCCCTGCATGTCCACCTCACTTTATGGCCAAAGGGTCCTGAAAGCCCCAATGCCCAGCCCTCATACAACACCTAGGGGCCTTTCATGAAACTCACATGCACATTCAGCACTTTACACACTGTAAGGGCTAATCGACCATGGGAGGCAGTGCAGCCAAGATCAGGGCTTCACACTGTAAGGGCTATTCAACCATGGGAGGCAGTGCAGCCAAGATCAGGGCTTCACACTGTACTCAGAGCCCGTCCTTTCTCTTGCAGGGCAAGCTGTTCCATAACAGGAGGCAGCAGCAATGGACCGGGGGAGGCCGGCTTCACCTTCAAGCCCTCACCAATCTGGAGCAGCGAGTCCAGCGGATTATGGCAGGCCGGATGATTGGCCCCGTCACCACTGCAGATGCCGACCCCGTTCTGGACAGCAATGGTAAGGTGATCACCTTTTTGACCTCTCTCCTTCCACTTGTGCCTCACACTAGCATCCTTTGCCACTATCGAACCAATACAGTGCATTGCAGCACTCATGCCTCCCTCGCTGCCGCCCTGTCCTCACGCTAAAGCCACTTTTGTACCTCCCTGCTTTCAGAAGCTGATTCGCCAGGTGAGGAGGCGGGCCCTCAAGCTGCCACTGTGAGTGACTTTGAAGGCGAGGAGGAAGAGGGAGACGGACCATCAGTGCCACCCTCAGCCGAGGCAGCCCATGGCCATAATGGGGAAATGTCTTCCCTGGAGGGGAGCAGGGGGGAATGGTCTGAGGAGGGTGAAGCTCCGGTGCGGATCCAGCGGGCGGCAGCAACCCAGGGGGGTGGGGGTTAGGGAAGCTCGGCGGCCTTCTCCCTGGAGGGAGAGTCTGGCCTCGAGTCCTGCTACAGCGAGCGCAGAAGAGGTGCGGCTCCTCGCTGAAATGAGCGCCCAGGCGGAGCACAGGCACACTGAGCTCATGGCTGCAGTGGCAAGGAGTCTGCAGGACTTCGGCGCAGCACAGGCAAGGAGTCTCCAGGACTTCGGCGCAGCACAGGCAGCACAGGCGGCTTCCACGCAAGTGCTTAGTGGTGCAATGCAGTCAGTGGCTGGTCTGATGCAGACGCAGATTGAGGCCACATGAGCACTGACTGCTACCACCCTCGCTGGATCGGGCACAAATCACCGGGGCCCTCACCGTGCCGCAGCAGGCCAGCAGTCTGTGCTTCAGCAGATTGCTCCGCATGCTGCAGTGCTGCCCCGTGGGAGTGCCAGTGTGTCGTCCGACCAGGGAGTTGCTGTCCTCTGTCAGGATGGCAGCATTCCTGCTGCCAACACTGTCACTTCTCCACTGCAACTGCAACCACCTGTAGGACAGACTGCTGCCGACCATGCAGAGTTGGAGCAGTCAGCAGCCAGGCCCTCCAGGCCCAGAGCTGGTCCAGGCCCTCCAGGCCCAGAGCTGGTCCAGGCCGTCCCTCAAGGGCACCTGCCGACTCAGTTTCTGACACTCAGCAGCCTTCCCCCAGCCTTGCTGCAGCCACTGGGGTCCCATTGCGGAGGAGCTGCAGGGTGGGAAGGGACGAATCTCGCAAGCGAAGCAGATCACCCTCGAAGGGCAAAAAGTAGGAGGTGTGGCAAAATGCTGTTAAATTTTTTATTGAAGGCCGAGGATCGTGGTCATTTTTTGCTTACTCTTTTGTTCATTGTCTCCAGGTTGTGAGAGCCAGTTATGTGTCTGACTGCTTTTTGGGGGGTTTCTCTCTATTACTTTGTCATGCGGGAGGGGCACACAGTTTGTTAAATAAAGAAGTGTCTTTATTCAGAATGTGCATGTTTGCTCTTTGAACTATTTGTTGCCTTGACCGGCTTAGAGGTTGGGGAACGGTTCCATTCATGTTCTTTCAATGGCAGAAGCCATTCCCTCAGAGGGGGCCTAGAACTGACTTACAATAAGCCACTGACGGACGGCCCTTGCACTTTGTGCCTCCCTCCCGTCTTGGTGCTCATCCTCCTCCTCCTCCTGCTCCTCCTCCTCTGCTGGTGCTCCAATATCTGGTGGCAGTGGCTGGGTCCTGAGGATTGCCAGGTTATGCAGCATGCAGCACACTACAACGAAATGGGAGACTCGCTCAGGTGAGTACTGAACGGCTCCCCCTGAATGGTCCAGGCAGCGGAACCGTCGCTTGGGCACGCCGATTGTGCGCTCAATGATGTTCCTGGTCACTTGATGGCTCTCATTGTATCAGTCTTCAGCAGGGGTGCTGGGCACACAGAGTGGGGTCATCAGCCAGGTGCACAGAGGATAGCCCTTGTCCCCAAGAAGCCAGCCTCCTGGGTGAGCCAGGGCTTCGAAAAGGTCTGCCACAGAAGACTGGCGCAGGATGAAGGCGTTGTGGCTGCTGCCTGGAAAGCGGGCATTGACAGTGAGTATCAGCTGTCTGTGGTCACACACCAACTGGACGTTCAACAAATGGAACCCCTTCTGGTTGCGGTAATCCTCGGCATTCTCTTGCGGCGTCTGCAAAGCCACACGCGTGCAGTCAATGGCGCCCTGGACCATGGGGAAGCCCGCTATTCTTGCAAATCCCATTGCGCGCTCTTGCTGCTTGTCCAGGGTCATGGGGAAGGAAATGTACTGACGTCTCCTTTTAAAGAGGGCATTCGTGACTTGACGGATGCAGCAATGCATGGCCAACTGGGAGATATTGGCAATTGTCCCCAGTAGCGGATTGGAAGGAGCCAGTGGCATAGAAGTTGAGAGCCACTGTCACCTTCACTGCCACCGACAGAGACGTCCTGCTCCTCAGTTGAGGCTGCAGATCTGGCTGAAGCAGGTGGCAGAGCTCAGTGACCACCTCCCTGCTGAATCGCAGCCTCCGAAAACACTGCTCCTCAGACATGTTGAGGTATGAAAACTGTTGGCGAAAAACCCTGGGACGGTAAGGTCTCGTGTGCCGACGCCTATTGGCCCTCCTCCGTCTGGCCATGATTGGCACTCCCTCTCGGCATCTCTGAGCCGTCTCAATGTAATGGAGAAACCCAACATTTCCACCCATTGCAGCCCCCATAGTATGTGGCCACTCAAGGTTATGCCAGTCACAAAGCAAACCAACTACAAAGTTCTGGGCCGAAGCCAGAAGTACCTCTGCGAGCGCTGAGTCAATGCAGAAAGCTCTCTCCCTTTGTCTCTCTGCAAATCTCTCTCTCTCTCACAGAAGGAGTGGTCCAAAAATGGCTACCACAAAGAAGCCAGGAAGAGCCCCCTTAAAATAGCGCCCCCCCAGCCCCACAGCGACTGGGAAGCGTTCCAGTCAACCAGTCGCTGGGAGCGCCAGGCGGAAAGGAGGGGGGCGCCACTGAATTTCCAGTTCGGGGCGCCCCAAGGGCGTTGCACCATGAAATGACGTCAGGAGCTGCGCGTGCAGCTGAGCGGGCATTGCGGTTTTGCGCCACCGCTAAATGTCCGCTCAATTTCGCGAGAGGTGCAGGTCTCACCGCGCCCGGGCGCTAGCCACCTCGCGCCCCACTTATCGCCCTCTTAAGGCGCTAACGGGTGGTGCAAACAACTGAATTTCTCCCCCATTATTTCTTAGAATTCATGTGATATGTGTGATAAGTTTATAGATAAATTTATTAAGTATGTTTGGAATATTTCGTGGTCCCTCCCATTTCACCTTTTTGCCCAGGAGGACGCTGTGATAAGCCATGAGACAGGGATTATATAATGAGGATGTGGTGAGTTACGAGGATCTGGGGATTCAGTCATGTCAATCGGAGTCTGATGAGACGGTCACAGACAGTGTTCTGCCCTCGCAACGCGCTTCTCTGCAGAGCTAGACAGATAGCGAACAACTCGATATCTTCCAATAAAATCACAAGGCTTGACTTTTCTTGTAACACTTTACTGAACGATTCTAATTGTAAAACTGAAATACAACACAGAAATGGAAGCACACATTAGTATACAGGCGCATAACTGATATGTATACACAGATTTAGGTACGCCTGAGCAACACAGTACATTTAGTAAACTGGGAGGCATTCTCTTTAAATTAGCCCTGTACATAGTGTATGAAAATACAGCTACTAGTTAATCAGCTAGGCAGAGAAAAGTTACAACTAAACATTTTCTACAACATACAGTGCACATTAATCATCCATAGCATTCTAAAATACTTACAGACAAACAATTTCCAAAACTCAAGCATGGGGATAATACAACTGCCCAGAGCCTGTGCTGCTGTAGGAGCACCGTGGTGTAGGTCTGTGTCCCAGCGAGGGCTCCACGAGGACTACGTAGCAGTCCTGTGGGGAGCGTGATGACCTCATCACGCTCGGTAGCGTTGTCCGCGCTTGGGGCGTCACGTGATGCGCGTGGTCGCGTTTCTGGCCGTGGAGGCCGAAGTCGGGAGCGGGAGCTGGAGGCCAGGCTGAGCCGATGCTTGCCGCGGGAGCGGAAGATCGCGTCGCTCCCGGCGGCTGGTAGATGCGGCCAAAGACGCTAGGCCGGGCTGTGCCGGCAGCCTTTCTGGAAGGCCGAGTCGGGCCGGCAGCCGCCTCACGCACGTCACGTCGTACGTGCCGTGACGTCAGCACGCTACGTTGTACGTGACGTGACGTCAGCACGCTAAGGCGCGTCTTAAAGGGGCAATGGCCCTAAAAGGTAAGTTAAAGGGGCAACGGCCCCAACAGGTAGGTTATACATATATAAGTAAGTTAAATACATACAGTGAGGTTAAGTTAGAGGGAGAGGCAGCACACTCCCCGCTTGGTACAATTCCATTGTACCACTACAGATACAAAATAAACCTGAAGAAAACGTCCTTTGGCTGCAACATACTCAGAGTTCGTTCTCTAGGTTACTTCAGAAAGGAGGATCTCTGAGACTGGCCTCAGAAACACTTTGATAGGCCCCTCCTTGACAATCTTCACCTCCACCTTGCGGACCCTCTTGTCCCTGGTCGGCAGAGTTTTGACAACCAGGCCCACTGGCCATTCATTTCTGCGTGCTTGGCTGTCTTTCAGCAAGACAACGTCTCTCACTTTGACGTTTGGCTTGTCTTCTGTCCATTTCCTACGGCTCTGTAGGGTGGACAAATACTCTCCTCTTTGCTTGGGGAATGTCTGTCCCTCTTCAAGACATTTGAATTCCTCCTTGAAGACATCATGCTGGACAGAGCGAATGATCACACCTTTGGCTTGTGATGGCTCACTTGTGCTGGATACTTCTTTAGAACATTTCCATCCTTTGCGTTCTATGTTGTCCGAATTCCCCTTGAAGGATGCTGCTACATGAATGAGTCGGGCTGTGGTTCGGCAGAGTGTTCTCCAGCTTGAGAATCGCTCGAAGCTTTGTGAGCCCAACTGAGATTCTGAGGCTTTGGTGACCAGGGTCGTAACTTCAGGCCGAATCTCGGTATCAGCTTCAGGCTCCACAAGGGTGAAGGGATTGGACTCAGGAGTCTCCTCTGTGTTGACATTAGACAGGAAAGAGGGGCCCGAGAACCAACTGCTTTGCTGTAGGTGTGCTGCTGGTATAGACCTGGTAGCATGGTCTGCAGGGTTCAGGTCCGTGGGGACATAGCACCACTGGTCAGGGTGAGTGGATCGTCTGATACGAGTCACCCAGTTGGAAACATACACGTAAAACCTTCTTGTGGAGTTGTGGATGTAACCAAGTACAATCTTGCTGTCCGTGAAGAACTTGACGGCGCCCACATCGATGTCAATCTTGTCTCTGATCAACTGTAGGTTCCATTTTGCTTCTTTTTCAGGGAGGAGTGGAGCATCCCACTCACTCTGATCCGATGAGAGTTCCCGTACAAATGCTTTTCCTTGCATTGTTATGGGAGCTACGAACCCCAAAGGGTCGTACAAACTGTTGACTGTGGACAGGATGTCTCTCCGTGTGAATGGCCTTTCTTCACGGGACACCAGGAATGTGACGCTGTCTGTTTCCAGGTTCCAGGAGAGCCCCAGGCTCCGTTGAAGGGGGGGAGGATCCACTCCAAGGTGCAAATCCTTCAGATCCTTGGCACGGTCCTCTGCAGGGAAGGCTTCCATCACCTGTCCACTGTTCGATGCTACCTTGTGTAGTCTCAGGTTGGGCTCTTTCCATGACCAACAACTTTCAGGACGGCCATCTAACTCCAGAAGGCCCGAACTCAACAACTCTCGGCGGATAAGGCACCCAGCGAGGTCCTGTGTACCCTGTGGCTCGGGTGAGGACTGCTTGGCTGGATTGGCCGAGTGCTGTGGAGGTCTCTGTAGGTAAGTCTTGCTTGTTTCTTCTCCTTTAAGCTCAGTGTCTCCAAAAACAGGCTGTTTGCTACTGTGTTGAGTAGCTGGTTCTGCGTTGAGATAGTTGGATGTTTCCTTGGAGAACAATTTGGAGTGTTGTTGGACACACTCACTTGTACGTTGCACTGGACTGAGGGGCTGTCCCAGAACATATGTTTCCTGGCTGGGCTCCCCGCCTTTGTTCTCCTCACCTTCTTCATAAGCTGCGGCTTTAGCTTTAGCGGCAGCTCTCTGGCTTTGGAGAATGTGGAGACTGGCAGCGAGGTCAGCTCTCTGCTTCATAACCCTAGCTTCTTTTTCAGCAAGGGCCAATTGAGCCTGGGCAGCTTTTGCCTTGGCACGTGCTTTGGCGGCTGCAGAAGCTGTCGATGACGACGGTCTGCTGGACTGCCGAGATGATCTAGTGGATACTTTAGAGGACTGTGCTGTCTGCTTCATCACACTAGCGTCGAGGTCAGCTCTCTGCTTCATCACACTAGCGTCGAGGTCGGCTCTCTGCTTCATAAGGTCAGCTTTCTGCTTCATCATACTAGCTTCGAGGTCGGCTCTCTGCTTCATAAGGTCAGCTTCTTTTTCAGCGAAGGACAATTGAGCCTGGGCAGCTTTTGCCTTGGCACGTGCTTTGGCGGCTGCAGAAGCTGTCGATGACGACGGTCTGCTGGACCGCCGAGATGACCTAGGGGATACTTTAGAGGGCTGTGACTTGGCATCGTTTGCTAGGAGAGGCTCATGCTTCTCGCTTGACTGGTCGACGTCCTCTAGGGTATATTGTTTTCCTGAGCGTAGACTCATGGTAGCTGAGTGGTATCTTCCTGCGCTTGAGCCCGCTGTGCTGTTGTCTTTTTACTGTTCTGCCCTCGCAACGCGCTTCTCTGCAGAGCTAGACAGATAGCGAACAACTCGATATCTTCCAATAAAATCACAAGGCTTGACTTTTCTTGTAACACTTTACTGAACGATTCTAATTGTAAAACTGAAATACAACACAGAAATGGAAGCACACATTAGTATACAGGCGCATAACTGATATGTATACACAGATTTAGGTACGCCTGAGCAACACAGTACATTTAGTAAACTGGGAGGCATTCTCTTTAAATTAGCCCTGTACATAGTGTATGAAAATACAGCTACTAGTTAATCAGCTAGGCAGAGAAAAGTTACAACTAAACATTTTCTACAACATACAGTGCACATTAATCATCCATAGCATTCTAAAATACTTACAGACAAACAATTTCCAAGACTCAAGCATGGGGATAATACAACTGCCCAGAGCCTGTGCTGCTGTAGGAGCACCGTGGTGTAGGTCTGTGTCCCAGCGAGGGCTCCACGAGGACTACGTAGCAGTCCTGTGGGGAGCGTGATGACCTCATCACGCTCGGTAGCGTTGTCCGCGCTTGGGGCGTCACGTGATGCGCGTGGTCGCGTTTCTGGCCGTGGAGGCCGAAGTCGGGAGCGGGAGCTGGAGGCCAGGCTGAGCCGATGCTTGCCGCGGGAGCGGAAGATCGCGTCGCTCCCGGCGGCTGGTAGATGCGGCCAAAGACGCTAGGCCGGGCTGTGCCGGCAGCCTTTCTGGAAGGCCGAGTCGGGCCGGCAGCCGCCTCACGCACGTCACGTCGTACGTGCCGTGACGTCAGCACGCTACGTTGTACGTGACGTGACGTCAGCACGCTAAGGCGCGTCTTAAAGGGGCAATGGCCCTAAAAGGTAAGTTAAAGGGGCAACGGCCCCAACAGGTAGGTTATACATATATAAGTAAGTTAAATACATACAGTGAGGTTAAGTTAGAGGGAGAGGCAGCACAGACAGCCCATCCAGAAGGACGACTGTCTTGCTACCTCCGCCCTCCCTCCTGTTCCTCCTCCTCCTCGTCCTCTTCCTCCTCGTCCTCCTCCTAGAAACATAGAAGATAGGAGCAGGAGTAGGCCATTCGGCCCCTTGAGCCCATTCCAACATTTAATGAGATAATGGCTGATCATCCAAATTCAGTACCCTGTTCCTGCCTTCTCCCCATATCCCTTGATCCCTTTAGCCTTAAGAAATATATCTAACTCCTTCTTGAATATATTTAATGAATTGGCCTCTACTGCCTTCTGTGGTAGAGAATTCCACAGTTTCACCACTCTCTGGGTGAAGAAATTCCTCCTCATCTCTGTCCTAAATGGCTTACCCCTTATCCATAGACTGTGACCCCTGGTTCTGGACTCCCCCACCATCGGGAACATCTTTCCTGCATCTAGTCTGTCTAGTCCTGTTAGAATTTTATAAGTTTCAATGAGATCCCCTCTCATTCTTCTAAACTCTAGCAAATATAAGCCTAATCGACCCAATCTCTCCTCATACGTCATTCCTGCCATCCCAGGTATCAGTCTGGTGAATCTTTGCTGCACTCTCTCCATGGCAAGAACATCCTTCCTCAGATAAGGTGACCAAAACTGCACACAATATTCAAGGTGTGGTCTCATCAAGGCCCTGTACAACTGCATCAAGACATCCTTGCTCCTGTACTCGAATCCTCTCGCTACGAAGGCCAACATACCATTTGCCTTGTTAACCGCCTGCTGCAACTGCATGCTTACCTTCAGCGACTGGTGCACAAGGACACCCAGGTCTCGTTGCACTTCCCCTTTTCCCAATCTATTGCCGTTCAGATAATAATCTGTCTTCCTGTTTTTGCCACCAAAGTGGATAACCTCACATTTATCCACATTATACTGCATTTGCCATGCATTTGCCCAATCACCCAACCTGTCCAAATCATACTGGAGTTTCCCTGCATCCTCCTCACAGTACACATGCCCACCCAGCTTTGTGTCATCTGCAAACTTGGAGATATTACATCTAGTTCCCTCGTCTAGATCATTAATATATATTGAGAATAGCTGGGGTCCTAGCACCGATCCCTGTGGTACCCCACTAGTCACTACCTGCCACTTGGAAAAAGACCCATTTATTCCAACTATTTGCTTCCTGTCTGCCAACCAGTTCTCTATCCAAGACAGTACCTTACCCCCAATCCCGTGTGTAGTGTCCGAGTATCAATAATACACGGACTGCAGGAGAACAATAATAACAGGTATTTACTGAACAGAGGGTAAACTTAAGACTGAAGTACAGGAGCCTGCTATGGCTTTATATACAGGTGTGGTCACTGCCGGTACTGCAGTATAAAATCAGTTCTCTCTTAAAGGTACATACACAACACTGTGTGCTTTAACTTTGCATGCTAATTACTTATGCGGGACCTTATCGAAAGCCTGCTGAAAGTTCAAATACACCACATCTACTGGTTCTCCCTTATCTATTCTACCAGTTACATCCTCAAAAAATTCCCTACCACCATTTCCCTACAAATACTGATTTAATTCAATTCCTCCTTCTCATTAGACCCTATGTTCCCCGACATCTCAGAGAGGTTATTTGTGTCCTCCTGTGTGAAGACAGAACCAAAGTACATATTTAATTGGTCTGCCATTTCTTTGTTCCCCATTATAAATTCCCCTGATTCTGACTGCAAGGGACCTACCAATTTTTTCTCTTCACATATCTATAGAAGCTTTTGCAGTCCATTTTTATGTTCCCTGAAAGCTTACTCTCATAATCTATTTTCCCCCTCTTAATTAATCCCTTTGTCCTCCTTTGCTGAATCCTAAACTGCTCCCAATCCTAAGGTTTGCTGCTTTTTCTGGTCAAATTATATGTCCTCTCCTTGGATCTTATGCTATCCATAATTTCCATTGTTAGCCACGGCTGAGTCACCTTTTTTGTTTTATTTTTATGCCAAACAGGGATGAACAAATTCTGTAGCTCATCCATGCGATCTTTAAATGGGTACCATTGCCTATCCACCGTCAACCATTTAAGTAACATTCCCCAATCCATCCTAGCCAACTCGTGTCTAATACCATTGTAGTTTCCTTTATTTAAATTCAGGACCCTAGTCTCTGAGTCAACTGCTTCACTCTCCGTTTTAACGAAGAATTCTATCATATTATGCTCACTCCTCCCCAAGGGGCCTCGCAAAGCAAGATTGCTAATTACTCCTTTCTCATTACATAATATCCAGTCTAAGATGGCCTGATCTCTAGTTGGTTCCTCGACATATTGGTCCAGGAAACCATCCCATATACACTCTAGGAATTCCTCCTCCACAGTATTGTTACTAATTTGGTTAGCCCAATCTATATGTAGATTAAAGTCACCCATGATAACTGCTGTGCCCTTATTGCACGCATCTCTAATTTCCCATTTAATGCCATCCCCAACCTCAGCATTACTATTTGGGGGTCTGTATACAACTCCCACTAACATTTTCTGCCCCTTTGTATTTCTCAGCTCTGCCCATAGAGATTCCACATCATCAGAGCTAATATCCTTCCTTCAGTGTTAATCTCCTCTTTAACAAGCAAAGCTACCCCACCAGCTTTTCCTTTTTTCCTGTCCTTCCTGAATATTGAATACCCCTGGATGTTGAATTCCCAGTCTTGGTCACCCTGGAGCCATGTCTCCGTAATCCCAATTATATCATATCCGTTTGCATCTATTTGCACAGCTAATTCATCCACCTTATTACGAATGCTCCTCGCGTTAAGACACAAAGGCCTAGAAATTCAGTTGGTTGCGCCAGCCGTTAGCGCCTTAAGAGAAGTGAATTTCGGGCGCTATGCGTGTAGCGTCCGGGCGCAGCGCGATCTGCGCCTCGCCCCAAATTAAGTACACATTTAGCGCCGGCGCAAAGTTTAGCGCGCGCTCACCTGCGCGCGCAGAAAATGACGTCATATCCTCGTGCAACGCCCTTTGCGCGCCCCGATCCAGAACTTCAGTGGGACCGCCCCATTGTGCGGCCGGCGGCCCGCACGCTTGTTTAGTGGAACGCAACAGAGCCGACGCGGGACCCGGGGAGCATAAATTAAAGGGCACTTACCCTGCACTATAAAGGGCAGCCATTTTGCAGCAAACACTCTTGTGCAACGGATTTCTGGAGAGAGACCAAGGAAGACAGCTTTCTGGATTGGGCCCACACTAGCTCAGGTATTTTTGGCTTCAGGCCAGAGCGTTGCAAGTGGCCTCTTGTATATTTGACTGTTTGGCAGCATACTATGGGGGCTGCATGGGGTGCCAACGCTGAGTTTCAGCGTCATGTCCGTAGGGCTCGCAGACGCGGTGTGAGAGGGGCAGCCCTGGCTAGACGCAGAGGGGGCAACAAGCGTCGGCAACATAGGCCTTACCCAGTCAGGGCATACCGCCAGCAGCGCACCTACCTCAACATGAGTGGCGCGAGATGTGTAAAAAGGCTGAGATTCCGAAAGGAGGTGGTTGCAGAGATCTGCCATCTGCTTCGCAGAGATCTGCGTCCAAAGCTCAGGAGCAGGACGTCTCTGTTGGTGGAGGCGAAGGTGACGGTGGCCTTGAACTTCTATGCCACCGGCTCCTTCCAATCCGCTGCTGGGGACATAGCTAACATATCCCAGTTCGCCGTGCATTGCTGCATCCGCCAGGTGACCGATGCCCTTTTCAGAAGGAGACGCCAATTCATCTCCTTCCCCATGGCCCTGGAGAGGCAGCATCAGCGTGCACTGGGATTTGCAAGATTCGCGGCCTTCCCCTTGGTGCAGGGCGCCATTGACTGTACGCATGTGGCTTTGCGGGCACCTGTGGAGCATGCCGAGGATTACCGCAACCGTAAGGGCTACCATTCCCTCAATGTGCAGCTGGTGTGTGACCACAAGCAGCGCATCCTAGCTGTCAATGCCCGCTTTCCAGGCAGCAGCCACGATGCCTTTATCCTGCGGCAGACAACTGTGCGTGACATGTTCGAGGCACAGCCTCCCCCAAGAGGATGGCTTCTCGGGGACAAAGGCTATCCTTTGTGTACCTGGCTCATGACCCCGCTCCGCGCGCCCAGGACCCCTGCTGAAGAGGCATACAACGAGAGTCATCAAGCGAGCAGGAACATAATCGAGCAAACAATTGGCGTCCTCAAGCAGCGGTTCCGCTGCCTGGATCGTTCCGGCGGATCTCTGCAGTATTCCCTGGACCGAGTGTCCCAATTCGTCGTTGTTTGCTGCATGCTGCACAACCTGGCTCTCCGCAGGACTCAGGCACTGCCACCTCACGTTGGACCACCACCTCAGGAGGAGGAGCAGGAGGAGCATGAGGAGGAGGAGCAGGAGGAGGAGGAGTACCATCCCAGGAGGGAGCGAGAAGGTCCAAGGGCCGTCCGTCGGCGGCTTATTGAACGGCACTTCTAAGCCCCCTGTCAGGGAATGCCTTGTGGCCATGAAGGAACATGAACGCAGCCGCTCCGCAAGCCCTCAGCCGGCGAAGGCAACAAACACTTACAGCAACAAACATGGACACTCTCTGAATAAAGAGAAATCTTTATTTTAGACCAATGAAACCCCTTCACACATGAAACCCAGAAACATTAAACGGCCCCAAAAAACAGTACATCAAATGACTCACTCCCACAACCTGGGGAGGAATAACTGAACATTTGTTCAAAAATGGCCTTCATCCTCGGCCTTAACCCAAAAAACATCCCCAGAAACAAAGCAACCATGGCCAAAAGAAACATAGGCATCGCCATATAAAATAACACTTGGCCACACCGTCTACTTCTTGGGCTGCGAGGGCGAGACCTTGTCGAGCCTTTTGGGGCCCCTGCCCGGCCTGCTGCTCCTCTGCAAGCTCTGCCCAGTGGCTGCTGCGAGGCTGGGGAAATGCTCCTGAGGGTTAGATGTCCTTCCGGCAGATGCCCTTGGGGGGCGGCCTAGACGGGGTTTGCCCCTCGAGGAGCCGGCTGGTGATTGGCGCAGCTGTGCCTGGCCAACATCATTCGCAGCCGCTTGCCGTTGAGGCACCACTGGGGGAGTGGCGGTGACGGCTGGAGGAATGTGTGCAATCTGGCGGATGGTCGGCCCTGGCTGGTGATGTGCCACTCTGGCACTCGCATGGGCCCGCACTGCAGCATGTGCACCAATCTGCCGAAGGGCAGCCCGCTGTGCTGCTGCAGCGCGGCGGGTGTCCAGGCGATGCCTGGCTGACGCAGCGCGTGTGGCAGCAGTCAGTGCCCCTGTTGCCCTGGTCTGCGACCGCAACAGAGCAGCCACTGTCTGGACGGCATCACTGATCAGCCGGCCACTCGCGGCATGTGAGGCCCCGAACTCGCGCACACTACTAGCCAGGGACTCGATGGCCTCAGACATCCGTGCCACTACCCCCATCAGCTCGGTGTGCCGGCGATCCGAATCCTGGGCCATTTGATTGAGGTGGCGCACCTCCTCTGAGTTGAAGGTGGCCGGACTGGAGTCCGGACTCTCCCGCTGGGGAGCAGGGGGCAGAGCTGGCCGACCCTTGCCACGTTGCCGGCGGCGACTGGGCCCAGCAACTGCACTCCCCTCCGATCCTTCCCCCCTCTGGGGGGAAGGCCGCGGACCAACCGCAGCCCTCCTGGGTTGCTGGACGCCACTGGTCCCAGCAGCTCCACTCCCCTCCAAAACTTCCTCCAGGCTCTCCTCCAGGGAAGACGTGTCCACTACTTCGGCATCTGCAGCCGCACCTGACTGCTGCCCTGATGGTCCGCCTTCCTGTTCCTCCTCCTCCTCCTCCTCGGAGGGGCTGTCACTGGCAGCTTCAGGGAGCTCCTCGTCACCAGCTGAAAGCAGGAAGGCACAAGAGTAGCTTTAGAGTGAGGAGAGGGCATCAGCGAGGGAGGCATGACTGGTGGCATTCAGCGCATCGGTCGGACAATGGCAAAGGAGGTAGATCGGATGCGCAAGTGCGACGAGAGAGGTCCAAAAGGTGATGTCCATACCATTGTGGCCCAGAAGAGGGTCGGCATCTCCACAGGCGACGGGCCCAATCACCCGGGGTCCCATGAGGCGACTCACGCGCTCCTCCAGGGGAGTGAGCTCCTGGATCTGGGGGCGGCCTCCCCCGGTCTGCTCCTGGTGCCTTCGGTTGTTGGCAAGTTTAGCCTGCAAGAGAAAGGACGGCCTGTAAGTATGGTGTGTAGCCCTGATGTGGTGTGCACTGTCTCCCATGGTGGAATAGCTTGGCCAGTGTGTAGCCCTGATGTGGTGTGTGCTGCCTCCCATGGTGGAATAGCTTGGCCAGTGTGTAGCCCTGATGTGGTGTGCGCTGCCTCCCATGGTGGAATAGCTTGGCCAGTGTATAGCCCTGATGTGGTGTGCGCTGCCTCCCATGGTGGAATAGCTTGGCCAGTGTGTAGCCCTGATGTGGTGTGCACTGCCTCCCATGGTGTAAAGTGCAGAATGTGCAATTGATGTTCATGACTGCCCCATAGCTGCTGGCTGAGGGCTGGCCATTAGGGCTTTCAGGTCCCTTTGCCCATCATGTCAGGTGTACATGCAAGGATGAGGAGGAGACTGGAAAGGGTACTCACCCTGACAATCCTGGTCAGGTCATTAAACTTCTTCCGGCATTGGACATTGTCCCTGGGGGCATCGCCGGTGGCCGACACCCAGCGGGCGACCTCCCTCCAGGCTTTCCTATAGACGCTGGTTGGAGGCTTCCTGCCAGTGTCCGGGAACAAGATGTGCTGTCTCTTCTCCAAGGCCCTCACCATCACCTTCAAGTCATGGGCTGAGAAGCGCAGGGCACGCTCACGGGCCTTCTGTACCGTTGCCATGTCTCCTTCTGATCACCAGCAGTGTTCAGGCCTAGTTGGAAGGCTGCAGTGTGCAGGCCGTTGCAGCAGAGCAAGTTGACCCTTCCCCCTTTAAGAGCTGGCCGGCGCCACGGTGTCTGCTGTCAATCAAGAAATGACCGCACCTGCGCTGCGCCCGGCCTCAGCGCTATCCCTCTGCACCGCCGGCTTAGCGCCTAAAGATAGGCGTGCAACGCCAGTTTTAGCGCTCAAGCAACCTCTTAGGGCGAAGCTACTGAATATCGGTGAAGTGCCATCGACTTTGCGCCGGCGCAAACTTTAGCGCCCGCCCGACTTTACCGCCCCAAAAGTGGCTATACTGAATTTCTAGGCCAAAGCCTTTAGGCTTGATTTTTTAACATGCTTACTCCTTTTAGAATTATTATTTACTGTGGCCATGTTAGATTTACACCCTTGATTTCTCTGCCTTCCACTTTTGCTTTTCTCCTTCCTGTCTTTTGCTTCTATCCTTGCTTCCCTTTCCTCTGTCTCCCTGCACAGGTTCCCAACCCCCTGCCATTTTAGTTTAAACTCTCACCAACAGCACTAGCAAACACTCCCCCTAGGACATCGGTTCCGGTCCCGTCCAGGTGCAAACCATACAGTTTGTACTGGTCCTACCTTCAGAAGCAGTTCCAATGTCCCAGGAATTTGAATCCCTCCCCCTTGCACCATTCCTCTAGCCACGTATTCATCTGAAATATCCTTCTATTTCTACTCTGACTAGCACGTGGCACTGGTAGCAATCCTGAGATTACTACCTTTGAGGTCCTATTTTTTAATTTACCTCCTAACTCCCTATATTCAGCTTTTAGGACTTCATCCCATTTTTTACCTATATTGTTGGTACCTATATGCACCACGACAACTGGTTGTTCACCCTCCCCCTCCAGAATGCCCTGCAGCCGCCCCAAGACATCCTTGACCCTTGCACCAGGGAGTCTCGTTTGCGGCTGCAGAAATGCCTATCTATTCCCCTTACAATAGAATCCCCTATCACTATAGCTCTCCCACTCTGTTTCCTCCTGTCCTGTGCAGCAGGACCACCCATGGTGCCAGGAAGTTGGCTGCTGCTGCCTTCTCCTGATAAGCCATCTCCCTCAACAATATCCAAAGTGGTATATCTGTTTGAAAGGGGGATGGCCACAGGGGACCCCTGCACTACCTGCCTGCGCCTACTACTCTGCCTGCTGGTCACCCATTCCCTTCCTGCCTGTGCAGCCTTTACCTGCGGTGTGACCAACTCCCTAAACGTGCTATCCACAATGTCCTCAGCATCGTGAATGCTCCAGTATGTATCCAATTGCAACTCCAGCGGTGCAATGCGGTCTGTCAGTAGCTGCAGCTGGATACACTTCCCGCACACATGGTCATCAGGGACACAGGAAGTGTCCCTGATTTCCCACATAGTGCAGGAGGAGCATGCCACGGGGCCGAGCTGTGCTGCCATGACTTACCGTTTAATTAATTCAAATTATATTAAATCAAATCAATACCACTAATTACACTACAATTAAATGACATACTCAAGGGCCCTAGTTTACTAGCACTCCCCGCTATACAAGAGAGACCCTAGAAACTATAAACCACAAAAATTAAGTTTGCAAAAAAGCGAGAGAGAAATACTCACCAACCAATCACTTACCTGCTTTCTGATGATGTCACACTTCGATTACTTTTTACTTCTCGCTGCTGCCGCTGGTGAGTCTGGGCCGCTCTCTCTCTCCCCGCTCCTTAACTCCTCGGTCTCCACGCTCAGTCTCCACCCAGGGCCGCTCTCGCTGCTGCCGCCAGTGAGTCTGGGCCGCTCTCTCTCTCCCCGCTCCTTAACTCCTCGGTCTCCGCGCTCAGTCTCCACCCAGGGCCACTCTCGCTGCTGCCGCCAGTGAGTCTGGGCCGCTCTCTCTCTCCCCGCTCCTTAACTCATCGGTCTCCGCGCTCAGTCTCCACCCAGGGCCACTCTCGCTGCTGCCGCCGGTGAGTCACATTCTCTTCCTCCTCGTCCTCATCCTCCTTGTCCTCCTCCTCCTTGTCTTCCTCTTCCTCATTCTCTTCCTCCTCGTCCTCATCCTCCTTGTCCTCCTCCTTGTCTTCCTCTTCCTCATTCTCTTCCTCCTCATCCTCCTCTGCTTCATCGTCCTCCTGAGATAATCCCGCAATCCCACAGCCCCCACGACTGTGAGGAAGTGTTGTGAGCAGAAGCCTTTAACAAATAATGAGTGACTTCTACACTTGAATCAACACTCCCTGTCACCAAAAAAACTTGAAATAACTAAAGAAAGCTGTTTCAGTTGCAGGAGGTAGCAAACCTCCACTGAAACTGCAGAACCATGTTAGTTGGAGCTGATTGGGGGTGGTACCTTTTAGCCTGCTTCCTGCTGGTAGACGCCAGCTCTCCCTGTTGTTGTTCTGTGCTGCCGTTAAGGTAAATGGCTATAACGAACTTGGGAGATCAGATTTCCAATGAGCAGTGATCTCCATGATGGCAAGGTCCCGGGTGATCGGGTTTACCGGCAGCACTACCGGCAATACTGATATGGCGTGCGGCGCTGGAACCGGCATCAGCTGTCATTACAGCTGTCAACAGCATTTTAGCGTCATCTTGTGGCACCAACGGGTGGCGCAAACCACATGATTTTCTAGCCCAGAGAGTTAGCATGCAGGTAGAGCAAGCAATTAGGAAGCCAAATGGCATGTTGGCCTTTATTGCAAGGGGGTTGGAGTACAAGAGTAAGGAAGTCTTGCTGTAATTATACAAGACTTTGGTGACACCACACCTGGAGTACTGTGAACAGTTTTGGTTTCCTTATCTAAGGAAGGATATACTTGCCTTGGAGGCGGTGCAACAAAGGTTCACTAGATTGATTCTTGGGATGAAAGGGTTGTCCTATAAGGAGAGATTGATTAGAGTGGGCATATACTCTCTGGAGTTTAGAGGAATCAGAGGTGATCTCATTGAAATATATAAGATTCTGAGGGGGATTGACAGGATAGACGCTGAGAGATTGTTTCCCCTGGCTGGAGAGTCTAGAACTAGGGGGCATAGTCTCAGGATATGGGGTCAGCCATTTCAGACTGATATGAGGAGGAATTTCTTGACTCAAAGGATTGTGAATCTTTGCAATTCTCTACCCCAAAGGGCTGTGGATGCTCAGTCACTGAGTATATTCAAGGCTGAGTTAGATAGATTTTTGAACTCTCGGGAGATCAAGGGATATGGGGTTCAGGCAGGAAAGTGGAGTTGAGATCGTAGATCAGCCATGACCTTATTGAATGGCGGAGCAGGCTCAAGGGGCCATATGGCCTATTCCTTCTCCTAATTCTTATATTCTTGTGTTCTTATGTTCTTGAACCACTGCAGTCTATGTGGTGAAGGTACTCCCACAGTGTTGTTAGGAAGGGAGTTCCAGGATTTTGACCCAGCAGCGATGAAGGAATGGTGATATATTTCCAAGTAAGGATGATGTGTGACTTGGAGGTGGTGGTGTTCCCATGCACCTGCTGCCCTTGTCCTTCTCGGTGGTAGAGGTCGCGGGTTTGGGAGGTGCTGTCGAAGAAGCCTTGCCGAGTTGCTGCAGTGCATGTTGTAGATGGTATACACTGCAGCTACGGTGCACCAGTGGTGGAGGGAGTGGATGTTTAAGGGGATTGATGGGGTGCCAATCAAGCGGGCTGCTTTGTCCTGGATGGTGTCGAGCTTACTGAGTGTTTTTGGAGCTGCACTCATCCAGACAAGTGACTTGTGGCTTGTAGATGGTGGAAAGGCTTTGGGGAGTCACGAGGTGAGTCACTTGGTGCAGAATATCCAGCTACAACCTGCTCTTGTAGCCACAGTATTTACATGGCTGGTCCAGTTAAGCTTCTGGTCAATGGGGAAGTGATTAGACTCTCTCTTGTTGGAGGTAGTCATTGACTGGCATTTGTGTGGCGCGAATGTTACTTGCCATTTATCAGCCCAAGCACTGAATGTTGTCCAGGTCTTGTTGTATGTGGGCACGGACTGCTTCATCATCTGAGGAGCAGCAAATGGAACTGAACACTGTGCAATCTTCAGCAAACATCCCCACTTCTGACCTTATGGTGGAGAGAGGTTATTGATGAAGCAGCTGAACGTGTTTGGATCGAGGACACTGCTCTGAGGAACTCCTGCAACGATGTCCTGGGGCTGTGATGATTGACCTCCAACAACCACAAGTATCTTCCTTTGTGCTAGGTATGACTCCAGCCAGCGGAGAGGTTTTCCCCGATTCCCATTGACTTCAATTTTCCTAGGACTCTTTGATGCCACACTCAGTCAAATGCTGCCTTGATGTTAAGGGCAGTCACTCTCACTTCATCTCTAGAATTCAGCTCTTTTGACCATGTTTTAGGTCTGGAGCCGAGTGGTCCTGGTGGATCCCAAACTAAGCATTGGTGAGTAGGTTATTGGTGAGTAAGTGCCACTTAATAGCATTGTCGACGACACCTTCCATCACTTTGCTGATGATTGAGAGTAGGCTGATTGGGTGGTAATTTGCTGGTTTGGATTTGTCCTGCTTTTTGTGGACAGGACATACCTGGGCAATTTTCCAATTGTTGGGTAGATGCCAGTGGTGTAGCTGCACTGGAACAGCTTGGCTAGAGGCGCGGCTAGTTCTGCAGCACAAGTCTTCAACACAACAGCCAGGATGTTGCCGGGCCCATAGCCTTTGCTGTATCCAGTAATCTCAGCCATTTCTTGATATCACGCAGAGTGAATCGAATTGGCTGAAGACTGGCTTCTGTGATGGTGGGGACCTCAGGAGGAGGCGGAGATGGATCCTCCAATCGGCACTTCTGGCTGAAGATGGTTGCAAACGCTTCAGCCCTGTCTTTTGCACTCACGTGTAGGGTTCCGCCATCATTGAGGATGGGGATGTTCATGGAGCCTCCTCCTCCTGTTAGTTGTTTAATGGTCCACCACCATTCATGACTGGATGTGGCAGGACTGCAGAGCTTTGATCTGATCCGTTGGTTGTGGGATTGCGTAGCTCTGTCTATAGCATGCTGCTTCCACTTTTTAGCATGCATGTAGTCCTGTGTTACAGCTTCCCCAGGTTAGCACCTCATTTTTAGGTACACCTGATGCTGCTCCTGGCATGCTCTTCTACACTCCTCGTTGAACTAGGATTTGTCCCCTGGTTTGATGGTAATGGTAGAGTTAAAAATATGCCAGGTGATGAGTTTACAGATTGTGGTGGTATACAATTCTGCTGTGCTTTTGGTCCACAGCAGCTCATGGCACCCCAGTTTTGAGCTGTTAAGTCTGTTCTGAATCTATCCCATTTAACACTGTGGTAGTGCCAAACAACATGATGGAGAGTGTTCTTAGTGTGAAGGTGGGATTTCGTCTCCACAATGACTGTGCGGTGGTCACTCCTACCAATACTGTCATGGACAGATGCATCTGCGACAGGTAGATTGGTGAGGACGAGATCAAGTAGATTTTTCCCTCATGTTGGTTCTCTCACCACCTGCTGCAGTCCTAGTCTGGCAGCTATGTCCTTCAGGACGTGGCCAGCTCAGTCAGTAGTGGTGCAACCGAGCCACTCTTGGTGATGGACATTGAAGTCCCCTGCCCAGAGTACATTCTGTGCCCTTGCCACTCTCAGTGCTTCTTCCAAGTGGTGTTCAACATGGAGGAGTACTGATTCATCAACTGAGAGAGGGCGGTAGGTGGTAATCAGCAGGAGGTTTCCTTGCCCATGTTTGACCTGATGCCATGAGACTTCATGGGGTCTGGAGTCAACATTGAGGACTCCCAGGGCCACTCCTTCCTGACTGTATACCACAGTGCCGCCACCTCTGGTGGGTCTGTCCTGCCGGTGGGACAGGACATACCCAGGGATGGTGATGGAGGAGTCTGGGTCATTGGCTGAAAGATATGATTCTGTGAGTATGACTATATCAGGCTGTTGCTTGACTAGTCTGTGGGACAGCTCTCCCAATTTTAGCACAAATCCCCAGATGTTAGTGAGGAGGACTTTGCAGGGTTGACTGGCTGGGAGTGCCATTTTCGCGGCCGAACCCGCGAAGGTCGATGTTGGGTGGTGCATCTGGTTTTATTCTTGCTTCACGGACCAAAGAATTTGGCAGTTCTACAACTCTAAACGTTCTAAATTTAAATCCTTACGCAGAATATCTGCCTTTGTGTGCACTCTCAGGCCAATATAGTGCAAAATTCAATTTCAGTTGCTTTTAGGCAATCTCAAAAGGAAGTGTGCCAGTAAGTGAATGATGCAGAAAAATAAAGAAGTCTGATCACGTGAACAGAAATCTAATATCTCTGTGATGTGAAACCTTTGCAGACTCCGTAGGGTCCAGGGTCCAAAGTTTGAATCCTATGCTACATACAAATGAAATGATTCACAGTGAGGCACTATAATTTAATGATACAGGGGTCAAGTATCCGCTAGTTATATCAGCACAATCCAGGCGGAATCAGCCGAACCAGTGCAGAAAAATCCAGGCATTTTAAACATGAGTTACGCCCAAAACCACTTACGCTCGTGTTTACTGCCATCTTTTACACTGGTTCAAGATTCAATTTGCCCAAATAAGGCCCCGCCCACAAAAGTGGCCACACCACAGGTCAAAAATGCGAGATTCCAACGATTGCACTAGTTCAAGAAGACTCTTCAAATTATGCCCATTTTCTTCAGCGCACATGCACCAGTAGGCACATTTTCAAAGGTTTTTCATATCATAAAATGTTGAATTTACTAAGAAACAGACTAGTGTACACCAATTAAACTATTAAATGGTTCAGTATAGGTTTTTAAAGTCATTTTCAGTGATTTTAAATCAGGTTACTCACAGGTGGAGGGCAGGACATCTTTATTAAGAATGCTTATTTTTGCTGATAAACCCTTTTCCTGCTGAATGAATATAACTGTTAAATACATCAAGGAATACTTAAATGGAAATACAAAAAAGAAACAATTACGTTCTATTATGCTGCCCAATTGCGCTGGTTCATGGAAGATTTTATGTTTGTGATTATGCAAATGAATTTTAGCAGAATCTTGAAGCTTAACCTAACCTACACAATTTCTAGGGCATTTTGGGTGCAATTTTCTGATTGCACACAAAGCGGAAACTCTACCCACAATTAGTAGTGTTCCACACACTGGTTAAGCTTTCCAAAAATGTGGTGGGATTCCAGCAGAAACAGCTGGAAAATGGGGTGGGCCTACCACCACTTCTCCAGTCCAACCTTGATTTCCCTTCACCTGTACCCATTGGGGCAGCCACTGGCTGTTCCTTCCCTTACCCAGCCCACGTAAATGCTGGCAGGGGCAAGGCTCAGACTCCCATCCTATTATACTCCTATCCACTCCTGTTACCACCAGTCTTGGGGATAACCTGGCGGAAGGTGGCAGTAGGTCTAAGGTACTGGAGGTTGTGGCCCCGATGTACAGAAATGGAGGATGGGGGCCTAGGAAAGGTATTCTCTTGATCCAAACTTGCCCTCATGCACTGACCTTCATTGGGCTCGGTCTTCGCTGCAGCTCCTGCTTCTTTGGGGCTCTTCTGCGCCCTTGAAGAACCCTCGCCACTTCTTGTGGTGCTGCAGTGATATTCCCACTGCAGCATGCCTCAGTTTCCTCTTTCCTGATAGGCTCCATCTTAGCGACAAGAATCCCACCGGGAGCACACCCCGCATTGCCAATAAGCCCTGACCCAGGAAAATGGGACAGAGTTACAGCAGGGTCAAAGGAAAATCCAGCCCAATGTATCTCTTCCATCAGCAGGGTCATACATTGGTACCATTCATTGTTGTAAAGATCTCGGCCTAGAAATTGAGTTGGCGCCACGCCAGGGCTTTAGCGCCGGAAATTTAGCGCCGGCGCTAATTCCCTTGCGCGCGCCAAAAATTCAGTAGCGCCGCGCCCAGACGGCTGCCGGCGCTACTGGCGGGCGTGAGCGCCTCCCAATGGGCGCTGAGTGCCGAATTGCGGCGCTAATCCGGCGCTGCGGCACCCGATGCGGTGCGGCAGGCTGGGGAAGTGCAGGCCTCCTCCTTCAGTTAAGGAGGAGCTGCCTGCACCCGCCCGCTGTCCGTTGAAATATTGAAAAAATGAGCCCGGCACCTCGGACAAGTGCCGGGCTTGCAGGCCAGACGCATCTGTTCCGCGGGGGGGGGGTGGAGGAGTCCGGGGAGGGAGGTGCGGGCAGGCAGCCGACGGGAAAGCGGCCGGCCGCCGCGCGACCTTAATGCGCCGGCGCTAACTCGGGGAAGACTCGGTTGCCAGAGTCTTAGTTGCGGCTGCCACGGGCGAAGCGGCCGCAACTGAATTTCGGCGCTGGGGCCCGTCGGCATGGCAACCGGGACGCTGCGCACACCGATGACGTCATCGGTGCCGGCGCAGCGCTACCGGCTTAACGCCGACGGAAGGGCCCCACTCAATTTCCCAACTGGCCATAACTCCGGCGCTAGGCCCTCTAGCGCCGCAAATGCGGCGCTAAGGCTACTCAATTTCTAGGCCTACAATTTTGTTTAAGATAGGATTCCAAATTATACTGAAATGATTAGCATCTTATCTATTGGTAACACTCTGGTGCGTCTATATTTTCATTGTTTCTCTGTGTAGGTGCTCTCTGTGCTTATATTCAGAGCCAATCAGCCTTGATTCATGCCATTTTGGCTCAGGCCTATTCTGTACCAAATGCTCAGCCAAAACTGACTTATTTCTTTCAACTCTGCATTTGTTTCCTTCATGGTCTTTAGTTGATCCCAAAGTGTTGAGACATCGTCCCCAAATACTTTAATCAAGCAGTATGAGATAGGCTAAAAGAACATGAGGGCCTTTGGGGGAGAAAGGTAGGGGAGTACATTTATATAGCAAACATAAAATAATTAATAAAGCAAAGCACTATCTTTTTTGAATACTCTATGTCCCAATCTTCTATTTCATCTTCAACATGCAGCATTAACTTTGAATAATCCATTGCAGAGAATATATAATAGTTCACCAGAATTGAACATTAATAAAGTACATTGTTTGGTCATTTACGAAACAGTTTTTACCCTGAACAGAGCTTTAAAAGTACAAAAAGTCTCCTGGCACATGGAAGTCGGTTAATTCGGTTTCTGAAAGGTGTTCATGTTTAGTTCATTCAATATAGAGCAAAAAAAGGTGGTTGGCATCATTGGAGAGAGAAAGAGAGAGAGAGAGAGAGAGACAGATTTCACTTAGCAACAGCCAGTGTTCAAGATTGAAGTAAGGCCTTGGGATGTTTATAATATTGCCATACTATAAAGATCCCGCCACATACCATTGCAACTTACGCAAGGGGGCATTGATGTACGAAAAATATAACTTGTGTGCGTACGAAGCGGCTGAAGGACAGTGCATTGACCGGAAACTACCAAATAAAGCAAGGCCACTTCCAGTTTGATAAAGAAATCAGTGCACAAAAAAGAAGCTTTTGTGTTAAGTGGAGAAAAAAAGAGAGAAACCTTTTTGAGTGCTTGCCTGCACTCAGAACTGCTGACAAAACTCCACTTGTAAACTGCGTTATATTTTGAAGAAATTATACTCCACATTTAGATTGTGTTTTATGATAAAGTAGGAAAAATAAAGTGATTATAACCATAAGACTGAATTCTTTACTACTCAACTGAACAACAGAAACTTGTTTAAAAACAACAGCTGTAAGTGGTTAGCTTTTACTATTTTTGATTAATGATGCCGGATACTAAAGGCTAATTTTTCCAGTGGTGTTGGCTTTATCTTCCATATATTTCATTCAAGCAATCATTTTTGAATTCCCACAAAATATAGATTTTTACGCTGAAGAGTTAGCAAAACCCTTGCTGCTAAATGCCATTTTCTAATGCTCTGAATCCCTAGGACCCTGATAATGATTTCTCATTAATGGCTGAATGAACCAAAGTTCGCTCAGAGGAGTTTGGCTCCATGCTGCGTTACCTAGCTAATGTAGACATTATTGATGCAAAATTTTTAAAACTGTTTGAGACAGGGTTGGTGATTGGCAATGTTCAGTGAAAAGAATTGTTGATTCGCAGTGGAGTCACCCTTCTGATGCTGGCGAATAGGGTTTTTTTGTGCCTTGCACATCCTCATTGTTCCAGAGCAGAAATGTGGTTTCTAACCAAAAGAAAAGAAAATTTATTGAAGAGTCTCACTGATATCAGTGGGTCCTAAGGTGATTCTTCAAGTTGTTTCAGCACATACAAAAGAAAGAACTTGCATTTATATAGCACCTTTCATGACCTCAGGACGTTCCAAAGCGCTTTACAGCCAATTAAATACTTTTGAAGTATAGTCACTGTTGAAATGTAAAAAACATGGCAACCAATTTGAGCACAGCAAGGTCCCATAAACAGCAATAAAATAATTAACTAGATCATCTGCTTTAGGTCTTGGCTGAGGGACAAATAGTGGCTGGGATACTGGGAGAACTTCCCTGTTCTTCTTCAAACAGTGCGATAATTTATGTCCACCTGAAAGGGCGGACAGGGCCTCAGTTTATCACACTCAAACGATGGCACCTAGAATCATTTTAATTACATAATTACAGCACAGTAGGAGACCATTCAGCCCATCGAGCCCTTGCCGACTCTTTGCAAGAGCACTTCAGCTAGTCCCAATCCCCCGCCCCTTCCCTGTAGCCCTGCAATTTTTTTTCCCTTCAGGTACTTATCTAATTCCCTTTTGGAAGTCACGATTGAGTCTGCCTCCAGCACCCTTTCAGTTACTGCATTCCAGATCATAACCCCTCACTGCGTAAAAAAGTATTCCCTCATGTTGTCTTTGGATCTTCTGCCAATCACCTTAAATCTGTGTCCTCTGGTTCTCAACCCTTCTGCCAATGGGAACAGTTTCTCTCTATCTACTCTGTCTAGACCCCTCATGATTTTGAACACCTCTATCAAATCTCCTGTCAATCTTCTCTGCTCTATGGAGAACAGCTCCAGCTTCTCCAGTCTATCCACGTAACTGAAGTCCCTCATCCCTGGAACAATTCTTGTAAATCTTTTCTGCACCCTCTCTAAGGCCTTCACATCCTTCCTAAAGTGCGGTGTCCAGAATTGGACACAATACTCCAGTTGAGGCCGAACCAGGGTTTTATAAAAGTTCATAGTAACTTCCTTGCTTTTGTACTCTATGGGGTTGATTTTCATTGACCTGTGGAGTTGGGATTGGAGGCGTACGGGGGGTTAAAGTCCCGAATTCGGAGGTCCCGACACCATCCCGCCCCCAACCCGCCTCCATGTAAGTTTCAAAGGAGGCAGGTACCCGCCCCGCACTGGGACCTGCCTACCCGAGGCGGGAAGGGATTAGTGACAATTAACTGCCTGTTAACAGGTAGTTAACAGGCAGTTTTTAGCCTAATCCCTATTTTAAAGCTTGAAGTATGGGATTCCCGATGGCTCCAAACCACGCCAAGTTAGAGGAGTCGGGCCGTCGAGTTGAAGGACTTGGAGGGGTCGAGATGTCGGTGTTCAGGTGAGTGATGGGTGCATGAGTGCAAAGGTAAGTGTGTTTGGTGTGTCTGAAGTGTGTAAAGAAGTTTAAATTACCTGTACTTACCTTTTCAGCCTTCCTTCCTCTAGGTTTCGGGAGCCCATCATCTAAACAGCACAGAAAGCAGAATGGCTGCGAACTGTCAAAAGTGACAGCCTGCAGCTTTCTGTGCCGGTGAGATTTCTAACTGAGTCTGTGTAGAAGGACTCAGGTTAGAAGTAAGACTGTCGGTGTTTGACAGCTTCAAACAACTGTGAAACACTGATATTTCATCTGTCAAAACATCTTGACAGATGGAATTTCAATCTGTGACGTCACCTGTTGCCGGGTGGCCCTTAATTGGCCCGCTGAACCCGCTGGGTAGGTTCAACAAGGTCAATCAAGTTAAAATCGCATGGATTGGCCGCATCTCGATGGAGGCGGGACTACAACCCCGAAAGTTGTGGTCCTGCCTCCTTCCCGACTTCTGAATGAAAATCACCCCCTATGTCTCTATTTATAAAGCCCAGGATCCCATATGCTTTTTTAACCGCTTTCTCAACCTGCCCTGCCACCTTTAACGATTTGTGTGCATATACCCCCAGGTCTCTATGTGCCTGCAACCCCTTTAGAATTGTACCCTTTAGTTTATATGTTTATATTGGCTCTTCTTGTTCTTCCTACCAAAATGTATCACTTCGCACTTTTCTGCGTTAAACTTCATCTGCCATGTGTCCGCCCATTCCACAAGCCTATGTCTTCTTGACGTCTATCACTATCCTCCTCACTGTTCACTATACTTCCAAGTTTTGTGTCATCTGCAATTTTGAAATAGTACCCTTTAAACTTAAGTGGAAATCATGAATATATATCAAGAAAAGCAGAGGTCCTCGTACCGACCTCTGGTGAACACCACCTTATGCCTTCCCCCAGTCCGAAAAACAACCATTCACCACTACTCTCTGTTTCCTGTCACTTAGCCAATTTTGTATCCATGCTGCCACTGTCCCTTTTATTCCATGGGCTTCAACTTTGCTGGCAAGCCTATTATGTGGCACTTTATCAATCGTCTTTTGGAAGTTCATGTACATCACGTCAACTGCATTGCCCTCATCAACCCACTCTGTTACCTCATCAAAAAATTCAATCAATTAGTTAAACATGATTTGCCTTTAACAGATCTGTGCTGGCTTCCCTTAATTGTCCAAGTGACTGTTAATTTTGTCCCGGATTATCGTTTCTAAAAGTTTCCCCACCACAAGGTTAAGCTGACTGGCCTGTAGTTGCTGGGTTTATCTTTACACCCTTTTTTGAACAAGGGTGTGACATTTGCAATTCTCCAGTCCTCTGGCACCAGTCCTGTATCCAAGGAGGATTGGAAGATTATAGCCAGTACTGCTGCAATTTCCACATTTACTTCCCTCAGCATCCTAGAATGCATTACATCCGGTCCTGGTGACTTATCTACTTTAAGTACAGCCAGCCTTTCTAGTACCTCCTCTTTATCAGTTTTTATCCCATCCAATATCTCAACTACCTTCTCTTCCACTATGAATTTGACGGCATCTTCTTCTTTGGTAAAGACAGATACAAAGTACTCGTTTAGTACCTCAGCTATGCCCTCTGTCTCCATGCGTAGGTCTCCTTTTTGGTCCCTAATTGGCCTCACCCCTCCTCTTACTACCCATTTACTATTTATATGCTTATAGAAGACTTTTGGATTCCCTTTTATGTTAGCTGCCAATCTATTCTCATAATCTCTCTTTGCCCCTCTTATTTCCTTTTTCACTTCCCATCTGAACTTTCTGTATTCAGTCTGGTTCTCACTTATATTCTCAACCTGGCATCTGTCATACGCCCATTTTTTCTGCTTTATCTTACTCTCTATCTCTTTCGTCATCCAGGGAGCACTGGCTTTGGTTGCCCTACCTCTCCCCCTCGTGGCAATGTACCTCAACTTTACCCGAACCATTTCCTCTTTAAAGGCAGCCCATTATTCAATTATAGTTTTGCCTGCCAATCTTTGATGCCAATTTATCCAGGCCAGGTCCATTCTCAACCCACTGAAATTGGCCCTCCTCCAATTAAGTACTTTGTCCTTTAGATTGTTTTTTGTCCTTTTCCATAGCTAATCTAAACCTTTTGATACTATGATCACTGTTCCCTAAATGTTCACCTCATTCTCCAGAACCAGATCCAGCAATGCCTCCTTCCTCATTGGGCTGGAAATGTACTGAACAAGAAAGATTTCCTGAACACACTTCAGAAATTCTTCCCCCTCTCTGCCCTTTACACTATTACTATCCTAGTCTATATTAGGGTAGTTGAAGTCCCCCATTATCACTTCTCTATAGTTCTTGCTCCTCTCTGTAATTTCCCTGCAAATTTGCTCCTCTATATCCTTCCCACTAGTAGGTGGCCTATAGAATACATCTAGTAGTGTAATGGCACCTC
Source organism: Somniosus microcephalus (assembly GCF_052327205.1). Classification (NCBI taxonomy): domain Eukaryota; kingdom Metazoa; phylum Chordata; class Chondrichthyes; order Squaliformes; family Somniosidae; genus Somniosus; species Somniosus microcephalus. Next base: position 238,155,330 of record NC_140988.1, on the reverse strand, counting down.
TATTAACTGTAACCAAATAGATTCTGTCCTTGACCCCTCCAGGACATCCTCTCTCTCCAGCACTGTAATATTCTCCTTAATCAATATTGCCACCCCACCTCCTTTTTTTCCTTCCGTACCTTTCCTGAACACCATATATCCAGGTGTGGCGGAGCCACCAAAGGACTCAGAGCGGTTGTACGTAATTCCTTTAACAGCAATGTAGTTACTGTCTGTGTCTGTACCTTTAATTACACTGTTTGACTGTACAATGTCTAATTACCTTTACAACGCGGTTTCAACGTGATGACGTCATGCCGTTAGTCATGTGATTCCCCAATGGCAGGAAGAACGTGATGATGTCATGACGTCAGCTTTCAGACCAGAGGATCAGTCCTCATGGAGCCTTCAAAGAGAGCAGACCTGTATTCGATGTATTCCAGCAGTTTCTAGTTAAAACCTGTTCTGTTCCATTAAAGTTCATTGTTTTGATTGCCTGAGTCGAACTCAGTTTTTTCGATAGGAACCTCCGTTCCTACACAGGAATATTTAGTACCCAATCCTGTCCTTTTTTGATCCAGGTCTCTGTTGTTGCCACGACATCATATTCCCATGTGGATATTTGTGCCTGCAGCTCAACAACCTTATTTACCATGCTTAATGCATTTACACACATGCACTGTAAACCTCTCTTCGACCTTCTTGTATTTTCTCTTAGTCTGACCCCACCTGATACCATGCTATCTCTTGCTCTAGTGCTATCTGTATCTCCCACTCTTTTGTGCACCATATTTCTCCTTTCTAATGCTACATCCTGGTGCCCATCCCCCTGCCAAATTAGTTTAAACCCTCCCCAACAGCACTAGCAACCACAGCCCCCATCCCAGACATTACTATCTTTGAGGTCCTGCTTTTTAATCTCTTTCATAGCTCCCTAAAATCTGCCTGCAGGACCTCATCCCTCTTTCTACCTATGTCATTGATACTGATATGGACAACAACCTCTGGCTGTTCACCCTCACCCCCCGAGTGTTCTGCAGCCGCTCAATGACATCCTTGACCCTGGCACCAGGGAGGCAACATAACATACTGCCTCCGACAGTGCAGCACTCCCTCAGCACTGCACTGGAGTTTCAGCCTCAAGTCTCTGGTGTGGGGCTTGAACCCACAACCTTCTGACTCAGAGCCATGAGTACGACCACAGAGCCAAGGCTGGCACCTATTGGATGTGCTTAAAGCCAACAGTGTAATCAAATGGAAGCATATTGGAATTCAAACTTGTGATGACTATGCAGGTTTTGAATTTATATAAGATCATAGAATGTTATAAGACTCTGGAGAAACCCATTTACATTACCTCATTGATTTTCTTAAAGCTTTGACCTAGTGCCTCTTGTGATCCTTATGAAGCAGCTGTAGCGGCACATGGCCACATCCTGAATTTAATTCAGGATGTGTACTGCAGGTTTAAGATTTATATAAGTGTAGATGGAAAACTCAATGAGCCTCCTCTTTCTTGAAAGAGGAGTAAAGCAAGATTGTCCACTGTCACCCATACAATTCAGTCCCTCCATCAAGGAAATGTTGGATAGCAATCTCAGAGTGTCTATTCCAGGTATTCCTGAAATAATTTAGGCATTTTTCTTTGCAGATTACATTTTTTGGGTGCTGCATGGACACCTAGGGGTCGATTTTCTTGGAGCCGTCAGGCGGGGTTTCAGGCGTGTGGGGGGGGGGAATCCCGAATTCGGGGGTCCCGACACCCAAAACTCCGCTCCACGCAAGTTTCAGAGGCGGCGGGTACCTGCCCCACACTGGGACCCGCCAATCCCAGGTGGGAAGGGATTAGTGCCAATTAACTGCCTGTTAACAGGCAGTTTTTAGCCTAATCCCTATTTTGAGGGGTGTCGTGTGGGATTCCTGACGGCTCCAAACCACGCCAGGTTAGAGCAGGCGGGCCGTCGGGTTGAAGGAGTGGGAGGGGTCGCGATGTCAGTGTTCAGGTGAGTGATGGGTGCATGAGTGCAAAGGTAAGTGTGTTTGGTGTGTCTAAAGTGTGTAAAGAACTTTTACTTACCTGTACTTACCTTAACAGCCTTTCTTCCTGTAGGCGTCGGGAGTCCATCACTCAGCTGGCACTTAAAGCTGAATGGCTGCGATCTGTGAAAAGTGACAGCCTTCAGCTTTGAGTGCTGCTGAGAGTGCTAACTGAGTCTGTGCAGAAGGACTCATGTTAGAATTCAGACTGTCAGTGTTTGGCAGCTTCAAACAGCTGTGAAACACTGATATTTCATCTGTCATGAACTCTTGACAGATGAATTTGCAGTCTGTGACGTCACTTGTTGCCGGGACAAGGTCAATCAAGGGAAAATCGCGCAGATTGGCCGGACGTCGATGTAGGTGGGTCTAAAACCCGAAAGTTGTAGTCCCGCCTTCTTCCCGACAGCTTCGGGAAAATCGACCCCCTAATATTGCAGTGACAGGATGGGACAAGGCCATAGATGGATTTATGGACAAGGACAAAAATGTTGAAATCAGTGCATGGGGGATGGGAAGATAGTGGAAGTCATCAAGGCAGGGATGATAGGTGATCATATCTTAGTGTGGGATAGGATACAGGTAGCAGAGTTTTGGTTGAGTTGGAGTTTGTACAAGATGAAGATTGGGAGGCTGGATAGGAGACTGTTAGAAAATTCAAGTCTGGAAGTGACAAAGGCATGGATGAGGATATCAACAGTGCTGGGTGCAAGGTAGGTATTGCAGTGGTGAAAGAAGGCAATCTTAGTGATGGACCAGACATGAAGTTTGAAGCTCAGCACAGAGGCAAACAGGATGCTGAGGTTCAATCTGAGGGAGCAGGCGGGAAGTTGAGTGCTAAAATGTGTATGTAGCACCAGCCATTGAGAAGGGGGCGTGGAGAGCAGTGAATGTATTGATAGTGTTGCTATTGTAAATTAAAAGATTGTTTGAAACACACCCTATTTTACACACATCCATTCAATGAAGCAGAGAGGTTAAAGAAACAAGAGTTCACAACTGATTGTTGCTTTATGTGACTGTCCCTGCCATAGTTTTGCTTCCTGTGCAACTTTTGGTATAGCATTTTAATATTTAATGGGCAAGTCAGCCATTAATGTTCCTGAATTATTTTGTCTTATTGTTGTAATGAAAACATCAATGCACATTCTGGCATGAAATATGGAAGCAGCTACACTAAAAATAGCAGAACAAGTAAAATTAAGGACCAGGATTTGCTTGGGGGCTCCCCAATCTCCCACTGTAACCTTTTGGAAGATCGGTGAAAGCCCCAAAGAAACAGTAAATGGTTGTTAATGGAAGTTGTCTAGGATTTCCACCGAAGTTATTGATGAAGAACACCGTATGTTCTGTCTTGCATTTAAAAAGCACCTTTCATGACCTAAGGACATCTCAAAGCGCTTCACAGCCAAATATGTACTTTTGAAGTGTAGTCATTGTTTTAATCGGAGTCTGCCCTCTCAGGTAGATGTGAATGATCCCACGGCACTATGTGAAGAAGAGTAGGGTGTTCTCCTGGTGTCCTGGATGATATTTATCGCCCAACCAACATCACTAAAACAGTAGTACGATAGCAAAATACTGCAGATGCTGGAAATCCGAAATAACAACAGGAAATGCTGGAAAAACTCAGCAGGCCAGGCAACATCTGTGGAGAGAAAATAGAGTCAATGTTTCGGGTCAAAACCCTTTGTCAAGACTGAAGGAGCACAGGAAATGAAATAGATTAAAAGGCCAGTATGGGGGCTGGGAGAGAACAAAAGAGAAGAAGAGACATTAAGAGGTATTCGAAACGAGACGAGATGGTGATAGGACTAGTGGAGACAAAAGACAGCTCTAGATTAGGTGGCAGAATGGGAGACAGCTGCCAGCTGGGAGAGAGAAAAAAAGGGGGGGGGGGAAAGGGCCAAAACAAAGGTGTGGATAAAAATATAAGTAAAAATGTAATAGGGGCCGAAAGGCTGTAAAGTGCCTAATCGGAAGATGAGATGCTGTTCCTCGAGCTAAAACAGATTAGCTGTTCATTAATCTCACTGCTGTTTATGGGGACTTGCTGTGAGCAAATTGGTTGCCACACTTCTCTACATTACAATAGTGACTACACTTCAAAAGTATATAATTCACTGGGAAGCACTTTGAGAGGGCAGAACTGTGGAAGATGGAGTTCAGTGTGAGGTTATCCACTTTGGATCCGAGAAAGACAAATCGGATTATTTATTTCAAGGGGGATTCAAATTCAAAATTAAGGAAGTGATGCATCCGTTGTACAGAGCATTATCAGACCAAATCTGGAGTACTTTGTTCAGTTTTGGGCACCAAACCTCAGGAAAGATATAATGGCCTTGGAGGAGATACAGCATAAAGTCACAAAAATGATGCCAAAGTTTAAGGGGCTAAATTATGAGGTCAGGTTTTTTTTCATTTGTTCATGGGATATAGGCGTCGCTGGCAAGGCCAGCATTTATTGCCTATCCCTAATTGCCCTTGAGAAGGTGGTGGTGAGCTGCCTTCTTGAACCGCTGCAGTCCGTGTGGTGAAGGTACTCCCACAGTGCTGTTAGGGAGGAAGTTCCAGGATTTTGACCCAGCGACGATGAAGGAATGGCAATATATTTCCAAGTCAGGATGGTGTGTGACTTGGAGGGGAATTGGAGGTGGTGGTGTTCCCATGCACCTGCTGCCCTTGTCCTTCTAGGTGGAGGAGGTCACAGGTTTGAGAAATGCTGCCAAAGAAGCCTTGGCGAGTTGCTACAGTACATCTTGTAGATGGTACACACTGCAGCCACAGTACACTGGTGATGGAGGGAGAGAATGTTTAAGGTGGTAGATGGGGTGCCAATCAAGCGAGCTGCTTTGTCCTGGGTTGTGTCGAGCTTCTTGAGTGTTGTTGGAGCTGCACTCATCCAGGCAAGTGGAGAGTATTCCATGGCACTCCTTACTTGTGCCTTGTAGATGGTGGAAAGGCTTTGGGGAGTCAGGAGGTGAGACACTCGCCACAAAATACCTAGCCTCTGACTTGCTCTTGTTGCCACAGCATTTATGTGGCTGGTCCAGTTAAGTTTCTGGCCAATGGTGACCCCCAGGATGTCAATGGTGGGGGATTCGGCGATGGTAATGCCATTAAATGTCAAGGGTGGTTAGACTCTCGTTTGTTGGAGATAGTCATTGCCTGGCACTTGTATGGCGTGAATGTTACCTGCCACTTATCAGCCGACGCCTGAATGTCATCCAGGTCTTGTTGCATGTGGGCATGGACTGCTTCGTTATCTGAGGAGTTGCGAATGGCGCTAAACACTGTGCATTCATCAGCGAACAACCCCACTTCTGACCTTATGTTGGAGGGAAGGTCATTGATGAAGCAGCTGAAGATGGTTGGGCCTAGGACACTGCCCTGAGGAATTCCTGCAGCGATGCCCTGGGGCTGCGATGATTGACCTCCAACCACCACAACCGTCTTCCTTTGTGCTAGATATGACTCCAGCCAGTGGAGAGTCCCCCCCCGCCCCCCGCCCCGATTCCCATTGACTTCAGTTTTACTAGGCTCCTTGATGCCACACTCGGTCTAATGCTACCTTGATGTCAAGGGCAGTCACTCTCACCTCACCTCTGGAATTCAGCTCCTTTGTCCATGTTTGGGCATCAGTGAGCAGGTTATTGGTGAGTAAGTGCCGCTTGACAGCACTGTCAATGACACCTTCCATCACTTTGCTGATGATTGAGAGTAGACTGATGGGGTGATAATTGGCTGGATTGGATTTGTCCAGCTTTTTGTGGACAGGACATACCTGTTTTATAATGTTTTCCACATTGTCGGATAGATGCCAGTGTTGTAGCTGTACTGGAACAGCTTGGCTCGAGGCACGGCTAGTTCTGGAACACAAGTCTTCAGCACAACAGCCGGGATATTGTCGGGCCTTTGCTGTATCCAGTGTGCTGAGTCGTTTCTTGATATCATGTGGAGTGAATCGAATTGGCTTCTGTGATGGTGGGGACCTCAGCAGGAGGCCAATATGTATCATTCACTCGGCACTTCTGACTGAAGAGGTTGCAAATGCTTCAGCCTTGTCTTTTGCGCTCACGTTTTGGGCTCCACCATCATTGAGGATGAGGATATTTATGGAGCCCCCTCCTCGCATTAGTTGTTTAATGGTCCACCTCCATTCACCACTGGATGTGGCAGGACTGCAGAGTTTTGATCTGATCCATTGATTATAGGATCGCTTAGCTCTGTCTATAGCATGCTGCTTCCACTTTTTAGCATGCATGTAGTCCTGTGTTGCAGCTTCCTCAGGTTGGCACTTCATTTTTAGGTACGCCTGGTGCTGCTCCTGGCATGCTCTTCTACACTCCTTATTGAACCAGGGCCGATGGTAATGGTAGGGTGAGGCATATGCCGGGCCATTAGGTTACAGATTATGGTGGAATACAATTCTGCTGCTACTGATGGCCCACAGCACCTCATTGTTGCTCAGTTTTGAGCTGCTAGATCTTGATGCTTGACCTGAAGCCCTGAGACATGCGGTCCAGAGTCAATGTTGAGGACTCCTAGGGCCATTCCTTCCTGACTGATAACCACTGTGTCTCCACCCCTAGTGGGTCTGTCCTGCCGGTGGGACAGGACAGGACAGGACAGGATGGTGATATTGATATTGGGACATTGGCTGAAAGGCATGATTCTGTGAGTATGACTATGTCCTCTCTCTCCTGTGTCCCTCTCTCCTGGGCACATCTATCCTGTGCCCCTCTCTCCTGTGCACATTCCTCCTGTGCCTCTCTCCTGTGCCCCTCTCTCCTGTGCCCCACTCTCCTGTGCAGGTGGGGTAGCATTGCTGGTTAAAGAGGAGATTAATACAATTGTAAGGAAGGATATTAGCTCTGATGATGTGGATTCTGTACGGGCAGAGCTGAGAAATACCAAGGGGCAGAAAACGTTAGTGGGAGTTGTATACAGGCCCCCAAACAGTAATGCGGAGGTTGGGGATGGCATTAAACGGGAGATTAGCGTATAAAGTTAAGGCACATGGGATTGGGGGCAAGGTACTGACTTGGATAGAGAACTGGTTGGCAGACAGGAAGCAAAGAGTTGGAATAAACGGCTCTTTTTCCGAGTGGCAGGCAGTGACTAGTGGGGTACCGCAGTGATCGGTCCTAGGACCCCAGCTAGTCACAATATATATTAATGATCTAGATGAGGGAACTAGATGTAATATCTCCAAGTTTGCAGATGACACAAAGCTGGGTGGGCGTGTGTGCTGTGAGGAGGATGCAGAGAAACTCCAGTATGATTTGGACAGGTTGGGTGATTGGGCAGATGCATGGCAGATGCAGTATAATCTGGATAAATGCGAGGTTATCCACTTTGGTGGCAAAAACAGGAAGGCAGATTATTATCTGAACGGCAATAGATTGGGAGAAGGGGAAGTGCAACGAGACCTGGGTGTCCTTGTGCACCAGTCGCTGAAGGTAAGCATGCAGGTGCAGCAGGTGGTTAAGAAGGCAAATGGTATGTTGGCCTTCGTAGCGAAAGGGTTCAAGTACAGGAACAAGGATGTCTTGCTGCAGTTGTACAGGGCCTTGGCGAGACCACACCTTGAGTATTGTGTGCAGTTTTGGTCGCCTTATCTGAGGAAGGATGTTCTTGCCATGGAGGGAGTGCAGCGAAGATTCACCAGACCGATACCTGGGATGGCAGGAATGACGTATGAGGAGAGATTGGGTCGATTGGGCTTATACTCGCTGGAGTTTAGAAGAAAGAGAGGGGATCTCATTGAAACTTATAAAATTCTAACAGGACTGGACAGACTGGATGCAGGAAGGATGTTCCCGATGGCGGGGAGTCCAGAACCAGGGGTCACAGTCTAAGGATAAGGGGTAAGCTATTTAGGACAGAGATGAGGAGGAATTTCTTCACCCAGAGAGTGGTGAACCTGTGGAATTCTCTACCACAGAAGGCAGTTGAGGCCAATTCATTAAATATATTCAAGAAGGAGTTAGATATATTTCTTAATGCTAAAGGGATCAAGGGATATGGGGAGAAGGCAGGGACAGGGTACTGAGTTTGGATGATCAGCCATGATTTCATTGAATGGCGGAGCACGCTCGAGAGGCCGAATGGCCTACTCCTGCTCCTATCTTCTATGTTTCTATGTCAGGCTGTTGCTTGACTAGTCTCCCAATTTTGGCACGAGGAGGACTTTGCTGGGTGTGCCATTTTCGTGTATGTAGCTGGTGCCAAGTGGTCCGTCCAGTTTTATTCTTATTGTTATTGTTTTTCGTAGCAGTTTGTTACAACTGATGTGGCTTGCTGGGCCATTTCAGAGGGTAGTATAAGAGTCAACCACATTGCTGTGGGTCTGTAGTCACATATAGGCTAGGCCAGACCAGACCAGGTAAGGACGGCAGGTTTCTTTCCCTAAAGGACATTAGTGAACCAGATGGGTTTTTACGACAATCACCATTGTTAGATCCGTGATTCTGAGAGTATGATGTTTTTCAATAACCACACGGATGCTGTAACTTAACAATAAACAGGTATTTACTGGAGGAGGGTAGTCGCAAGACTGGGGGTACAGAGGCATGCACAAGGCTTATATACAGGTGTGGTCACTGCCGATACTACAGTATACAGGAGCTGTAAAAGTAGTTCTGTCTTAAAGGTACATACACTACAATTCCTCCCCTTTTAGATGGGTAGTACCCCTAATATTCAAATAACAATTAACACTTTAACATGTACATTGAACAACAATAGTCCATTTATAGATTCAGTCTTTGGGGCGGCTTCCTGACCCTTTCGGGATAGCGCCTTTCCTGAGGTTCTTGTTCTTGGTGCAGAGGCGATTCTGGCCCCTTTTCATCGGGTAGTTCATCGGGTCCCACTGCTACTGGTTCTGAGGTAGATGCTACCGGTATGTCGGGTTCATCCCCAGGTACTCGAGACATGGGGTTGACTCGTTCCTGTGACGCTAAGATCTGATCGACGTGGCGTCTCACAATTTTCTCCCCGACATCCACTGTGTACATTAATGGACCCTGCCTTGTGCATATCGTTCCGGGTTGCCATTTCTCTTTTCGATAGTCACGGGCCAAGACTGGTTGTCCTACATTGAAGCTCCTTGTCGGCTTCTCATTGATGTGCTGGAATTGTTTGTCCTCAACATTTCATCGCACATTTGGTCTGAGCAAGTCCAGACGAGATCTCAACCTTCGGTTAAAGAACATCATGGCCGGGGTCTGGTTGGTAACTGCATGTGTCGCGTTTCGGTAGGCTAATAAGAAATTGTCCACCTTATGCTGTAGTGGAATTTCATCGTTGCACATGGCCTTTATCGCCTTCTTAAAGGTTTGTACGAACCTCTCAGCCAATCCATTTGTGGCTAGATCATACATAGAAACATAGAAGATAGGAGCAGGAGTAGGCCATTCGGCCCCTCAAGCCTGCTCCGCCATTCAACGAGATCATGGCTGATCATCCAAACCCTAGCACCCAGTCCCTACACCAACTGCCATCCCACCCAAGCCCTATCCCCGTAACCCCACGTATTTAATCCCCCCTAACACTAAGGACCAATTTTTTATCATGGCCAATCAAGCTAACCCGCACATCTTTGGACTGTGGGAGGAAACCGGAGCACCCGGAGAAAACCCACGCAAACACGGGGAGACTGTGCAAACTCCACACAGACAGGAGAGAGGTAAAAAGTAATCCAAGTGTGACATCACCAGGGAGCAGGTAAGTGATTGGTTGGTGGGTATTTCTCTCTTTTCAATACAAGCTTGAATTCTGTGGTGTTAAATTTCTGTGGTGTAGTGGGGACAGTTGGTAAATAAAGCGCCCTAGAGTATACCTGTAACTGGGGTATTGAATAAATTTTAAAATTAATTAAAGGAGTAAGTCATGGCAGGAGAGCTCAGACCCGTGTTCTGCTCCTCTTGCTCCATGTGGGAAGTCAGGGATGCTGCCAGTGTCCCTGACGACCATGTGTGCGGGAAATGCATCCAGCTGCAGCTACTTGTAGACCGCATTGTGGCACTCGAGCTGCGGGTGGATGAATTTGGAGCATGCGCGATGCTGAGAGGCTCGTGGATAGCACGTTTAGCGAGTTGTTCACGCCTCAGGGTAGGGCAGCACAGGGGGTGACCATCAGGCGGAGCAACAAAGGCAGGCAGGTAGTGCAGGGAACCCCTGCGGACATCCCCCTTTCAAACAAGTATACCGCTTTGGATACTGTTGAGGGGGATGACTCACCAGGGGAAGGCAGCAGCAGCCAACTTCCTGGCACTGGGGGTGCTCCTGCTGCCCGGGAACGGGGGAAAAAGAGTGGGAGAGCAATAGTGGTAGGGGATTCTATAGTAAGGGGAACAGATAGGCGTTTCTGTGGCCGTAGACGTGAATCCAGGATGGTTTGTTGCCTCCCTGGTGCCAGGGTCAAGGATGTCACTGAGCGGCTGCAGGGCATTCTGGAGGGGGAGGGTGAACAGCCAGTGGTCGTGGTCCACATTGGTACCAACGACATAGGTAAAAAGAGGGATGAGGTCCTGCAGCAAGAATTTAGGGAGCTAGGTGAAGGATTAAGGAACAGGACCTCAAGGGTTGTAATCTCTGGATTACTCCCGGTGCCACGTGCTAGTGAGTATAGGAATAGGAAGATAGAACAGATGAATGCGTGGCTAAAGGGATGGTGCAGGGGGGAGGGCTTTAGTTTCCTGGATCACTGGGTCTGCTTCTGGAAAAGGTGGGACTTGTACAAGTCGGACGGTTTACACCTGAACCAGAGGGGAACCAATATCCATGCGGGGAGGTTTGCTAGCACTGCTGGGGGGGGGTTTAAACTAACTTGGCAGGGGGATGGGGTACAGAGTGGAGCTATAGTAGGGGGTGATTTACAGCCAAATACAGAGGGAAAAACAAGTCAGCTGGGAAGGCAGAGCAAATATGTGAAGGCAAAAGAGAATATGGCAGGGCTGGAAGGCATTTATTTTAATGCAAGGAGTCTTGCAAATAAGGTGGATGAACTGAAGTTGTTGTTGAACACATGGGAGTACGATATTGTTGCTATCACGGAGACATGGTTGAGGGAGGGTCAGGACTGGCAGCTCAATATTCCGGGGTATAGAATCTTCAGGCGAGACAGAGGGGGGTGTAAAAGGGGAGGGGGTGTTGCAATATTAATTAAGGAGTCAATTACTGCTGTAAGGAGGGATGATATATTAGCGGGTTCCTCTAATGAGGCCATATGGGTAGAACTTAAAAACAAAAAGGGGGCAAGCACTTTGCTGGGAGTGTACTATAGGCCCCCAAACAGTCAGGGGAAGATAGAGGAACAGATATGTAGGCAAATCTCAGAAAAGTGCGAAAATAATAGGGTAATAATAGTGGGGGATTTCAACTTCCCCAATATAAATTGGGATAGTCAGAGTGTGAAAGGCTTAGAGGGTGCAGAATTCTTAAAGTGCATCCAGGAGAGCTTTTTGAGCCAACATGTAGAAAGTCCTACAAGAGAGGGGGCGGTACTGGACCTAATTCTAGGGAATGTAGCTGGGCAAGTGGTGGAAGTGTCAGTAGGAGAGCATTTTGGCGACAGTGACCATAATTCGGTGAGATTTAAGGTGGTCATGGAAAAGGACAAAGACGGCCCGGAAATAAGGGTTCTAAATTGGGGGAAGGCCGATTTTAATATGATAAGGCAGGATCTGGCCAAAGTGGACTGGGAGCAGCTACTTATAGGAAAATCCACATCAAAACAGTGGGAGACTTTCAGAAGGGAAATAGAGAGAGTACAACGCCAACATGTTCCTGTAAAGGTCAAGGGTGGGACCAACAAGCAAAGGGAACCTTGGATGACAAGGGATATACAAAAATGCATTAGGAATAAAAGGGGGGCTTTTGGCAGTTACAAAAGACTAAAGACGGAAGAAGCCCTAGAGGAGTATAAAAAGTGCAGGGGCGTACTTAAAAAAGAAATTAGGAGGGCGAGGAGGGGCCATGAAATAACACTGGCGAGCAAAATAAAGGAAAATCCTAAGATGTTTTATAAGTATAGTAAGGGCAAGAGGATAACCAGGGAAAGGATAGGGCCCATTAGGGACCAAAGTGGCAATCTGTGTGTAGAGCCAGATGAGGTAGGCGGGGTTTTAAATGAATTTTTTGCATCTGTGTTCACTATGGAGAAAGACGATGCAGACATAGAAATCGGGCAAGGGGACTGTGACATACTTGAACATATTAGCATCGAGAGGGAGGAGGTGCTAGCGGTTTTAGCAGGCCAAAAAGTGGATAAATCCCCAGGCCCGGACGAGATGTATCCCAGGCTGCTGTGGGAGGCAAAGGAGGAGATTGCAGGGGCTCTGACACAAATTTTCAGAACCTCTCTGGCCACAGGGGATGTACCAGAGGACTGGAGAACAGCTAACGTAGTACCATTATTCAAGAAGGGTAGCAGGGATAAACCAGGGAATTACAGGCCAGTGAGCCTAACATCTGTGGTAGGGAAATTATTGGAAAAAATTCTGAGGGACAAAATTAGTCTCCACTTGGAGAGGCAAGGATTAATCGGGGATAGTCAGCATGGCTTTGTCAAGGGTAAATCATGTCTGACAAATCTGATTGAATTTTTCGAGGGGGTGACTCGGGGGGTGGATGAGGGAAATGCTGTGGATGTGGTTTACATGGACTTCAGTAAAGCTTTTGACAAAGTCCTGCATAGGAGACTGGTCAAGAAGGTAAGAGCCCATGGGATCCAGGGTGCCTTGGCGCGTTGGATCCTAAACTGGCTGAGTGGCAGGAGGCAGAGGGTGATGGTCGAAGGTTGCTTTTGTGACTGGAAGCCTGTGTCCAGTGGGGTACCTCAGGGATCGGTGCTGGGTCCCTTGTTGTTTGTGATCTACATAAATGATTTGGATGAGAATGTAAAAGGTATGATCAGTAAGTTCACAGATGACACGTGATATACCTATCAATTCATCCAATGAAAAGCGACGAGTTAAGAAAGTAACTATAGGTTTTTATTGGCTAAATAACAGAGCCCACCCTCGTGGGTGATCGGATCCAACAAGGAGGAATACCAGCCAGTCGACCACCTTTATACCTGGGCAGGTAGGTGGAGCCATGGGCGGAGTCAGCAGTGGTCAGCCCAGGTATAACAGCGTGACAAGAGGCGACCTCGTATAGTGATACAACAGTGTGAACAGTGATAACCATAGAGTAACGATATAACAGTGATAACTATAGTGTAACGATAGTGAATGACAAAAGTGGTTTACCACAACACGAAAATTGGTGGGGTGGTAAATTGCGAGGAGGAAAGCCTTAGGCTACAGGACGATATAAACGGGTTGGTCAGATGGGCGGAAAAGTGGCAAATGGAATTTAACCCTGAAAAGTGCGAGGTGATGCATTTTGGACGGACAAATAAGGCAAGGGAATACACAATGAGTGGTAGGACCCTAGGAAGTACAGAGGGTCAGAGGGACCTTGGTGTACATGTACATAGATCCCTGAAGGCAGCGGAACAGGTAGATAAGGTGGTTAAAAAGGCATATGGGATACTTGCCTTCATTAGCCGAGGCATAGAATATAAGAGCAGGGGGGTTATGATGGAGCTGTACAAAACGCTGGTGAGGCCACAGCTGGAGTACTGTGTGCAGTTCTGGTCGCCTCACTATAGGAAGGATGTGATTGCTTTGGAGAGGGTGCAGAGAAGATTCACCAGGATGTTACCTGGGATGGAGTGCCTCAGCTATGAAGAGAGGCTGGACAGGCTGGGGTTGTTTTCCTTGGAGCAAAGAAGGCTGAGGGGGGACCTGATTGAGGTGTACAAAATGATGAGGGGCATAGATAGGGTAGATAAAGAGGAACTTTTCCCCTTAGTAGGGGGGTCAATAACAAGGGGGCATAGATTCAGGGTAAGGGGAAGGAGATTTAGAGGGGATTTGAGGAGGAACTTCTTCACCCAGAGGGTGGTTGGAATGTGGAACTCAATGCCTGAAAGGGTGGTAGAGGCAGGAACCCTCACAACATTCAAGAAGCATTTGGATGAGCACTTGAAATGCCATTGCATACAAGGCTATGGACCAAATGCTGGAAAATGGGATTAGACTGGACAGGGATGGATGGGCGGCGCAGACATGATGGGCTGAAGGGCCTCTTTCTGTGCTGTAAAACTCTATGACTCTATGACAGTCACCTGAGGCTGGATTTGAACCTGGGTCCCTGGTGCTGTGAGGCAACAGTGCTAACCACTATGCCACCGGGGCGGATGTGTAATGTCTTACCCCATTCCTTCTCATAAATTTTCAAAACTCTTCGGACACAAACTGTGGTCCATTATCAGAGCAAATCTGCTCTGGCAAACCGTTTCTGGCAAATATGGTCCGTAGGACTGCGATCGTTTTCTCTGTAGTGGTTGAGGACATTTTTATCACCTCAGGCCACTTCGAATGAACATCCACTGCTATTAAGAACATTGAGTCCATGAATGGACCAGCAAAATCAATATGCACCCATTGCCATGGAGAGGAGGGCCACTCCCATGGGTGTAGAGGGGCATGTGGTGGTGCATTTTGGACCTCTGGCATCCTGAGCAGCTTTTTGTTAGGTCTTCGATTTGTTGATCGATTCCCGGCCACCACACATAAGCCCTAGCAAGGCTTTTCATTTTCACTCCCCCCAGATGACCTTCATGTAGCTCATTTAGCACTCTCTCCCTTAACTTGGGTGGAATCACCACTCTGGATCCACACATCACTGTCCCCTGGCATACTGACAGCTGTTCTCTTCTGGATGAGAATGCTGGCAACAGTGAGTCGCCATGTGTTGGCCATCCCCTCACCGTCAAATCATATACCCGAGACAGCGTCGGATCATTGCGGGTCTCCTTCTCTATATCCGCATTCGTTACTGGCAATCGTTCAAATATTGACGATTAAAATATCTCGATAGGGTCCACTGCTGGTGCTTCCTCCACAGTAGGCAGTGGCAGGCGCGATAGCCCATCAGCGTTCCCATGCTGTTTCGTGCCTTTATATTCTATTTCATATTGATTCGCCCCTAGAAACAGGGACCATCTTTGTAACCGTTGTGCAGTCATCACTGGAACGCCCTTCTTAGGATTAAAGATGGAGACAAGTGGTTGGTGGTCAGTCAGCAAAGTGAACTTCTGCCCATGCAGATAGTGGTTGAATTTTTTTACTCCTCATACTAGGCTGAGGGCCTCCCTGTCAATCTGGGCATAGTTGCGCTCGGCTGAGGTTAGTGACCGAGACGCAAAGGCTACTGGCCTCTCCAACCCGTCTGGGAATTTGTGCGACAGCACCGCTCCAATACCATAGGGTGATGCATCACATGCCAAACGAATTGGTAGTGCTGGGTTGAAATGGGCCAACACCTCTTTTGATGTGATCAATTCTTTACACTTCTGGAAAGCTCGTCTACGTTCGTCATTCCACTTCCATGGTACCCCTGTTTGCAGTAGGGTGTTCAGTGGGTGTAATACCGTGGACAAATTTGGTAAGAACTTGTGGTAGTAGTTTACCAGCCCGAGGAACGACCTCAGTTGTGACACATTTTCCGGTGCTGGAGCCTTGACTACAGCCTCAATCTTTTCAGGGGACTTATGCAACCCCTCTTCATCGATGACGTGGTCACAATACGTGATCTGTTTCTGGAAAAACTCGCACTTGTGGCGATTAGCTCATAGCCTATACTCCTTTAATCTGGTGAGCACCTTCTCCAAGTTGGCGAGGTGATCACTGTCATTTTCGCCCATGACCAGGATGTCGTCCAAATAGCACTGGGTCCCTGGAATCCCTTGCAGGACTTGATCCATTGCCCTTTGCCAGATAGCCGGAGCCGAGGCTACCCCGAACACCAGCCGGTTGTATTGATAGAGACCTTTATGAGTGTTAATCGGAAGGTATTGTTTCGAAGCTTCTTCTACCTCCATTTGCAAGTATGCCTGGGCTAGATCAATTTTGGTGAAGCGTTTACCTCCAGATAGCGAGGCGAACATATCCTCAATTCGTGGAAGCAGATATTGTACCGTGTGAAGAACTGGGTTCACTGTCACCTTAAAATCCCCACAGATGCGGACCTTCTTTGGTTCCCCAGGCGTATTACTCAACGACCTCTTCATTACAGGAACGATGGGTGTAGCCGACTCGCTCCAGTCCACTTTGGACAGTACTCCTGAACGTTCCAACCCTTCCAGCTCTGCTTCGACAGCTGGTCTGATCGCATAAGGCACTGGTCTGGCCTTAAGAAACTTTGGGCTTGCATTTTCCTCTATTTTAATCATTGCTGTTATGCCTTTTAGTGTTCCGAGTCCCTCCTGGAACACTTCTTTTGCGTCAGTTAGCATTTTTGACAATCGGCCAGGTGTGACGTCGTCATCCTTTTTGGCCTCAACCTTCAGTGCCTGTATGGAATGCCAATCTAATTGTATCTTCCGGATCCATTCACGTCCTAGCAGTGGTGGTCCTCCATCTGGCAATACATATATATCCATTTTAGGTATTTCCTGGCCTTTATATATCACTTTCACCCTTATTTTTCCTTTGGGGTAGACTTTTTGCCCCGTGTACGTCTTCAAGACAATCTCTGTAGCTTTCAAGGGTATATGTGAAAATAGCCGCTTGTAGTCCCTTTGGTTTATGACTGTTAGGGCTGATCCTGTGTTCAATTCCATTTTCACTTGGACTCCGTCTATCTTGAGTGTAACCCAAATAGTCTGGTGATCCTCCATTTTGGTTACCTTATGTAGTTTCAGACAACCCAGCTCCTTGCTTCCGGAGTCTGTGTCACTTTTCTGTTCGTCTGAACCACTGTCCATCATCTGGTGTACCTTTTTGTACTTCTCCTGTGGAGATTTCTTACTGTTGGTTTTCTTCCCAGACCTGCAGACTCTTGCTATGTGTTCTGCTTTTCCACACTGTCTGCACACTTGGTCCTTGAACCAACAATCCTTCTGGTCATGTGTTGTTCTGCCGCAACGATAGCACTTCCCTGTTCCATAGGACATTTCATTGGTGCCATATTCTTGCGGTCTCCATTGTATCTCTGCAGCGCCCCTTGCGGCTGCTTCGTGTGATACTGCCATACTGAAAGCCTTGTCCAGCGTAAGATCCTTTTCTGACAGAAGCCGTTTCTGGGTTCCTTCACTTTGTAGCCCACACACAAACTTGTCCCTTAACGTATCTGCTAGTCCCGCTCCAAACTGGCAGTGTTTCGATAGCTTGCGCAGTTCCGTTAGGTACTCAGCATTGCTTTCGTCTTTGTGTTGATTCCTTTTATGGAACTTAAATCGTTCTGCTATCAGCAGCAGTGTGGGGTTTAAGTGGTCCTGTAGGATTTCTACTATGCTTTCGAAATTCTTGTTCACCGGCTTCTCTGGGGTTATTAGATTTCGCAGTAACCCATAAGTTTTTGCACCCATGGAATTTAACAAAACCAGTGCTTTCCTAGCATCTGGCACTTCATTTACCCTGCAGTACACCTCAATACGTTCCACATATGTCGCCCAATCTTCGGCTTCATTGTCGAACGTAGAGATACTGCCACTCTTCGGCATCCCTGGGTGTGATTTACTGTCAAAAATGGCGTCTCCTGTGCTTCCCCTTCTTCTCCGCTGGCACAAAATGGCGTCTCCCGCGCTTTCCTTCCTTCCCGCGCTCACCCTTCTTCTCTGCTGCGGCTTCTAAAAATGGCGTCTCCCGCACTCTTCCTTCTTCTCCGCGGCTCAATGGCGTCTCCCGTGCTCTCCCTTCTTCTCCCCGCGGACACTGTTCAGCCCTTGAGCCCTGGCGTTCTTTTTTTTTTTCTTTCTCGACGCCACTTGGTCCTGAACCCAGCTGTTGCTTTACCCTCTCTCTCTCCGTTTTTTTTTTTTTTCTCTCGACGCTGCTCGGTTTTCAACCCCCAGCTGCACCCTGTGTGCTTCACCATCTGTCTTACCCCGTCGACGCTGCTCGGCTTTCTCTCTGCCATCGGTCGGCTCCAGCTGCCGCTGTCCGGGAAGGGTCTGCGCTGGACCTGTCGTCAGTCTCTTGCTGATCGCCGTGGCTGGGGAACCAACCCGGCTCTCCACAGCCTCCCCTGCGATGTTCACTCTCTGCCAGACAACTGGGCGGTTGCTCGTGGTCGACGCCCGTGTTCCTGGCCTCGACTTTCTTACACCGCCCTCCCGGAGCGAATCCTCGAAGGGAAATGCAGAGTTGCAGGTAGATTCGAATCGACACTCGTCGCCACTGTTAGATCCGTGATTCTGAGAGTATGATGTTTTTCAATAACCACACGGATGCTGTAACTTAACAATAAACAGGTATTTACTGGAGGAGGGTAGTCTCAAGACTGGGGGTACAGAGGCATGCGCAAGGCTTATATACAGGTGTGGTCACTGCCGATACTACAGTATACAGGAGCTGTAAAAGTAGTTCTGTCTTAAAGGTACATACACTACAACCATTACTGATACTAGCTTTTTATTCCAGATTTAAATTCCCCAGCTGCTGTGGTGGGATTTGAACTCACACCTCTGAGATCATTAGTCCAGGCCTCTGGATTACTAGTTGAGTAACATACCCACTCTGCTACCATTCCCTTACATAAACTCAGTTTGTATTCCCTTTATTTTAGAACATTGAGAGGTGATCTAATTGAGGGATTCGATAGAGTAGATAAAGAGAATCTATTTCCTCTGGTAGGGGAACCAGAATAAGGGGACACAATCTTAAAATTAGAGAGCTAGGCCATTTCGGAGTGAAATCAGGAAGCACTTTTTCACACAAGGGTAGTGGAAATCTGAAACTCTCTCCCCCAAATGACTATGGATGCTGGGTCAATTAGAATTTTCAAGACTGAGATCAATAGATTTTTGTTAGGTAAGGGTATCAATAGCCTGATATAGTCATACTCACAAAATCATACCTTTCAGCCAACGTCCCAGGCTCCTCCATCACTATCCCTGGGTATGTGCTGTCCCACCAGAGTTGGCGGCACAGAGTAATACAGTCGGGAAGGAGTGGCCCTGGGAGTCGTCAACATTGACTCCGGACCCCATGAAGTCTCATAGCATCAGGTCAAACAGCTGATAAGTGGCAAGTAACATTCACGCCACACAAGTGCCAGGCAATGACTATCGCCAACAAGAGAAAATCTAACCGTCTCCCCTTGATATATCATCCTCAAATCCCCCACTATCAACATCCTGGAGGTCACCATTGACCAGAAACTTAACTGTACCAGCCACATAAATACTGTGGCTATAAGAGCAGGTCAGATGCTAGGTATTCTGCAGTGAGTGACTCACCTCCTGACTCTCCAAAGTCTTTCCACCATCTACAACACAAGTAAGGAGTGTGATGGAATACTCTCCACTTGCCAGGATGAGTGCAGCTCCAACAACACCATCCAGGACAAAGCAGCCCGCTTGATTGGCACCCCATCCACCACCTTAAATAAGATGCACTTCAGCAACTCGCTAAGGCTTCTTCAACAGCACCTCCCAAACCCATGACCTCTACAATCTGGAATGACAAGGACAGCAGGCGGTTGAGAACACCACCACCTCCAAGATCCCCTCCAAGTCACACGCCATCCTGACTTGGAAATATATCGCCGTTCGTTCATCGTCGAACTCCCTCCCTAATAGCACTGTGGGAGTACCTTCATCTCACGGACTGCAGCGGTTCAATATGGCAGAAGGACCGGCATTAAATTCTGGCCTTCCCAGCAATGCCTACATCTTGTGAATGAATTATAGGGGAACGATTTTGCATCTAGCATTCAGCAAATCATTTATGCTTGAATACAAAAAGCAGCATAAATTCTCATTCGCAAACATTCAAAATGTCATGGGAAGTAGAGCACTTACCATTTTCATGTGATGGGTTTGTAATCTCCCCCCGATAGGAAATTGTGTCTATGCTTTGATGAAGCTTATTTTTTGTTTTACAGCATTGCGTCATTGGATCAGGATAAACAGAATTGTAATATTTTCTCCACAGTCTATACTGTATTATAATTTTCAATGTTTGTTTAAATAGAATGAATGCATTGCAAATGTCAAACAGTATCAGGCTTATGGCCATTCCGTTTTATATGGAATTGTAAACTGGCTCAAAGTTGGCAGAGGATCAGTATTTATTGATAAAACTGTGATGTTGTCGTGATGAAAATTAATAAATTGAATCAAAAAAAGTCACAATCATTTATGTTTGGATACAGAAAACAAAAATGGATATTCAAAAACATTCCATAGGAGACAAGGAATTGTTATAATTTCCAGAATTCTTTAGTACAATCCATATAACGGGATCTTTTGACATTTATAGTATGAAATCTGCTGGCAAAAACTGAAAAGAAAACTTCATACAGACCTTTCAGGACATCCCAAAGTACTTCACAGTCAACTAATTACTTTGTAAGTGTAGTTGCTGTTGTTATGTAGGCAAACATGACAGCCAATTTACACACAGTATGTTCCCATAAACAACAGTGAGATAAATGACCAGTCTACCTGTTTTGGTAGCATTGTTTTCAGCCATTTACACATTTCTGTGGGGGTTCTACCGATCTTCTGCCAAATTTATGACAAGAGATCAGGACAACCCCCACAGAAATTCAAGGCCTTGATTTTTATATTGACATTGGTATCAGAGGAAAAAGCAGGAAGAGAACCAGAACAGAACATATGGAATGAAGAAGCCATCTGGGTCAATGCCTTCAATCCTTGAAGCAAAAGATTTTTAATTGCTGGTTTGAAATGTTAGTAACAGGCCTTTTCTGGGTTTGTAGGAGGAGTTAAGAAAGATATCACCACAGCAATTGCCACAAAAGGTTCTTCAAAGACCTCAGTAGCAACTGGAGGAAATAATCTTCAGAAATGGCCTGACAATGTTGCAATCTAATGACTGATCTCCTAAAACATATTTCCATGTGGAGCTCAGCATCTAACAACCCTGAATGCCCAATTTATATGGGCGACTAAAATAAACTGCTGATGGGCAAAAATTATGGGAAATCACATGAATGACATCATGGTATATTAATTTACATACATCGGCCACAAATTAATGGATACTTCCCAGAGCCATCAAAAGTACAAATGCAATATTGGTTGGGATAGAAAATGGGGAAAAATCCAGTGCTTTTAATTGTCACCCAATTTCATGATCAGTTACGCTCACAACCAATCGGAACATTTATCTTAACGTTATTACAGACATTCACTCATTTGCCAGCAAATAACAATTTATCATCAAGGGGAATAGTAATTCAGTCTCCCAGTGAATTTGACAAACTATTAATAACAAGTATTCCAGAGCGCTGTGAAACAGATTTACAAAGGATGTGAATCATTAATCAGTAACAACAACAACTTTAACATAGTAAAACATCTCAAGACGCTGCACAGGAGTATTTTAAGACACCGATCCACATAAGGATAAATTAGGGCAGGTGACCAAAAGCTTGATCAAAGAGGTAGGTTTTAAGGAGCGTCTTAAAGGAAGAAAGAGAGGTAGCGAGGTGGACAGGTTTAGGCAGGGAATTCCAGAGCTTAGGGCGTAGACAACAGAAGGCACGGTCACCAAAGGTTGAGCGATTATAATCAGGGATCCTCAAGTAGGCAGAATTAGAGGAGCGCAGATATCTCGTGGGGTTGTGGGGCTGAAGGAGATAACAGAGATAGGAAGGGGCGAGGCCATGGAGGGATTTGAAAACAAGAATGAGAATTTTGAAATCGAGGCACTGCTTAACCAGGAGCCAATGTAGGTCAGTGAGCACAGGGGTGATGGGTTAACGGGACTTGGTGCGAGTTAGGACATGGGCAGCCGAGTTTTGGATGACCTCAAGATTACTTAGGGTGGAATGTGGGAGGCCAGCCAGTAGTGCGTTGGGATAGTCAAGTCTAGAGGTAACAAAGGCATGGATGAGGTTTTCAGCAGAGGATGAGCTGAGGCAAGGGCGGAGACAGGCGATGTCATGTAGGTGGAACTAGGCGGTCTTAGTTATGCTGGGGATATGTGGTTGGAAGCTCATTTCAGGGTCAAATATGACACCAAGGTTGCGAACAGTGTGGTTCAGTAAAGACCAAAAATATTCTTCAAACACATTTCATGGTATTGTTTGTCTTTCTGAGGTTGCTAAGTGGCTGTAAATTTAAATATAGACAGGAGGTAGTGCAGGAATCTCTTGAGAGTGTGAATTGACAAACAGGTATTGAGTGCTGAATAGTTGTGACAATAACAGCAACTCAAGGGAGGGAAATCACAAGCAAAACCACGGCACCATGGAGCAAGTAGTTGCCAAAGAGGGGGAAGGGATGGGAAGTCCAAAAACACAGTAGTAATCGGGGGCTCCGTAGTCAGGGAAATAAACAGAAGATTTTGCAGTTGTAACTAAAGACCCCAAATACTGTGTTGTTTCCCATGCTCAGTGTCAGCTGTGGTTCAGTTGGTAGCACACTCCCTGTTGTGTATGTGCCTTTAAGAGAAGAACTGATTCTATACTGCAGTACCGGCAGTGACCACCCCTGTATATAAAGCCATAGCAGGCTTCAGTATTTCAGTCTTAAGTTACCCTCTGTTCAGTACCTCATTCACAGCATTGCTGGCTGTGCAGCGGCAAGCAGAAGGAGAAGGAGCAGCCAGACTAGGAGAGTGGAGAGTGGACTAAAGTGGTGGTCCCCTGACCAGGAAGAGGAGGAGAATGCTGGACCACCACCACCACCAACTCCACCATCATCATTACATCAACTGAGGTGCCTGGAGAGAGAGGACGGAGGAGGAGAAGGAGAAAGGAGGCCAGCAACAACATCAACCAGGGGATAGGCCTTTCCCATTACTGCCTCCCCAAATTGGCCTCCATTCCAGGAGAGAGGGGAGAGAAACAACCAACAACCACCAACTGTTTGGAAGGAGGGAAGAACAACATAATCTTTCAGGTGGGTGTTATTTGGTGCACTCTCCCAAAGGCTGTATTTTAGGTGGGGGGAGAAAAGAAGAAAAAAGGGCCGGATCATCAAGGGGTGTGTGTGTGTGTGTGTGTCTCTTGTAAAACACTAGGTCACACACACCACTAATTAAGCACCCCTTCCTATTGCCTGACCTGGGATAGCTGGAGCTGCCTAGGTGAACAACCCAATTAATACATCGTTAAGACCTGGTGTGGGACTGAGCCTGGGGCATCTCCAGCTTTCCCAGGTGAAGACATCTTCTCCCCCTGCTAGAAGGCCACCTTCAAAGACGAGGGGACCGCCTATCGCGTCTTCTGGACGTCGGACGGTGTGCGGTGCCACGCCTGCAAGGAGGTGGGGCACATCCGGAAAAACTGCCCCGCCTCCAAGGCTGCCAGATCATCTCGTGCAGCCGAGGCTGGCGCCGCCGCCGCTACTCCCCCCGGATCTGCCCGCACGTCGGGAACGTCTGATGCGCGGTCGACGTCGGGGGGCGATGCCACCAATGCCTCTGGCGGGGGGGAGGGAGCGCGTCCGGCCAGAAAGAAGGCGCGGCGAAAAAAATAAACACCTAAGGGCGGGTCCCCCCGTGGATGGCCAGCCCTTGCCCCTTGCGCCCCTTACAACCGCGCTCCTCGTGGAGTTAATCGGGGCAGACGTGAGTGGGAGGGGCCTCGTGCCCGAGCCTGTGGCCACAACCGCCGCAGCGGTAACGCCAATACCTGCGGCCGGGCTCGGGCCTGAGGAACCCGACAAACCTGCTCCGCCGGAGGGAGCAGAGGAGGAGGCCTCTGCAGACATGGAGGTCTCCCTCGCTCCCTCCGTGCTAAAAAGAAGGCGCGACCCCCTGGAAGAGGAGGAGGACCGGGAGGAGGAAGGTCCCTCTGAGCAGGGGGAGTTGTTGCCCGCCGCGGGTACTGCGCGCCCCCCCCGCTGTCGTCTTCACCAGCAATCGGCAGGGGTCGCCTGTCCCTCGGGAGGCTGAGGCAGATGTGTCTGTCCGGCACGTGCCTCCCGGGGATGGGGACGAGACCCTGCCCGTGGGGGGGGTCGCAGAACAACCCGCGGCTATTGACAATTTATCGGTGCCATTACCCCCCGCCGGGTCGGGCGGCCTGGGGTCTGGATCGGGCGAGCTCGAGGAAAATGAGCTCGCCCAATGTGACCCGGACATCTCCCAGGAGCTGCTCGACCTGGTGGAGGGTTTAATTCAAAACACCCCATCCGCTGGGTCGGAGGTTGGTGGCGGGGAGGAGGATGGGCCCCTGGCTGCGTCTCTGGTGCCGGACGTACTGGAGGAGCTGGGAATTGTTTTCTCCCGGTTTCTCTGGTCGTTCCGGCGTCTGTGGCAGAGGGGAGCTCTGAACCGTCGCCGTCTTCTGGCCCAGCGCCCCTGGAGGAGCCCAGGGAGGAACCCTCTGCCGCCGATCCTGGGGGTGGGATCCGGGCGGAGGTGGGGCTGGCTGGTGCGGCCGAGCCGTTCGCCGCGCACTGCGCGACGGACGGGTCAGCCACTGGTGACGACCCCCTGGAGGAGGATGGGGACTCGGTGATGGGCACGGAGGACGGTTCGGACTCCAGCGCCGACGAGGCGATGGATGACCTCGTGCCCCTTGCCGAGTCTCCCCTCATTCCCGTAAGGGAACTCCCGGATTTTATGGCCACGTGCCTGGGTCGGCGCAATAAGGTCCGGCTGGCCCTCGACAGGTGGTCGGAGCTGGCGCTGCTCATTGTGTCCGTCCGCGCCGCAGTTAAGATCATGGGCGCGGACGAGGGTGTGAACCCGCTCGAGCTGCGTCGGCTCAGAACGTTCCTCACTGGGCTGCTGAGGAAGTGACGGCTGACCAGCGGCTGCGCTTCCACCCCCCGTTAGGTGTAGGTCAAGGTTGCACTGTGCTTCTGACATGAAGATAACCATAGCCAGCCTCAACATCAACGGCAGCAGGGAGGCACGCTGCGGATTCAATAACTTCTCGGTCCTTCGGGACGGGAAGTATGCGGTGTGCTTCCTGCAAGAAACCCACACCGTTCCGGGAGACGAAGCCACGTGGCTCCTGGAGTGGCAAGGAGGGGTCAGCATGAGTCAACTCTCCAACAATTCCAGAGGGGTGGCTAGCTTGCTGGCCCCGCATTTTCAGCCGGAGATCTTGGGGGTCAAGGAGCACGTGCCGGGCCGCTTGCTCCAGGTCATTGTTCGCCTGGGGGGCATGCCGCTCCATCTAGTGAGCGTGTACGCCCCTCAGACCGATGTGCAGCAAGTGTGCTTCTTCGAAGAAGTGTCCGCTCTTTTGGGCTCCGTCGACGTGGGCGAGTGCGTCATCCTCGGGGGGGATTTGAACTGCACCCTCGAGGCGAGGGACCGTTCCGGTCCCCTGCAAAGCCCGGCGGCGATGGAGAAGTTGAGGGACCTGGTTGGGTCCTTCGACTTGGTGGACGTCTGGCGAAATCTCCACCCCGACTCCAGCGCCTTCACTAGCGTGAGGTCTGGGGGAGGAAGGTCCAGAATCGACCGCCTCTACATTTCCCGGGCGTACGTTTCCTGTGTTCCGGCGGCTTCCATGCGGCCGGTGCCGTGCATGGACCACCACCTGGTGTGGGCGGAGCTCGCTCCGCTGCGCGCGCGGGGGGGGGTCCGCGTACTGGCATTTTAACAACCTGCTGCTGGAGGACGCGCGGTTCCGGGATTCGTTTCGTCAGTTCTGGGCCGACTGGAGAAGGAAGCGGGATGGGCTTCCCCTCCTTGAGGTTATGGTGGGACGTGGGCAAGCCTCACATCCGTCTCTTCTGTCAGGAGTACACGAAGTGGTCGACCAAGAGGCGGGAGGCCCGGGTCGGGCGGTTGGAGACGGAGGTGCTCGACCTGGAGTCCCGTCTCGGTCAGGTCGTCGAGGACCCGGCCCTGCGGAAGGTGTATGAAGAGAAGAAGGGTGCGCTGAAGGACCTGCAGCTCGTCGGGTCCCGAGGCGCGTACGTGAGGTCCCGGATCCAGCTCCTGCGGGACCTGGACTGCGGCTCCCCCTTCTTCTACTCGCTGGAAAAAAGACGGGGGGTCCGTAAGCAGCTCTTGGGGCTGCTGGCCGACGATGGATCTCTGGTCTCGGATCCGGAGGGAATCAGCGCGGAGACCCGCGCCTACTACGGGGCTCTGTTCTCTCCGGATCCGTCCAGCGAGGATGCGCGCAGAGTTTTGTGGGAGGACCTGCCGAAGGTCAGCCCGGAGGGTGCCGAAAAATTGGACGCTCCGCTAAGCCTGGCGGAGCTGACCGGCACCCTCCGCCAGCTCTCTAGGGGAAAGTCCCCGGGGATGGACGGGCTGACCGTGGAGTTCCACAGGACGTTCTGGGACGTCTTGGGGGGCAATTACGTGCGGGTCCTGGGGGAAAGTTTGGCGACCGGGGAGATGCCCCTCTCTTGGCGCAGGGCGGTCATTGTCCTGCTGCCTAAGAAGGGCGATCTCCGCCTCCTTAAGAACTGGCGCCCGGTCTCCCTCCTCAGCACGGACTATAAAATCTTTGCCAGGGTCATGTCTGCTCGCCTTGGCACCGTGCTGGCCCACATGATCCACCCCGGCCAGTCCTACATGGTCCCGGGCCGGACCATCCACGATAACATCCATCTGGTCCGGGACCTGGTCCACCACTCCCAGAGGGCTGGTCTGTCGGTCGCCTTCCTTTCCCTGGATCAGGAGAAGGCGTTCGACAGGGTGGATCACGAGTATCTCTTCGGGACTCTGCGCACATTCGGGTTCAGGACACATTTCGTCGCCCGGATCAGACTTCTGTACGCCGCCGCGGAGTGTCTGATTAAAGTTAACGGGTCCTTGACGGCACCCCTTCGCTTCGGGAGGGGGGTGCGTCAGGGATGCCCCATGTCCGGTCAGTTATACGCCGTTTGCGTGGAGCCATTCCTGTGCCTCTTGCGGAAGAGGTTGACGGGACTGGCTCTGCAAGGGCCGGGCGTGGAGGGGGTCCTCTCGACTTACGCCGATGACGTGCTCCTCACGGTCACGGATCCCGCTGACTTGCGGAGGATGCGGGAATGCCAGCAGATTTACTCGGACGCATCCTCCGCCAAGGTCAACTGGGAGAAATGTTCCGGACACCTGGTGGGTCAGTGGCGGGTGGACTCCCTGCCGGAGGAGTTCAGGCCGTTTGCCTGGAGCACCACGCACCTCCTCTATTTGGGAGTCTACCTTAGCCCTGCTGAGGACGCCTGGCCGGCGAACTGGCAAGAGCTGGAGGCCAAAGTCACCGCTCGCCTAGGATGCTGGACAGGACTGCTCCGAGTGTTGTCCTACAGGGGTCGAGCGCTGGTCATAAACCAGCTGGTGGCCGCCATGTTGTGGTGCCGGTTGGTCACTTTGATCCCTCCCCCTGCGTTTGTCGCCAAGATGCAGAAGAACTCATCGACTTCTTCTGGGACAAAAGGAAGCACTGGGTCTCTGCCGCGGTTCTGTGTCTCCCGCTTAGGGAGGGCGGTCAGGCGCTGGTGTGCCTTTGCACCCAGGCTGTGACTTTCCGTCTTCAGACGCTGCAGAGATACCTGTACGTCGAGAATCCTCCGAGATGGTGTTCGCTGGCGACGTTTTTCTTCCGCCAGCTGCACGGCCTCAATTACGACACGCAGCTCCTGTTCGCGAAAGTGGGCGGCAGGCGTGCCGGCCTGCGGGAGCTGCCTGTCTTCTACCAGGAACTGCTATGGGTTTGGAACTACGTCGCTTCCAGGCGGAGCTCTCCCCCGTCAGGAGCGGCGGCTCTCCTTCGGGAGCCGCTGCTCAGGAATCCGCACCTCCACGAACGCGGGTTCGGGCGGCTGGCGGAGGGCAGGGCTGTGCTTGGCAAGGTGACCAGAGTCGGGGACCTGCTCGATGGCGGAGGAGCGGGCTGGATGGCACCGGAGGAGCTGGCGCGGCGCCTGTCCTGGGCCAACGTCCGGCTCGCGGTCGAAGCCATCGAATCGGTGAAAGCAGCACTGGGCCCCTACTCCACTAGGTGTATCGAGGTGGCTCAAGCACGTGGGGCGATCCCGTCCGAGCTTACCCCCGTTCGGACGGAGTTCCTCATCGACGCCCGGCCCCGAAACTCCCCTCGGGAACCGGCGCCTCACAACTTGAGCCGTCTCGAGGAAATACCCTCCGTGCCTTTTCATTCTGCACGGAGGGGTCTCCTGTACGGGCTGCTCCTGCACACTCTCCACTTTGCCATCTTCGTCTACCATCCGGACACGCCTTGGCGTGGCGTCTTGCCGACCGGCGGTGGCGGAGGTCCCCAATGGAGGGCTCTCTACGCAGGAGTCCTCCCTTGTTCCATCGGGGACTTGGCCTGGAGGGTGTGGCACGGGGCGGTCCCGTGCAATAAGGTTTTAAGTAGGTTCACGGACTCCCAGGCCGCCTGCATTTTTTGCGGCCTGGAGGAGTCCGTGTTTCACGTTTATATGGATTGTGAGAGGTTGCAGCCCCTCTTTCACTACTTGAAGGGGCTGCTCCTCGATTTTTGGTTGCACTTCAGTCCCACGCTCTTGATCTACGGTCACCCGGTGTGGAGGGGAGCGGACAGGTTGGAGGACCTCCTTGTGGGCCTGCTCCTGGGCCTGGCTAAAAAAGCCATCAATTGGTCCCAGCAGCGGGCGGTCAAGGGGGTCGTCCAGCCGGATTGCCTGCCTCTCTTCCGCGGCCATGTTCGCGCCCGGGTGGCCCTGGAGATGGAGCACGCGGTGTCCGCCGGTGCGCTTGAGTATTTCCGCGATCGGTGGGTGCCGCGGGGACTGGAGTGCATCATCAACCCGGAAAACCAAATTTTAATTTGATTTGTTAAGTTTTAGTTAAACTTTTGTTTACAGTCCAATTTGGGTTTTTTTTTTGGGTACAAACAAAAGAGTTACCCTCTGTTGAGTACCTCATTCACAGCATTGCTGGCTGTGCAGCAGCAAGCAGAAGGAGAAGGAGCAGCCTGACTAGGAGAGTGGAGAGTGGACTAAAGTGGTGGTCCCCTGACCAGGAAGAGGAGGAGAACGCTGGACCACCACCACCACCAACTCCTCCATCATCAGAACATCAACTGAGGTGCCTGGAGAGAGAGGACGGAGGAGGAGAAGGAGAAAGGAGGCCAGCAACAACACCAACCAGGGGAGAGGCCTTTCCCATTACTGCCTCCCCAAATTGGCCTCCATTCCAGGAGAGAGGGGAGAGAAACAACCAACAACCACCAACTGTTTGGAAGGAGGGAAGAACAACATCATCTTTCAGGTGGGTGTTATTTGGTGCACTCTCCCAAAGACTTTGGGCCCGATTTTCGGCTTGTGTGGGAAATGGTCGGATTTCCCCGAATGTGGGGTTTCTGACACACATAAAAAAGTGTCAGCCAGCCCCACGCAATTTTCCCTCAATTGGCCAATTAATTCCCAGCATGTGGGAAGCCTTGCTAATTGTCTAAATCGAGTCAGAAATCGCCACAGAATGATGTCATCATTCGTGGTGCTTTCAAAGTGTCCAGCAAGCTTCTCCACCTCTGCAGGCTTCTCAACCACTCTTGCACAATGGCAGAGAAGCCTGCACCAGCTGCTGCCAGCGGCAGAGGCCGAGTTGCGGGCAAATTAAACGAGACGTCATTGCAGACCTTGGTGGATGGGGTAAGGGCCCACAGGGAGGTCCTCTACCCTCGCTCAGGAAGGAAGAGGCCTCCCAAAGAGTCCACAGCTGCCTGGATGGAGGGGGCAGCAGGGGTAAACTCTCTGGATGTCACCCGTCGCACCTAGCTGCAGTGCAGGAAGCGCTTCCATGACCTTCACCGCACAGGGAAAGCAAGTATGAAGTTTCCATCACCCTCAACCTCATCCCCATTGCCTTTCCCCAACAGCACTCAGCTTCAGCAATCTCTTCTTCCACATCCCACTTCACAGTCACATCCATGCACCCTTACCCATTCCGTCTCTCTCAATGCTTACATTCACATAACTATTACACCATCCAGTCTTGTAAGTAGTTTTAATGGCATCATTTTCCTGTACATAAACTTTATGTTGCCAGCTGCTGCAGTTATGGCGTCTGTCATTTGGCGAATGTGGATGTCACATAGAGGCCTTAGGATAAATTGCAGATGACTGCAAACTGGTCAAAGTTGTTGGTAAGTGCAGGCATGGGCCAATGTCCATGGTCAGTTCAGAAGCAGTGAGGCTGCAGTGTTTGATGTATCAGACTACGCAAATCTGGCCAGGATGAGTGCGTTCCTTGCATTCCGCCCAGCAATGTTCTCCCGCACTGGTGCCGCTGGTTGGCAGGCCTCTGCAGGATGCTCGTTTCCGACCTCCTCCTCCTCCTCCTCCTCCTCAGGATCATCCTCAGCATCATCCTCATCCAAGGCAGCTCTGTGAGGAGCCTCTTGGTCCTGCGGAATCTGCAAGCCACGACGCTGTGCCATGTTGTGAAGCACACAGCATACCACAATGATTTTGGAGACCCTGGCTGATGAGTACTGTAGGGCTCCACCTGATCTATCGAGGCATCTGAAGCGCATCTTCAGCAAACCGATGGTTTGCTCGATTATGCATCTGGTGGTCATGTGGCTGGAGTTGTAGCGCTCCTCAGCTTCGCTGACTGGTCTCCTCAATGGCGTCATTACCCAAGTGCGCAGGGCATATCCCTTGTCTCCAAGGAGCCATCCTTGAAGTTCGTTTGGCGGACTGAATAGCGGAGGCACAGTAGATTCGCGCAGTATAAAGGAGTCATGGCAGCTGCCAGGGCACTTGGCACAAACTTGCAAAATCACCTTCTTGTGGTCACACACCAGCTGAACGTTAAGGGAGTGGAAGCCCTTGCGGTTGACAAAAACTCCTGGATTGCGGTGGGGTGCCCTAAGGGCCACATGTGTGCAGTCAATGATGCCCTGCACCCTTGGAAAGTCTGCCAGCTCTGCGAATCCATGCGCTCGCGCCCTCACACTTGCGCAATCCCGCGTGACATGGATGTGATTGTGTGCAAGGGCAAAGAGGGCATCGGTGACCTGCGTGATGCATGTGTGTGCAGCCGCCTGTGAGATGCCGCTGATGTCTGCTGCTGATCCCTGGAAGGAGCCTGAGGCATAAAAGTTGAGTGCGGTGGTGACTTTGATGGCCACTGGCAAGTAGTGTGGACCTGTTGCTCTGGGCTCCAGGTCTTGCTGCAGCATTGCGCAGATGTCAGTCACAACCTCTCGCGAAAGTCGGAGCCGCCTCTGGCACTGTTGCTCAGTCATGTTGAGGTAGCTGACCCTGTGTCTGTAGACCCTGTTTCACAGAATCACAGAAACCCCACAGTGCAGTTAGAGGCCATTTCGGCCCATCGAGACTGCACCGACACATATCCCACCCGATCCCCGTAACCCCTGCACCGACACATATCCCACCCTATCCCCGTAACCCCACATATTTAATCCCCCTAACACTAAGGGTCAATTTATCATAGCCAATCAACCTAACCCGCACATCTTTGGACTGTGGGAGGAAACCGGAGCACCCGGAGGAAACCCATGCCGACGGCCTTCCATGTGCTGGCCCCTTCTGGCCTGTGCTGCCCCAGGTGGCTGAGCCGCAACCTGCCGCTCCTGCTGGTGCGGCAGGTGTTGCTGTTGCTGGAGTTGCTCCAGTCTCCTCTGCTGTTGGAGATCCTCCAATGCCAGGAAGGGAAGGAACCAAAGGCCTCCCATGCTTCTGGCAGATGCGTTGGTTGAGGAGGTCCTGAGTTACAGTGGTGAAAGGGGCTTCCCAGGAGCTCACACTGGAGAAGTGTGTGAGGCTCCCACTTTCTGCAGCTTCCCCCAAGCCTTGGTCAACAAGGTCCTGCAGCCTGCAAAGGCTGCCTATTTAAATGTCTTCAGCCCTCAGCAAGCCAGCTGGTTTCACACCAGCTCTCATCGGCGGAGTACCCCGCAGACGTGTTTCACGTGGGGAAAGCCCCAAAGTCGCAACGGCGCCGGAAAATCACACTTAACAAGGTGATCATTGCTGATTAGTGCTCCGACGAGCAGTCCCGCCAGTGGCGGGCGGGACTGAAGCGGGGCGCGGGGAAACGGCAGTCCGAAAGTCGGACGGGGCGGGGATTCAGGCGGGGGGGTCCCGACCCGCTTTTTATGCGATTTTTGGACCACGGCCGCATGAAAAGCCGCCCGACAGCTGCCCTAAAATCGGGGCCTTTGTATTTTAGGTGGGGGGAGAAAAGAAGAAAAAAGGGCCGGATCATCAAGGGGTGTGTGTGTGTGTGTGTGTGGCTCTTGTAAAAGACTAGGCCACACACACCACTAATTAAGCACCCCTTCCTATTGCCTGACCTGGGATAGCTGGAGCTGCCTAGGTGAACAGCCCAATTAATACATCGTTAAGACCTGGTGTGGGAATGAGCCTGGGGCATCTCCAGCTTTCCCAGGTGAAGACATCTTCTCCCCCTGCTAGAAGACCACCTTCAAAAACTTTAATTTTTCATCGGAGAGTGCGCCCATGCCGACACCCACCCACCCGCCATCCTGAGTGGCGACCCTGCCTTCGCGGCCTCCCTCCTTCCCACCCCCCCTCTCTCTCTCTCTTTGTCTTTCTCTGCCTCTCTCTCTGAGGCACCTCATTTCATCTTTATTTACTAATTGCCTATTGAGCAGAGGGGAGAAGGCCCCTCTCCCAATTTCAATCAATAAGGGGAGAGGTGTGCCTTCAATTTAAACAGCTCCCTCTGCTCAATTGAGGACCAGAAAATACCTGAGGCCACAATTAACACCTTCAGGCCTGTGACTTGGGGTGAGTGTAGCCCTTTTTAGAAAACACCCCAGAATGGCGACTGCATTTCGCCGGTGGCGGGGCCAGCCAGGATTTATGCGGGAGTGGCAGCCACAGCCACAGCTGCTCCCGCTGCTTCTGCTGCCCCGTCACCATTCAGATTGATAACAAAAAAGCTTGGGGTGAAGAGCTACACTCACCCCATGATGACCATTGAGGCCTGCGTTAAAGCCATGGCTGGGGTTGTCGGCCCCTCAGCCATCGTCGCGGCCTCAAAAATGTATGGGAAGGCTGTGTTCTTCCTGGGGTCAGAGCGGGCGGTGTCCCTGGCCGTCGCCAAGGGGCTCACCGTGGGTGGGACCTTCCTGCCGGTGGATCCTCTCGAGGCAACCGCGCAGAGGATCGTCATTTCTAACGTCCCGCCCTATGTTCCTGGTGAGCTCCTCCTTCCCCATTTACGCCAACTTGGGGAGGTGCTGTCGGGGATCACACCCATCCCGCTCGGCTTCCGGGCGGCCAGCCTTCACCACGTCTTCTCCTTCCGGCGCCAGCTGTTTATCCAGCTGGCGCGGGAGGAGGACACCGACGGGGCGTTCGTCGTCCTCCACGAGGGGACCGCCTATCGCGTCTTTTGGACGTCGGACGGTGTGTGGTGCCACGCCTGCAAGGAGGTGGGGCACATCAGGAAAAACTGTCCCGCCTCCAAGGCCGCCGGATCATCTCGTGCGGCCGAGGCTGGTGCCGCCGCCGCTCCTCCCTCCGGATTTTCCCGTGCGTCGGGAACATCTGATGTGCGGTTGACGTCGGGGGCCGATGCCACCAAGGCCTCCGGCGGGGGGGAGGGAGCGTGTCTGGCTGGAAAGAAGGCGCGGTAAAATCAAAACACCTTAGGGCGGGTCCCCCCGTGGAGGGCCAGCCCTTGCCCCTTGAGCCCCTTACACCCGCGCTCCTCGCGGAGTTAATCGGGGCAGACGTGAGTGGGAGGGGCCTCGTGCCCGAGCCTGTGGTCACAACCGCCGTTGCGGAAACGCCAATACCTGCGGCTGGGCTCGGGCCCGAGGAACCCGACAAACCTGCTCCGCCAGAGGGAGCTGAGGAGGATGCCTCTGCAGACATGGAGGTCTCCCTCGCTCCCTCCGTGCTAAAAAGAAGGCGCGACCCCCTGGAAGAGGAAGAGGACCGGGAGGAGGAAGGACCCTCCGGGCAGGGGGAGTCGTCGCCCGCCACGGGTGCTGCGCCCCGCACCTCCCCCCCGCTGTTGTCCTCACCAGCGATCGGCAGGGGTCGCCTGTCCCTCGGGAGGCTGAGGCAGATGTGTCTGTCTGGCGCATGCCTCCCGGGGATGGGGACAAGACCCTGCCCGTGGGGGGGGTCGCGGAACAACCCACGGCAGAAATTGACATTTTATCGGTGCCGTTACCCCTCGCCGGGTCGGGCGGCCTGGGGTCTGGGTTGGGCGAGCTCGAGGAAAATTAGCTCGCCCAATGCGACCCGGACATCTCCCAGGGGCTGCTCGACCTGGTAGAGGTTTTAATTCAAAACACCCCATCCGCTGGGTCGGAGGTTGGTGGCGGGGAGAAGGATGGCCCCCTGGCTGCGTCTCTGGTGCCAGACGTACTGGAGGAGCTGGGAATTGTTCTCTCCCCGGTTTCTCCGGTCGTTCCGGCATCTGGGGCGGAGGGGAGCTCTGAACCGCCGCTGTCTTCTGGCCCAGCACCCCTAGAGGAGCCCAGGGAGGAATCCTCTGCCGCGGATCCTGGGTGTGGGATCCGGGGGGAGGCGGGGCTGGCTGGTGCGGCCGAGCCGTTCGCTGCGCACTGCGCAGTGGATGGGTCGGCCGCTGGTGACGACCCCCTGGAGGAGGATGGGGACTCGGTGGTGGGCACGGAGGACGATTCGGACTCCAGCGCCGGCGAGGCGATGGATGACCTCGTGCCCTTTGCCAAGTCTCCCCTCATTCCCGTAAGGGAACTCCGGGAATTTATGGCCACGTGCCTGGGTCGGCGCAATAAGGTCCGGCTGGCCCTCGACAGGTGGTCGGAGCTGGCGCTGCTCATCGTGTCTGTCCGCGCCACAGTTAAGATCATGGGCGCGGACGAGGGTGTGAACCCGCTCGAGCTGCGTCGGCTCACAACGTTCCTCACTGGGCTGCTGAGGAAGTGGCGGCTGACCAGCGGCTGCGCTTCCTCCCCCCGTTAGGTGTAGGTCGAGGTTGCACTATGCTTCTGACATGAAGATAACCATAGCCAGCCTCCACATCAACGGCAGCAGGGAGGTGCGCCGCAGATTCAATAACTTCTCGGTCCTTCGGGACGGGAAGTATGCGGTGTGCTTCCTGCAAGAAACCCACACCGTTCCGGGAGACGAAGCCACGTGGCTCCTGGAGTGGCAAGGAGGGGTCAGTATGAGTCACCTCTCGAACAATTCCAGCGGGGTGGCTATCTTGCTGGCCCCGCATTTTCAGCCGGAGATCTTGGGGGTCAAGGAGCACGTGCCGGGCCGCTTGCTCCAGGTCACTGTTCGCCTGGGGGGCGTGCCGCTCCATCTAGTGAACGTGTACGCCCCTCAGACCAGTGCTCAGCAAGTGCGCTTCTTCGAAGAAGTGTCCGCTCTTTTGGGCTCCGTCGAAGCGGGCGAGTGCATCATCCTTGGGGGGGATTTTAACTGCACCCTCGAGGTGAGGGACCGTTAGGGTCCCCCGCGAAGCCCGGCGGCGATGGAGAAGTTGAGGGACCTGGTCGGGTCCTTCAACTTGGTGGACGTCTGGCGAAATCTCCACCCCGACTCCAGCCCCTTCACTAGCGTGAGGTCTGGGGGAGGAAGGTCCAGAATCGACCGCCTCTACATTTCCCGGGCGTACGTCTCCTGCATTCCGGCGGCTTCCATGCGGCCGGTGCCGTGCACGGACCACCACCTGGTGTGGGCAGAGCTCGCTCCGCTGCGCGCGTGGGGGGGGTCCGCGTACTGGCATTTTAACAACCTGCTGCTGGAGGATGCGCGGTTCCGGGATTCGTTTCATCGGTTCTGGGCCGACTGGAGTAGGAAGCGGGGGGGCTTCCCCTCCTTGAGGCTATGGTGGGACGTGGTCAAGGCTCACATCCATCTCTTCTGTCAGGAGTACGCGAATGGGTCGACCAAGAGGCGGGAGGCCCGGGTCGGGCGGTTGGAGAAGGAGGTGCTCGACCTGGAGTCCCGTCTCGGTCAGGTCGTCGAGGACCCGGCCCTGCGGAAGATGTACGAAGAGAAGAAGGGTGCGCTGAAGGACCTGCAGCTCGTCAGGTCCCGAGGCGCGTACGTGAGGTCGCGGATCCAGCTCCTGCGGGACCTGGACCGCGGCTCCCCCTTCTTCTACTCGCTGGAAAAAACACGGGGGGTCCGTAAGCAGCTCTTGGGCTGCTGGCCGACGACGGATCTCTGGTCTCGGATCCGGAGGGAATCAGCGCGGAGACCCGTGCCTACTACGGGGCTCTGTTCTCCCCGGATCCGTCCAGCGAGCATGCATGCAGAGTTTCGTGGGAGGACTTGCCGAAGGTCAGCCCGGAGGGCGCCGAAAAATTGGACGCTCCACTAAGCCTGGCGGAGCTGACCGGCGCCCTCCGCCAGCTCTCTAGGGGAAAGTCCCCGGGGCTGGGCGGGCTGACCGTGGAGTTCCACAGGGCGTTCTGGGACGTCTTGGGGGGCGACTACGCTCGGGTCCTGGGGGAAAGCTTGGCGACCGGGGAGATGCCCCTCTCTTGGTGCAGGGCGGTCATTGTCCTGCTGCTTAAGAAGGGCGATCTCTGCCTCCATAAGAACTGGCGCCCGGTCTCCCTCCTCAGCACGGACTATAAAATCTTTGCCAGGTCCATATCTGCTCGCCTTGGCACCGTGCTGGCCCACATGATCCACCCCGACCAGTCCTACACGGTCCCGGGCCGGACCATCCACGATAACATCCATCTGGTCCGGGACCTGGTCCACCGCTCCCAGAGGGCTGGTCTGTCGGTCGCCTTCCTTTCCCTGGATCAGGAGAAGGCGTTCGACAGGGTGGATCACGAGTATCTCTTTGGGACTCTGCGCGCATTCGGGTTCGGGACGCATTTCGTCGCCCGGATCAGACTTCTGTACGCCGCTGCGGAGTGTCTGATTAAAGTTAACGGGTCCTTGATGGCGCCCCTTCGCTTCGGGAGGGGGGTGCGTCAGGGATGCCCCATGTCCGGTCAGTTATACGCCATTTGCGTGGAGCAATTCCTGCGCATCTTGCGGAAGAGGTTGACGGGACTGGCTCTGCAAGGGCCGGGCGTGGAGGTGGTCCTCTCGGCTTACGCCGATGACGTGCTCCTCACGGTCACGGATCCCGCTGACTTGCGGAGGATGCGGGAATGTCAGCAGATTTACTCGGACGCATCCTCCGCCAAGATCAACTGGGAGAAATGTTCCGGACTCCTGGTGGGTCAGTGGCAGGTGGATTCCCTGCCGGAGGAGTTCAGGCCTTTCGCCTGGAGCACCACGTACCTCCTCTATTTGGGAGTCTACCTTAGCCCTGTCGAGGACGCCTGGTCGGCGAACTGGCAAGAGCTGGAGGCCAAAGTCACCGCTCGCCTAAGACGCTGGACAGGACTGCTCCGAGTGTTGTCCTACAGGGGTCGAGCGCTGGTCATAAACCAGCTGGTGGCCGCCATGTTGTGGTACCGGTTGGTCACTTTGATCCCTCCCCCTGCGTTTGTCGCCAAGATGCAGAAGAAGCTCATCGACTTCTTCTGGGACAAAAGGAAGCACTGGGTCTCTGCTGCGGTTCTGTGTCTCCCGCTTAGGGAGGGCGGTCAGGCGCTGGTGTGCCTTCGCACCCAGGCTGCAACTTTCCGTCTTCAGATGCTGCAGAGATCCCTGTACGTCGAGAATCCTCCGAGATGGTGTGCGCTGGCGACGTATTTCTTCCGCCAGCTGCACGGTCTCAATTACGACATGCAGCTCCTGTTTGTGAAAGTGGGCTGCAGGCGTTCCGGCCTGCGGGAGCTGCCAGTCTTCTACCAGGAACTGCTATGGGTTTGGAACTACGTCACTTCCAGGCGGAGCTCTCCCCCGTCAGGAGCGGCGGCTCTCCTTCGGGAGCCGCTGCTCAGGAATCCGCACCTCCACGAACGCGGGTTCGGGCGGTTGGCGGAGGGCAGGGCTGTGCCTGGCAAGGTGACCAGAGTCGGGGACCTGCTCGATGGCGGAGGAGCGGGCTGGATGGCGCCGGAGGAGCTGGCGCGGCGCCTGTCCTGGGCCAACGTCCGGCTCGTGGTCGAAGCCATTGAATCGGTGAAAGCGGCACTGGGCCCCGACTCCACTAGGTGTATCGAGGCGGCTCAAGCACATGGGGCGATCCCGTCCGAGCTTACCCCCGTTCGGACGGAATTCCTCATTGGCGCCCGGCCCCGAAACTCCCCTCGGGAACCGGCGCCTCACAACTTGCGCCGTCTCGAGGAAATACCCTCCGTGCCTTTTAATTCCGCGTGGAGGGGTTTCCTGTACGGGCTGCTCCTGCACACTCTCCACTTTGCCATCTTCGTCTACCGTCCGGACACGCCTTGGCGTGGCGTCTTGCCGACTGACGGTGGCGGAGGTCCCCAATGGAGGGCTCTCTACACGGGAGTCCTCCTTTGTTCCATCGGGGACTTGGCCTGGAGGGTGTTGCACGGAGCGGTCCCGTGCAATAAGGTTTTAAGTAGGTTCACGGACTCCCAGGCCGCCTGCATTTTTTGCGGCGTGGAGGAGTCCGTGTTTCATGTTTATTTGGAGTGTGAGAGGTTGCAGCCCCTCTTTCACTACTTGAAGGGGCTGCTCCTCGATTTTTGGTTGCACCAGTCCCACGCTCTTGATCTACGGTCACCCGGTGCGGAGGGGAGCGGACAGGTTGGAGGACCTCCTTGTGGGCCTGCTCCTGGGCCTGGCTAAAAGAGCCATCAATTGGTCCAGGCAGCGGGTGGTCGAGGGGGTCGTCCAGCTGGATTGCCTGCCTCTCTTCCGCGGCCATGTTCGCGCCCGGGTGGCCCTGGAGATGGAGGACGCGGTGTCCGCAAGCGCGCTTGAGTATTTCCGTGACCGGTGCGCGCCGCGGGGACTGGAGTGCATCATCAACGTGGAAAACCACATTTTAATTTGATTTGTTAAGTTTTAGTTGAACTTTTGTTTATTTACAGTCCAATTGGGTTTTTTTTGGGTCCAAACAAAAAGAGTACCCTCTGTTCAAGTAAATACCTGTTTTATTGTTCTCCTGCAGTCCGTGTATTATTTATACTCGGACATTACACTGGTGACGGACAGGTTCGAACTCACCTGCAGTACTGCATCACCTCATGGGGATCTTTTCCCTGAAGAGAAGCTTCTTGGAGGTCGAAGTCAGAACGGCGGGCGTCGAACGCGGGCAACCGCCCAGGAATCCATCGGAGAGTTGCAGGGGAGGCTGTGGAGAGCTGGGCCTGGCTCCCCAGTCGAGGTGTTCCAGCAAGTCATTCTGGTAGCAGGTGGTGCGCTGACCCTTCCAGATTGCGGCGGGCTCGGGCTCAATCGAGCGGCTCTGCAAAGGGGCCGTGCAGCGTTGTCGGGAGGAAGAGAGAGAGAGAGGGGGGAGCGCACAGGGCGCAGTCGGTGCTCAAGGACAGGGCCGCGTGGAGAGGATAGAACGCGGGGAAGGAAAAGTGATACGCGCCGAAGCTGCGGGTCGCCGCCATTACCCTGTAGAACGCTAGGAGCAGCGTGGCAGCAAGGGGAAGAAGGAAAAGCGTGGGAGGCGCCATTTTATTACATTGGGGAAGAAGGAAAAGCGTGGGAGGCGCCATTTTATTCCATTGGAGGAGAAGAAAAAGCGCGGGAGGCGCCATTTTAAATCACTCAAGATGCCGAAGAGTGGCAGTATCACTGCTTTCGACAACGAGGTAGAAGACTGGACCACGTATGTGGAAAGAATTGAAGTGTACTGCAAGGCAAGTGAGGTGGCCAATGGAAAGAAGGCGTCGGTATTATTAAATTTGATGGGCGTGAGAACGTACGGCCTATTGCGGAATTTAATTACCCCAGCTAAACCAATGGAGAAAAGTTTTGAAGAGATTGTTAATATCTTACAGGAACACCTAAACCCTACACCGCTGCTGATAGCAGAAAGATTCAAGTTCCATAAAAGAAACCAGCACAAAGATGAGAGCAATGCTGACTATCTTACGGAACTACGCAAGTTATCGAAGCACTGCCAGTTCGGAGCAGGACTGGCAGACACCTTGCGGGATAAGTTTGTCTGCGGGCTCCAGTGTGAAGGAACCCAGAAACGACTACTTTCGGAAAAGGACCTGACGCTACAACAGGCTGTGGCAGTATCCTACGAAGCAGCAGCACGGGGAGCTGTGGAAATACAACAGAAACCACAGGAATACAGCACTAACGAAATGGCGTATGGAGCAGAAAAGTGCTATCGCTGTGGCAGAACAACCCATGATCAGAAGGACTGCTGGGTTAAGGACAAAGAATGCAGGCAATGTGGGAAAATGGGACACATAGCAAAAGTCTGCAGGTCGGGAAAGAAAACCAACACTACAAGAACTACTAAGGAAAAGTACAAGAAAGTAAAGAAATTGACAGACAGTAGTTTGGAAGATCAGGAGAGTGATAAGGACTCCGGGTGCAGGAGACTAAGTTGTCTAAAGTTACACAACATGATCGCAAAGGAGGATCACCGAACAATTTGGGTCACGCTCATGATAGCAGGGTCCCCAGTAAAGATGGAATTGGACACAGGATCAGCCCTAACTGTCATGAATCGACGAGACTATGAGCGGCTATTCCCACACATACCCTTGAAGGACACGTCCATTGTATTGAAGACATACACGGGGCAAAAAGTCTACCCCAGAGGAAAAATAAGGGTGCCAGTTGAATACAACGGCAAGGAAACACAGAAACTGTATCTATATATACTACCAGATGGAGGACCACCATTATTGGGACATGAATGGATCTGAAAAATACAATTGGATTGGCATTCCATTCAGGCGCTAACTGTGACTGATAAAAAGGATGATGACGTCACACCTGGACGACTGTCAAAAATTCTAACTGACGCAAAAGAGGTGTTTCAACGAGGACTTGGGACTCTAAAAGGAGTAACGGCAATGATAAAAATCGAAGATAACGCAAACCCAAAATTTTTTAGCGCCAGACCAGTACCTTACGTGATCCGCCCAGCCGTTGAAGCAGAGCTGGAGAGTCTGGAGCGTTCGGGTGTGCTGTCCAAGGTGGACTGGAGCGAGTGGGCCACACCCATCGTTCCTGTAATGAAGAAATCATTGAGCAGCACGCCTGGGGAACCGAAGAAGGTTCGCATCTGTGGGGACTTCAAGGTAACTGTGAACCCGGTCCTGCACACAGTACAATATCCACTTCCACGGATAGAAAATATTTTCACCTCACTATCTGGAGGGAAACGCTTTACAAAGATTGATCTGGCCCAAGCGTATCTACAAATGGAGGTGGAAGTAAGGGAACAGCTATAATTATGGGGGATTTTAATTATCATATTAACTGGACAAATCAAATTGGGCAGAGCAGCCTTGAGGAAGAGTTCATTGAGTGTATTAGGGATGGGTTTCTTGAGCAGCATGTAACTGAACCGACCAGGGGGCAAGCAACCTTAGATTTGGTCCTGTGTAATGAGACAGGATTAATTAAAAATGTCCTAGTAAAGGATCCCCTTGGAATGAGTGACCATAACATGGTTGAGTTCCATATTCAATTAGAGGGTGAGAAGGTTGGATCTCAAACAAGCGTGCTGAGCTTGAATAAAGGAGACTATGAAGGTATGAGAGCGGAATTAATTAGAGTGGACTGGGAAAATAGATTAAAGGGTAAGACGGTACATGACCAGTGGTGTACATTTAAGGAGTTATTTTACAACTTCCAAAAAAAAAATATTCCACTGAGGAAAAAAGGGTGTAAAAGAAAAGATAGCCATCCGTGGCTAAGTAAAGTAATTAAGGATAGTATCGGACTAAAAACAAGGGCATATAAGGTAGCCAAATCTAGTGGGAGGATGGAAGATTGGGAAGTCTTTAAAAGACAGCAAAAAATAACAAAAAGATTGATTAAGAAAGGGAAGATAGATTATGAAAGTAAATTAGCAAAAAATATAAAAACAGACAGTAAAAGTTTCTATAGTTATATAAAAAGAAAAAGGGTGGCTAAAGTAAATGTTGGTCCCTTAGAGGATGAGACCGGGAAATTAATGGTGGGAAACATGGAGATGGCAAAAACACTGAACAATTATTTTGTATCAGTCTTTACAGTAGAGGACACTAAGAATATCCCAACACTGGACAAACAGGGGGCTCTAGGGGGGGAGGAACTAAATACGATTAAAATCACTAAGGAAGTGGTACTTGGTAAAATAATGGGACTCAAGGCGGATAAATCCCCTGGACCTGATGGCTTGCATCCCAGGGTCTTGAGGGAAGTAGCGGTAGGGATTGTGGATGCATTGGTAATAATTTTCCAAAACTCACTGGACTCAGCAAAGGTCCCGGCAGATTGGAAAACTGCTAATGTAACACCCTTATTTAAAAAGGGTAGTAGGCAGAAGGCTGGAAACTATAGACCTGTTAGCCTAACATCTGTGGTTGGTAAAATGTTAGAGTCCATTATTAAGGAGACAGTAACGGGACATTTGGATAAACATAATTTAATAGGGCAAACTCAGCATGGTTTCATGAAGGGGAAGTCATGTTTAACAAATTTGCTTGAGTTTTTTGAGGAAGTAACATACAGGGTGGATAAAGGGGAACCAGTGGACGTGGTGTATTTGGACTTCCAAAAGGCATTTGACAAGGTGCCACACAAAAGATTATTGCTCAAGATAAAAAATCACGGGATTGGGGGTAATATTCTGGCGTGGGTGGAGGATTGGCTCTCTAACAGAAAGCAGAGAGTTGGGATAAATGGTTCGTTCTCAGATTGGCAAGCAGTAACTAGTGGTGTTCCGCAGGGGTCAGTGCTGGGTCCCCAACTCTTTACAATCTATATTAACGATTTGGAGGAAGGGACCGAGTGTAACATATCAAAGTTTGCAGATGATACAAAGATGGGAGGGAAAGTAGTGAGTGAGGAGGACATAAAAAACCTGCAAAGGGACATAGACAGGCTAAGTAAGTGGGCAGAGATTTGGCAGATGGAATACAATACTGGAAAGTGTGAGGTTATGCACTTTGGCAGGAAAAATCATAGAGCAAGTTATTATCTTAATGGCAAGAAACTGGAAAGTACTGTAGTACAAAGGGATCTGGGGGTCCTGGTGCACGAAACTCAAAAAGTTAGTATGCAGGTGCAGCAAGTGATTAAGAAGGCCAATGGAATGTTGGCTTTTATTGCTAGGGGGTTGGAATATAAAAACAGGGAGGTTTTGCTGCAGTTGTACAAGGTATTGGTGAGGCCGCACCTGGAATACTGCATACAGTTTTGGTGTCCATACTTAAGAAAAGACATACTTGCTCTCGAGTCAGTACAAAGAAGGTTCACTCGGTTAATCCCGGGGATGAGGGGGTGGTCATATGAGGAGAGGTTGAGTAGATTGGGACTCTACTCATTGGAGTTCAGAAGAATGAGAGGCGATCTTATTGAAACATATAAGATTGTGAAGGGGCTTGATCGGGTGGATGCGGTGAGGATGTTCCCAATGATGGGTGAAACTAGAACTAGGGGGCATAATCTTAAAATAAGGGGCTGCTCATTCAAAACTGAGATGAGGAGAAACTTCTTCACTCAGAGGGTGGTAGGTTTGTGGAATTTGCTGCCCCAGAAAGCTGTGGAAGCTACATCATTAAATAAATTTAAAACAGAAATAGATAGTTTCCTAGAAGTAAAGGGAATAAAGGGTTACGGGGAGCGGGCAGGAAATTGGACATGAGTCTGGGTTCGGAATGGTCATGGCCCTGTGGGTAGTGGAGCGGGCCCAGGGGCCGTGTAGCCTTGTTCTGCTCCTACTGTGTTCTAATTCTGTTAGAT
Organism: Somniosus microcephalus; assembly: GCF_052327205.1. Classification (NCBI taxonomy): domain Eukaryota; kingdom Metazoa; phylum Chordata; class Chondrichthyes; order Squaliformes; family Somniosidae; genus Somniosus; species Somniosus microcephalus. The sequence goes on along the minus strand of NC_140988.1, from coordinate 238,111,622 downwards.
TTCAGGAGATGGTTTTATTCCTGTTCCTGGCTGGGGTGGAGATCGCCTTTACAGAAGGTAAGTACTGTAGAAAATATAGGGACAGAGTGATCTCCTGGAAGAATTTCGATCGCCTAGATGGGTCGGAGAGGAATTTCCCAGATTTTTTTCTCCCAAATTGGCCATTGGGTCTTTATCTGGTTTTTCGCCTCTCCCGGGAGATCACATGGGTTCGGGTGGATGCAGAGTGATAGAAGATTTGAGGTTAGGATCAGATCAGCCATGATCTTATTGAATGGTGGAGCAGGCTCGAGGGGCCGATTGGCCTACTCCTGCTCCTATTTCTTATGTTCTTATGTTCTTATGTAAGTAGCGTCTAGGAAATACCTCACGATAAACACTCACAAAGGCCTTTACCAGTACAATCGACTGGTATTCGGGGTAGCATCAGCCCCGGCTATTTGGCAGAGGGCGATGGAACAAGTCCTGCAAGGGATCCCGGGGACCCAGTGTTATTTGGACGACATCCTGGTTACGGGCGAAAATGACAGTGAACACCTTGCCAACCTGGAGCAGGTGCTCACGAGATTACAGGAATATGGGCTATGAGCCAACCGCCCCAAATGCGAGTTCTTCAGGAGACAAATCTCGTATTGTGGCCATATGATTGATGAGGAAGGGTTGCATAAGTCGCCGGACAAGATTGAGGCTGTAGTCAAGGCTCCAGCACCGGAAAATGTGTTGCAACTGAGGTCGTTTCTCGGGTTGGTGAACTAATACCATAAGTTCTTGCCGAATTTATCCACAATTCTGCACCCACTGAACGCCCTACTGCAAACTGGAGTAACATAGAAATGAAGTGATGAGTGTAAGCGTGCCTTTCAGAAATGTAAATGCCTAATCATTTCAAAAGAAGTATTGGCCCACTACAATCCAACACTACCGATTCAGTTAGCATGTGATGCGTCTCCCTACGGCATCGGAGCAGTGCTGTCACACAAATTCCCTGACGGTTCAGAGAGGCCAATAGCCTTTGCATCGCGCTCATTAACCTCAGCCGAGCGTAACTACGCCCAGATTGACAGGGAGGCCCTCAGCCTGGTGTGGGGGGTGAAGAAGTTCAATCACTATCTGCACGGGCAGAAATTCACCCTACTGACTGACCATCAGCCCCTGGTCTCCATTTTTAACCCAAAGAAGGGCGATCCGGTGATGACGGCGCAACGGCTGCAAAGATGGTCACTTTTTCTAGGGGCACATCAGTACGACATAGGGTACGAAACAGCATGGAAACGCTGATGGGCTATCGCGCCTACCGTTGCCTACGGTAGAGGAAGCACCTGCAGTGGACCCTGTTGAGATATTTCATGCGACCATAGTCGAATGTCTACCTGTTACAAACTCAAGTATAGAGAAGGAAACCCAAAATGACCCGACACTCTCTCGGGTCTATGATATGACGGTGAAGGGATGGCCAGCACATGGCGACTCACTGTTGCCAGCATTCTCGCCAAGGAGAGAACAGCTGTCAGTGTGCCGGGGGACCTTGATGTGTGGATCCCGAGTGGTAATTCCACCCAAGTTGAGAGATAGAGTGCTCAATGAGCTTCATGAGGGTCATCTGGGAGGGGTAAAAATGAAGAGCCTAGCCAGGGCGTTTGTGTGGTGGCCGGGAATCGATAAAGAAATCGAGGATATGACCAAGAGATGCACAGGATGCCAGAAGGCCCAAAACGCTCCACCACAGGCCCCGCTACATCCATGGGAGTGGCCCTCATCTCCATGGCAATGGGTACACATTGATTTTGCTGGTCCATTTATGGACTCAATGTTCCTAATTGCTGTGGATGCCCATTCGAAATGGCCAGAGGTCATCAAAATGTCCTCCACCACCACGGAGAAACCTATTGCAGTCCTACCGACCATCTTCACCAGGAATGGCTTGCCAGAACAGATTTGCTCCGACAATGGGCCACAGTTTGTGTCAGAGGATTTCCGGAGGTTTCTGAGGAATAATGGGATGAAGCATTACACATCTGCCCCATATCATCCAGCCACAAATGGATTGGCTGAGAGGTTTGTTCAGACCTTTAAAAAGGCCATAAAGGCAATGCATAATGACGACATACCACTACAACACAAGGTGGATAATTTCTTGTTTGCTTACCGGAATGCAACACATGCAGTCACCAACCAAGCTCCAGCCATAATGTTCTTCAACCGAAGGCTAAGATGTCGCCTGGATTTGCTCAAACCAAACATAAGATGAGATGTTGAGGATAAGCAATTCCAGCACATAAATGAGAAGCCAACCAGGAGCTTCAAGATAGGGCAACCAGTCTTGGCCCGTGACTACCGAACAGAAAAATGGCAGCCAGGAACGATATGCACACAGCAGGGACCACTAATGTACACAGTGGACGTTGGAGAGAGCATCGTGAGACGCCATGCTGACCAGATTCTAGAGTCACAGGAACAAGCCAAACCCATACTACGAGCAGGTGCACCTGGTAATCAACCCGAAGTACAGATTGCGTCTACCTCAGAAGCAGTGGTATTGGAAGCTGACGAACCAACCAATGATAATGAGCCAGAATCAACTCCGCCGCAAGAACAGGATACTCGAGAAAGGCGCTATCCAGTCAGGATCAGGAAGCCTCCTCAAAGACTGAACTTATAAATGATTATTTCAGTTGATGTATATAGTACAGAGAAAATTGTAATTGTAATTAGTTATTATTTAGTTGTTAAATGAATGTTATGTACTGTTTATCTAAAAGGGGAGGAATTGTTGTGTATGTGCCTTTAAGAGAAGAACTGATTTTATACTGCAGTACCAGCAGTGACCACCCCTGCATAAAAGGCCCTAGCAGGCTTCTGTATTTCAGTCTTAAGTTACCCTCTGTTCAAGTAAATACCTGTTTTATTGTTCTCCTGCAGTCCGTGTATTATTTATACTGGGACATTACACCCACCTCTGAAGCAGAAGGTTGTGGGTTCAAGTCCCGCCCCAGGGACTTGAGCACATAAAGCTAGGCTGACATTCCAGTGCAGTGCTGAGGGACTGCTGCATTGTTGGAAGTGCCATCTTTCAGATGAGATGTTAAACCGTGGCCCTGTCTGCTCTCTCAGGTGGATGTAAAAGATCCCATGGCACTATTTCGAAGAAGAGCAGGGGAGTTATCCCTGGTGCCCTGGCCAATATTTATCCCTCAACCAACATAACAAAAACAGATTACAGGAAACTCTTTGGTATCCGGGAACGGCGTGTTGCCGGTTGATCAAAAATTCTGGATGACGGAGAGGGTTATCTACTGAGGCTATTTTTAACAAAGAAAAATTTAAAAAATCAAGAAATGTGCAGTATACAGTAATTGGGTACTCACCTACAGACTGTTGTTTTAAATGGATGGTGGAAGATGCTTGATTAAGTACAGTACTGCCAGTTGAGGGTAATGCAATGCAATGACTACCAGCAGCGTGGGAGACACATAGTACCCCTGTAAAATGGCAGATCAGAAGGGACTACCGGCAGCGCGGGAGAGTCAGCATCCTGTTACAGGGGTATTGAGGTGTTCCGACTTCCGACTGCGCCAAGAAGCCAAGTAGTGGCAGTTTGGAGAACTACCCCCACTGACTAAACTCAGCCACCGCGGGAGACTCGGACACGGACTTGGCAACATTGCCGGTTATTGAAGTGTTGTTTTCGGAGTGAGAATTTTGCCGGTTAATAGAGAATTCCGGATATTTAGGTGCCGTTTAAATGAGAGCTTCCTGTATCTGGTCATTATCACATTGCTGCTTGTGGGACCTTGCTGTGCGCAAATTGGCGGTCGTGTTTCCCACATTACAACAGTGTAAGGCTCGCAAAATTCTACAGACTCCCCCAAACCAAGAAAAAGAAGAGATATTGGACTGTTTAAAATAACATTGGGCCAAAAGGGACTTAAAGTCAAAACCCCAGGAAGATTTGGCTATTTTAAAAGGCATGTCCAGGCCTGTGGAAAAGCTACAACAAAGTAACTGGGTTGGGCACTGTGGGACAGACAGTTTGAGTATTGGAAAAGGCCAGATTGTCTGGGAATGTTCTGGACCGTCCCAGTCATTCTACATAAAGACAATAGGCCCACAGAAGGACAGTTCCCACCAAAATCTACAGGGCCATCAAGAACATAAATAATACAATACATGCCACTAATCAACAAAAGAGACCCTGGCCCCAGCAGGAGAAGACAATCGAACAACAGTTTAAACCCACTCAGAGAAACATCCAAAACCACTTTGCACACGTAAACTGATTTCGAAGCAATCCCGAAACTAGTTAAAAGTCAATTAAAAATAGATGGGACCAGCCCCGAAACTCGATAAGAATGTTTAAAACTATTCAAATTAACGAGCCCACCAAAATTAACAATGGGCCGGTGGAGATTTGGCAGTCAGATAAGCCAGGCCTCAAAACAGTATAATTGAGGCCTGCTTTGACACAGAAAGCAGTTCCGTTGAGTGCAGTTGAGAAACAGTGTTCACCTCACAGCTCATCCCAATACGAACAGCCTCTCAGAACAACAACACGAGAAGAAGGCACTACTCATCATCATCGGAGAATCGGAGACTCGAGGAAAGAAGAATGAAATGAAAGGAGAAAGGAATCGCGGCAACCAAAGGCCTCAAGAAACCAACAACTAACAATATTACCACCAACTAGGTAATATTGGGCCACCACGACCAATAAGAAACCAACCTGGAAGAAACCAAAGATTTGCAAGTTTGTTTTCACTCTACAAGCTAGCCTGACTTACCCATCGGTAAGATTTAACACAAAAGACTCTAAAAACTATACCTAGCCAAAGGAAATTGGGTACTTACCCGATAAATCCAACTACGCACCTGACCGCATCAGCGGACTCGCGAAGACTGAAAACCCAATGCAGGTGCAGTCTTCCATCACGTCCGGGGTACGACAGGCCCCAACCGCCACAACTAAAGAGAACCCCGAAGTCGCGAACCTCTATAACTGTCAAGAAAGTCGTTTGGTGAGCATTTCCTGGTCCTCTGGAATCCAACCTAGTTAGTAAAGTGGGATTGGGAGGGGTAAGGTATTTTGTCTATTGTCATTCTCCCTCGCATATTCCAAGGTGTTCCCCCTTTTAGAGTATAAGATTTATTGTATTGTATATTTTCCTGTCTCAAAATAAAATCTAAATTCTTTTGACCAACCCAGTTGTCTGTTGCAATTTTATTACAACCCCCAAATAAGTCCAAAGTCTAGAACCAAGGGAGTGGGAGCGATTCGAACCACTCAGGGAGTCAGAGGCAAAGCTGACCACACACACCACCCCTTACAGCAGTGACTACACTTCAAAAAGCACTTAATTGGCTGCAAAGCACTTTGAGACATCTGGTGGTCGTGAAAGGCGCTATATAAATGCAAGTCTTTATTTCTTTCTTTCTTTGATATGGTAAAGGATATCATGGAGTTGGCACAAATGATTTTGGAAATGGAAGGGGAATAGCCAGAAATTGTGTTTCATGTTGGAAGGAAAGAATAGAAATTAAGATATAGAATTGGGGTCTTGCAAAGGGAGTTTCAGCAACTGTGCAACATTCTGGTCTCCATAATATAAAAAGGACATAGAAGCACTGGAGAAAGTGCAAAAAGATTTACAAGAATGATACCAGAACTGAGCGATTACAACTATCAAGAAAGATTGAACAGGCTGGGGAATTTTTCTTTAGAAAAGAGAAGACTTAAAGGTGACCTGATAAGAGGTCTTTAAAATTATGAATGGGTTTGATAGGGTAGATGTGGAGAGAGTGTTTCCATTTGTGGGAGATACTAATAAATCCAATAGGAAAATAACGAGAAATTTCTTTACTCAGAGAGTGATTAGAATGTGGAAATGGTTGCAGCAAATAGCTTAGATTCTTTCAAAAGGAAACTAGATGAGTGTATGGGAGAAAAGGGAATAGAAAGAGATGCTGAAAGGCTAAGATGAGGTAGATGGAATGGGAGGAGACTCGTGTGGAGTATAAACACCAGCACAGACTAGCTGGGCCAAATGGCTGTATATTCTCTGTAATGTAATTCTATGTAATTAAAAAGCAGGACCTCAAGGGCTGTAATCTCACCTGCCACATGCTAGTAAGCAGAGGAATAAAATAAGACTTAAAATGCATGGTTGCAGAGATGGTACAAGAGGAAAGTATTGAGACTCCTGGAATATTTGGACCAGTTCTGGGACAGGAGTGGGCTGTACAGGATGGGTGGACTTCACCTGAATGAGCTGAGACAAATGTATTTGCTAAGAAAGTAACTAGTGATGTGGAAAGGGGTTTAAATTAACATGGCTGGAAGAATGGGAAAAAACAAACCACAGAAGCAGAATGTAAAGAGCAAAAGGGATATTGAGTGGAGGAAAGATAAAAGAGAAAAACAATTCAGAAAGGGGAATGGGATTGTCAAACAGACCAAGTGAGGTTTGGGTTGTATGTATGTAAATGCACAAGTATTATGAATAAAATTAATGAGCTAGAGACACAAGTTGCTATAAGAATATAATAACACTAACTGAGTCATAGCTTACAGAAGGGCAGGGCTGGGAGCTGAACATTCCTGGTTACAAAATATTCAGGAGGGATAGGGGAGTAGGAAGGGGAAACTCTCCACAGGGTGTCCAAGATTGCTTTGTGGATCAGTATGTTTTTAATCCAACAGGAAAAGAGGCAGCGCTACATCTGGTTCTGGAAAATGAAGATGGCCAAGTAGGTAATTTAAGGGTAGGGAAACATCTAGGAAACAACAACCATAACATAATTAGGTTCTATATAAAAATTGAAGAGAGGGAACAGTCAAAGAAAAAAGCCAAGGGGTTAATTTTAACCCATCCTGCCTAACGGGAATGAGGAGGGGGACCTTTAAAATTGTGTTTTTGCTTCCTGCCCAGTTCTCGTAATTGCGCTGGCCACCATTTTAATACAGAGCATGGTTTATCATGAAGATAACTGTAAACAACTTCAAAAAGACATAGACAAGCTAGTAGGTCTTGCAGATAGATGTAAGATGAAATTTGAAACAGAGAAATGTGAGGTGATACATCTTGGGAGGGTGAATAAGGAGAGGACATATACACGAAGTGGTAACATTTTAAAAGGAGGAGTAGAGAACCAGAGAGACTTGTGGGTTCAGATACTCAAATCTATAAAAATGGGACGACAAATTGATAAAGCTATAAATAAAGCACATTGGATCATAGATTCTATAAACAGGGGTATTGAGTACAAAAGCTAAGAGGTAATGCTAAATATATACAAATCATTGGTTAGGCTGCAGTTATAATAGTTGTCCAATTTTAAGATGTCAAGGCCATGGAGAGAATGCAGAAGAGGTTCACAAAGCTAATACCAAGAATGAGAGGCTTTCGTTATGAGGAGAGTCTGGAGAAACTGAGGGTCTTTTCATTCGAAGAAAGAAGGCACAGAGGAAATCTGATTGAAGATCACAATTATGAGGAGCTTTGAAAGTAAATCAGAACAAATTATTTCTATTGGGCAGTGAATCGGTAACCTAAGGACATAAATTTAAGACCATCACCAAATGAACAAAGATGCCAAGTTAAGAGATTTTTTTTATGCAGAGGGTTGTTAGGGAATGGAATGTCCTGTCAAAACAGAGGCACGTGGGAGCTGAATATACAATAGCTTTTAAAAGGGAAGTGAATAGGAATTTGAAAAAGAAACATTTTTAAAGTTTTGAGTAAAAGGCTGAGGAATTGGAATAAATGGATAGTTCTTTCAGATAATTTTCACAGGCACGATAGGTCAAATGGCTTCCTTCTGTGCTGTAAAATGCTATCATTCTATATAAAAAGAAGAAATGCCCATCCTTTAAGTTAATCATTAGCTGTCTGACATCTCAGGGATGTTCTGGCAGTGCAAGAAAATAACGCACAAAAACATCCATTACTCATCAGCTCTAACTAAGAGTTAAGGCAATAGGTAGTCTAGAATCCTGTATGAGAGCTTTTGGATTATACACTGAATATTGAATATTGGGAACGGTAGCATAGTGGTCGTCACCAGGCTAGTAATCCAGAGGCCTGGACTAATGATCCGGAGACGTGAGTTCAAATCGCGCCACAGCAGCTGGGGAATTTAAATTCAGATAATTAAATAAATCAGGAATAAAAAGTAATGGTAACCATGAAACTATTGGTTTGTCATAAAAACCCCTCTGGTTCTGGTTCACGAATGTCCTTTAGGGAAGGAAATCTGCCGGTCTGGCCTATATGTGACTCCAGACCCATAACAATGTGGTTGACTCTTAACTGCCCTCTGAAATGGCCTAGCAAACCACTCAGTTGTAACAAACCACTACGAGAAACAATAATAAGAATAAAACCGGATGGACCACCCAGCACCGATCTAGGCACCGGCTTTGGGCTCGACAGCGGCACACCCAGCCCAGTCGATCCTGCAAAGACCTCTTCACTAACATCTGGGGATTTGTGGCAAAATTGGGAGAGCTGTCCCACAGACCAGCCTGACATAAACATACTCACAGAATCATACCTTTCAGCCAATGGCCCAGACTCCTCCATCACCATCCCTGGGTATGTCCTGTCCCACCAGCAGCACAGACCCATCAGATGTGGCGGCACTGTGGTATACAGTCAGGAATGAGTGGCCCTGGGAGTCCTTAACATTGACTCCAGACCCCATGAAGTCTCATGGCTTCAGGTCAAGCATGGGCAAGAGAACCTCCTGCTGATTACTACCTACCACCCTCCCTCAGCTGATGAATCAGTACTCCTCCATGTTGAACACTACTTGGAAGAAGCACTGAGGGTAGCAAGGGCACAGAATGTACTCTGTGTGGGGGACTTCAATGCCCATCACCAAGAGTGGCTTGGTAGCACCACTACTGACCTCATCCTCACCAATCCACCTGTCGCAGATGCATCTGTCCATGACAGTATTGGTAACAGTGAACACCGCACAGTCCTCATGGAGACTAAGTTTCATCTTCACACTGAGGACACTCTCCATCGTGTTGCGTGGCACTACCACCATGCGAAATTGAGTAGATTCAGAACAGATCTAGCAGCTTAAAACTGGGCATCCATGAGGCGCTGTGGCCCGTCAGCAGCAGTAGAATTGTATTCCACCACAATCTGTAACCTCAGGGCCCAGCATATCCCTCACTCTACCATTACCACCAAGCCAGGCAACAAACCCTGGTTCAATGAGGAGTGTAGAAAAGCATGCCAAATAAGGTGCCAACCTGGGGAAGCTGCAACACAGGATGAAATGCAAGCTAAACAACAGAGCTAAGCGATCCCACAACCAACGGATCAGATCAAAGCTCTGCAGTCCTGCCACATCCAGTCATGAATGGTGGTGGACCATTAAACAACTGCCGGGAGGAGGAGGCTCCATGAACATCCCCATCCTCAATGATGGCAGAGCCCAGCACGCAAGTGCAAAAGACAAGGCTGAAGCATTTGCAACCATCTTCAGCCAGAAGTGCCGAGTGGATGATCTATCTTGGCCTCTTCTGAGGTCCCCACCATCACAGAAGCCAGTCTTCAGCCAATTTGATTCACTCCACGTGATATCAAGAAACAGCTGAGCGCACTGGATACAGCAAAGGCTATGGACATCCCGGCTGTCGTGCTGAAGACTTGTGCTCCAGAACCAGCCGCACCTCTAGCTAAGCTGTTCCAGTACAGCTACAACACTGGCATCTACCTGACAAAGTGGAAAATTGTCCAGGTATGTCAAAAAAGCAGGACAATTCCAACCCGACCAATTCCCGCCCCATCAGTCTACTCTCAATCATCAGCAAAACGATGGTAGGCGATTTTGACAGTGCTAGCAAGCTGCACTTACTCACCAATAACTTGCTCACTGATACGCAGTTTGGGTTCCGCCAGGACCACTCAGCTCCAGACCTCATTACAGCCTTGGTCCAAACATGGACAAAAGAGCTGAATTCCACAGGTAAGGTGAGAGTGACTGCCCTTGACATCAAGGCAGCATTTGACCGAGTGTGGCATCAAGGAGCCCTAGTAAAATTGAAGTCAATGGGAATCAGGGGAAAAACTCTCCACTGGCTGGAGTCAAACCTAGCACAAAGGAAGATGATTGTGGTTGTTGGAGGCCAATCATCTCAGCCCCAGGACATCGCTGCAGGAGTTCCTCAGGGCAGTGTCCTAGGCCCAACCATCTTCAGCTGTTTCATCAATGACCTTCCCTCCATCATAAGGTCAGAAATGGGGATATTCGCTGATGATTGCACAGTGTTCACTTCCATTCACAATTCCTCAGATAATGAAGCAGTCCATGCCCACATGCAACAAGACGTGGGCGACATTCAGGCTTGGGCTGATAAGTGGCAAGTAACATTCACGCCACACAAGTGCCGGGCAATGACTATCTCCAACAAGAGAGCGTCTAACCACCGCCCCTTGACATTCAACGGCATTACCATCACCGAATCCCCCCAATATCAACATCCTGGGAGTCACCATTGACCAGAAACTTAACTGGACCAGCCACATAAATACTGTGGCTACAAGTGCAGGTCAGAGGCTGGGTATTCTGTGGCGAGTGTCTCACCTCCTGACTCCCCAAAGCCTTCCATCATCCACAAGGCACAAGTCAGGAGTGTAATGGAATACTCTCCACGTGCCTGGATGAGTGCAGCTCCAACAAAACTGAAGAAGCTCGACACCATTCAGGACAAAGCAGCCCGCTTGATTGGCACCCCATCCACCACCTTAAACATTCACTCCCTCCACCACTGGCACACCGTGGCTGCAGTGTGTACCATCTACAAGATGCAATGCAGCAACTCGCTAAGGCTTCTTTGACAGCACCTCCCAAACCCATGACCTCTACCACCTAGAAGGACAAGGGCAGCAGGTGCATGGGAACACCATCACCTCCAAGTTCCCCTCCAAGTTACACACCATCCTGACTTGGAAGTATATCGCCGCTGGGTGAAAATCATGGAACTCCCTCCCTAACAGCACTGTGGGAGTACCATCGCCACATGGACTGCAGCGGTTCAAGAAGGCGACTCACCACCACCTTTTCAGGGGCAATTAGGGATGGGCAATAAATGCTGGCCTTGCCACCGACGCCCACATCCCGGAACGAATAAAATAAAGAGCTTAAATCACTGGTACTGGCACATTTATCTAAATGATCAATTTACTGTATAATTTATTCAATTACTACTTTTTGAGGTCATTAATTATGAAAACCTGCAGAGATTAATATCAATCTATCCATGCAGTGGTCTGAGTTGTTATGCAGCTCAACACTCCAGTGTGTTGATGGATCCTACTACTGTTTATTACCATTCCTATATCTCATTTCACTGAGTTTTTCTCACATGCATGCACATTTTTTGCAGCCAATTTTGAATTCAACATGGAGAAATGTCAAAATTTTGACTAATCCTATAGTTATACTTAGATCCAGAGGTGCTATTCAGGCTCAGTATTTTAGAATTTAAGCAGGCAGATCGAACTGGCGCAGTTACTGTATGCTCTCAACAGGGCGGTTCCACAATAGATATTTTTTATGCATATGTTTCGTTGGCCCACATTCGCAGACATTACTTTTTTCCTTTAGGTATTAATCAAGTAACAAGTTCTAGGTACAATAGGACAGATTTGACATGCAACACCAGAAGAAGAGATGGTGGACAAAATGTGGAGTTGCAGTAAGAAAGCGCAAAGCTTCAAGTCTGCTGCCAATTTACACTGGTATGAACTTAAACTAATACCAGTGTAAAACTAATCCCTGAGCTGCGTCTTCTTCACAATAAGTCAGAATGCATAATCTGACCCAATAAACTGTATTTGCGGTCAGACAGCCAATCTGGGGTCCAATCTGATCTCAGAAGTGCCCTATGATCATCGCAGAAGGTTAACTTAAGACCTGCTACTAATTGTACATCGCAGGATTTAGATTTATTATTCAAATATTACAAGCAGATAGGTATAGATAAAATAATGATTTGACTTCTCAGATGGCATTTCACAGAATCATAGCAATTACAGCACAGAAAGGAAGCCATTCAGTTCATTGTACCTGTGCTAACTCTTCAACTGAAGCTATGTATATTCTAATAAAAGAAAGAAAAACTTGCATTTATATAGTTCCTTTCACAACCACAGGATGTCCCAAAGCTCTTTACAGCCAATGGAGTACTTTGAAGTGTAGTCACTATTGTAATGTAGGAAACGCAGCAGCCAATTTGCACACAGCAAGCTCCCACAAACAGTAATGTGATAATGACCAGATAATTTGTTTTAGTGATGTTGATTGAGGGATAAATATTGGCTAGGATACCGGGGAGAACTCCCCTGCTCGTCTTCAAAATAATGCCATGGGATCTTTTATGTACACCTGAGAGAGCAGACGGGGCCTCGGTTTAACGTCTCATCCGAAAGACGGCATCTCTGGCAGTGCAGCACTTCCTCAGCGCTGCACTGGAGTGTCAGCCTAGATTTTTTGTGCTCAAGTCTCTGGAGTGGGACTTGAACCCACAACCTTCTGACTCAGAGGTGAGAATGCTACCCACTGAGCCACAGCTGACACAAATGCCATTTCCCTGCTTGCTCCCAGTAACTTTTATGTTCTTGCTTTCAAATACTGAACCAATTTTTTTCAAAATTATGTTATTAAGGTGAATATTACAAATGCACACACTTGGCGGGAAGTCTCAGGAGCACTGTCACGTTTCAGGCTTCTTTGGCCATTTTATTCACAGAAAGGATCTGGATAGGAGTTATTTTAAAATGTGTTTTGAATTAAAGGGATTGGTTTCTCATGACCACCCCATGCTGAATCTAAAGCCATGCCAAAGGTGATTAATAAACTAACTGGAAATTGTTATTCCCCCAGTGACCAACAAGAAACAATGCAGTGAATTGTTTTGGTAAGAAATAAACACTTTGCATCTATTGTGTTGGAAGGGTTTTGATCTCTTCCCAACTGCAAACAAAAAGATATCAAGGAAGACAGAAATAAATACAGAAAATGCTGGAAATACTCAGCAGGTCAGGCAGTATCTGTGGAGAGAGAAACAGAGTTCAGGTCGATGACCTTTCATCAGAACTGGAAACATTTAGAGATGTAACAGTTTTTAAACAAGTACAGAGGCAGGGAAAGGGGGGAGGGGGAGGAAAGAACAAAAGGGAAGGTTTGTAATTGGGTGGAAGGCAGGAGAGATTAAATAGCAAAAGGGATGATGGTGCAAGGCAAAAGGGGATGGTAATGGGACAAGTAAAGAAACAAAATGTAGGTCTAGAGGAGGTGTAAATGGCAATGGCAGAATCATTACCAACAGCTGCTGTCCGAAAAAATGGGAGCGGTGGTTATGATCTGAAATTGTTGAACACAATGTTGAGTTCGGAAGGCTGTAAAGTGCCTAATCGAAAGATGAGGTGCTGTTCCTTGAGCTTCCATTGCGCTTCATTAGAACAGTGCAGGAGACCAAGTACAGAGAGGTCAGAGTGAGAGTGGGGCAGAGAATTAAAATGACAGGCGACCGGAAGCTCAGGATCACGCTTGCAGACTGAAGGGTGGTGTTCTGCAAAGTGATCACCCAATCTACGTTTGGTCTCCCCAATGTAGAGGAGACCGCATCATGAGCAGTGAATACTGTATACTAAATTGAAAGAAGTACAAGTAAATCATTGTTTCACCTGGAAGGAGTGTTTGGGACTCTGGACTGTGAGAATGAAGGAGGTAAAAGGGCAGGTGTTGCCTGTCCTGTACTTGCACGGCAAGGTGCCTACATTGGGGAGACCAAACACAATTGGGTGATCGCTGCTTTTATTTCATTCCAGCATCCACAGTATTTTGCTTTGGTATCAAGGAAGACAGTCTATTTTTCTTGAAAACAGTGCTACACAGGCAGTCAGGCAGCAAAGTGCAGCAGGAAGGTTGAACAGACAGGAAACTGCAAGGAGAGAGGTTCTGCTCTGAGCTGTAGGGCAGGCTGGAGAGAGATTATTCTGTTTTAAGTGAAGTAGAATGACCCACTGGATTGGGATAATGTTGCATTTTCTTTATTTTGTATCGTTATGTGTATATAAGTTATACGGTTTGAACTAAGCAAGAATATAATAGTTATGCTTAGATCCAGAGGTGCTGTATTGATCATACCTATTTCTCTGTATATTTCACCTTACTGTAGAATAAAGCAGTTTACAAATTGAACCAAACTTTATTTCATCTAGTGTTAACTCAGCCTGCCTTTGTAGAGATTGGAGGAGTACGCCTACGAAAAACGCAGGCATCCATTCCAGATCTCAAGGGAGTTTCACTGTTACACTCCTAGGTCCTGCTACTACACAAGTAGATATAGGGGTAGTGTGAGTCAACTCCCATAAAATAAAAACCACTTACAGGAGTGATTGGCACCAATGAAACCAAAAGGATCACTATGGCAGACAATTCATAACGAGAACATTATCAGAAAATCACAGGCACAGGGAGCTATCTTAATGGAAACACTACAAAACAGTAGTATAGGGAACATTTAAAGGGTGTACCACTTAAAGGTCTTACAGCCTTTAGAAAGCTTCGCACCGCATTTCAACTCATTAGTAATCCTTGCAAAGGCTAAAGAGGGATACGAGGAGAAGAGGTTACAGGAAAAAATCCAGGGGAAGCAAACCAATCTGAAAGCATGATACAGAGTCTGGGGCAAGTGACTGAAATGGACCTTCTATTTCATGTGAATATTATGCTGCCTGAGAAGGGACACCCATTTTGATACTCCAGGGTACCCTCATCTTCCTATTGGGCAGCAAAATAGCATGACTGACATAAAAGATAGGAGGTGATTTGGCCTCCATATTCACTGGCAGTGCTAGGCCTGTGGTGGAGCTTGGCTATAGGCCAGATTACAGCATAAAGCACAACTCATGTCATTGTCTCCATGTTGAATGGGGGCATACCCACCCATTTCTGTACACAACTCCAGGCAAGTGCGACTCTGCCGTTGTTTACAGGTGGGATGTCAACAGAAGGTGGGCAATCTTCCTGTGGTACAACCTCACCTGCCTGGCAACCCTCCATTACTCCTCCTCTTCTCCCTCAAAAGAACATTTAAATAGTGGAATTCCCACTGTCTATACTTCGAAGACTTAAAACAGAATATGGCAATGCCATAACCAGTGGGCACAAAGCCTTCTCAACAATTAAATGGACAAACAAACACTCAAGCTTAAAGGCAAAGTATCCTTCCAAATCAGTATTTTTCT
Organism: Somniosus microcephalus; assembly: GCF_052327205.1. Taxonomy (NCBI): domain Eukaryota; kingdom Metazoa; phylum Chordata; class Chondrichthyes; order Squaliformes; family Somniosidae; genus Somniosus; species Somniosus microcephalus. The sequence goes on along the minus strand of NC_140988.1, from coordinate 238,096,356 downwards.
TCCTCTGATCCTTTAAATATTGACTTCCACATTCAGCTGCTGCCTAGTATGCCTGGACACCTGGACCTCGATTTTAACTGAGCCGTGGAGGCGGGCTTGTAGGCATGCGGGGGGTTAAAATCGCAAAAACTGGCGAGCGGGACCCCCACCCCAGCCTGGTTCCCGAGTCCGAGCCATTTTTTCTCAGGTGTGTCTGGTGGTCCAGAATCCGTGCCGCATCCAACAGGTGGGACTGGTCTTTAAGGCCCTTAATCACCACTAAATGGCCTCTATAATGCCATTTTAACAGTCCCTTGCACTTTTAACCCTTTTCCCACGTAAAACACGCCTGGTGGGAATCACGACTGTGAAACCTGGCGGGAGCACTATTGGCTTGCTGACTATCAGCTGCAGGTCAACCATTAAAGAGGAGATTTGATCAGCCATCATTTGCAGGTGGCAGGATTTTTAGTCTCAGGCCTGGGGCAACTTTTACCAGGCTTAACCACACCTGTGGAAGGTTGGAGCCTCACACACATCTCCAGTGTGAACTCCTGGGAAACCCCTCTCGCCACCTTCACTCAGCGCTTACTCAACGGAGGCATATGCCAGAAGCATGGGAGCCATTTTTTTCCTTCCCTTCTGGGCATTAGAGGAGCTCGAGCACCAGGCGCTGCAGCAGCAGAACCAGGAACAACAGCAGCACCAGCAACAGCAGCAGGAGCGACAGGCTGCTGCTCACCCACCTGAGGCAGCACAGGCCAGAAGGGGCCAGCGCCTGGAAGCCCGTCGGCACAGGAGATACCCCCCAAACAAGGTCTACAGACACAGGGTCAGCTACCTCAACATGACTGAGCAGCAGTGCCAAAGGTGGCTCCGACTTTCGCGAGAGGTAGTGACTGACATCTGCGCAATGCTACAGCAAGACCTGCTGCCCAGAGGACCAGGTGGACACTCCTTACCAGTGGCCATCAAACTCACCACCACACTCAACTTTTTTGCCTCAGGCTCATTCCAGGGATCATCAGCAGACATCAGCGGCATTTCCCAGGCGGCCGCACACACTTGCATCACGCAAGTTGTTGTGTATGTAACTTTAAGAGAATAACTGGTCTCAGACTGCAGTACCGGCAGTGACCACCCCTGTATAAAAGGCGCTAGAGAGCCTCTGTTTGTTAGTTTCACTGTTGACTTCCACCAGTAAAGACTTGTTTGTTTTCACTCCTGCTGGTCCGTGTCTCAATCATTCACGGACTTAACACTGGCGACGAGTAAGAAACGAACTTACCTGCAACTCGGCAGCACCTCAGACGACATTGTTGAAGGTCGAAGACAGAAGAAAGAAAAAAAAAAAAATAGAGTCCAAAGAAACTCGAGAAACGGGCGTCGACCGTCAATCATCGGTTTGAAAACTTGCAGGAGAGACTGTCCAGAGCCAGGCTGGGTTCCTCGGTCTGTGGTTTCCCAGCTAATCGGGCTGGTGGCAGGTAGTGCTCTGATCCTTCCTGGGCTGCGGCGGGCTGAAGCTCAATCGGGTGGCTTTTCAACGGGGCCGGGCAGCGAGTCGGGAGGCAGAGAGAGAGAGAGGGTGGAGCACACAGGGCGCAGCCGGTGCTTCGAAGCCGGGCAGCGTTCGGACCTAAGAAGAGGGAGGGAAGTGTCCCAGAGGGTCCGCTCCACGACGGGAAAATAATAAAAGAAAAAGAATCAATATTTAACGCGCAAGAAACCGTGGAAAGCAGCGCTAACAACAGCGGGGAAGAAGGCAAAGCACGGGAGGCGCCATTTTGTTAAATCGGGGAAGAAGGCAAAGGCGCCATTTTAGATTTGCAAGATGTCGAAGACTGGCTGTACCACTGCTTTTGATAATACATTAGAGGACTGGACCACGTATGTGGAAAGAGTCGAGGTATATTTCGAGGCAAACGAAATAGCGGAGGGGAAAAAGGCATCGATATTGCTAAACTTAATGGGCGCTAGAACGTACGGCCTATTGCGGGACCTGATTACTCCAGCCAAACCGAAGGCGAAGAGTTTTAACGAAATTGTTGCTGTCCTACAGGAACACTTAAACCCTGCACCGCTGTTGATAGCAGAAAGATTTAAATTCCACAGGAGAACTCAGCACAAAGATGAGAGCAATGCTGAGTATCTTACGGAACTACGCAAGCTATCAAAGTACTGCCAGTTCGGAGCAGGACTGGCAGATACCCTACGGGACAAATTTGTCTGTGGACTCCTGAGTGAAGGAACACAGAAGAAGTTACTCTCAGAAAAAGAGCTGACGCTAGATAAGGCTTTCAGCGTGGCAGTATCGTATGAAGCAGCAGCCAGGGGAGTTGCAGAAATTCAACAAAAACCACAGGAATACGGCACCCACGAAATGACATGGGGATTTGCAAAATGTTATCACTGCGACAGAACTAACCATGACCAGAAGGACTGCTGGTCCAAAGACAAAATATGCAGACAATGCGGGAAGATTGGACACATTGCACGAGTTTGCAGGTCTGGGAAGAAGACCAGCGACAACAAAAAGGCTACCAAGGAACCGTACAAGAAAGTACAAAGGATGACGGACAGTAGTTCCGAAGACCAGATGAGCGATAGTGAATCCGAGAACAGGAGACTAAGCTGTCTCAAACTTCACAATGTAATCACAAAAGAGGATCACCGAACCATTTGGGTCACCCTCACGATAGCAGGGTCCCAAGTTAAAATGGAATTGGATACAGGATCAGCGCTAACCGTCATGAATCGACGAGACTACGAGCGGCTATTTTCACACATACCCTTGAGAGAGACATCCATCGTCTTGACGACGTATACGGGGCAAAAAGTATACCCCAGAGGAAAAATAAGGGTGCCTGTCGAATACAATGGCAAGAAAATACGGAAATTGTATCTCTACATACTGCCAAATGGTGGACCACCGTTATTGGGACGGGAATGGATCAGGAAGATAAACTTAGATTGGCATTCCATTCATGCAATGACGGTGGACGGTAAAAAAGATGAAGACGTCACTCCTGGACGATTGTCAACAATCTTAGCTAACGCCAAAGAGGTATTTCAACAAGAACTGGGCACGCTTAAAGGCGTAACCGCCTCGATAAAAATAGAAGAGAATGCAGTTCCCAAGTTTTTCAAAGCAAGACCGGTACCATATGCAATTCGCCCAGCCGTCGAGGCAGAGCTGGAGAATCTGGAGAAGGTGGGCGTGTTGTCTAAGGTCGACTGGAGCGAGTGGGCGACACCCATCGTTCCTGTCATGAAGAAAACGTTAAGCAATAAGTCTGGAGAGCCAAGGAAGATTCGCATCTGTGGGGATTTCAAGGTGACGGTGAGCCCAGTCCTTCACACAGTACAATATCTTCTTCCAAGGATACCTAGAAGTAAAGGGAATTAAGGGTTACGGGGAGCGGGCAGGAATTTGGACATGAGTCTAGGTTTGGATCGGTCATGGCCCTGTGGGTAGCGGAGCGGGCCCAGGGGCCGTGTAGCCTGATCCTGCTCCTATTTCGTGTGTCTAATTCTGTTAGATTCAGGAGATGGTTCTGTGATAGTGGATTGGCGGTTAGGATCAGATCAGCCATGATCTTATTGAATGGCGGAGCAGGCTCGAGGGGCCGATTGGCCTACTCCTGCTCCTATTTCTTATGTTCTTATGTTCTTATAAGACATCTTCGCCTCACTGTCTGGAGGGAAGCGTTTTACAAAAATTGACCGAGCACAAGCATATTTGCAGATGGAGGTTGAAGAGTCCTCTAGGAAGTATCTCACGATAAACACTCACAAAGGTCTTTACCAGTATCATCGATTGGTATTCGGAGTAGCATCGGCTCCGGCGATATGGCAAAGAGCGATGGAACAAGTCCTGCAAGGGATTCCGGGGACTCATGTTACTTGGACGACACCCTTGTAACAGGTGAAGATGACAGTGAACACCTTAACAACCTAGAACAGGTGCTCACTAGACTACGGGAACATGGGCTGCGAGCCAACCGCCCCAAGTGCGAATTTTTTAAGAAACAGATATCGTATTGTGGCCATGTGATTGATGAATAGGGGTTACATAAGTCCCCTGACAAAATTGAAGCGGTTGTTAAGGCCCCAGCGCCTGAAAATGTGTCGCAACTGAGGTCATTCCTCGGATTGGTGAATTACTATCATAAGTTTTTGCCGAATTTGTCGACAATTTTGCACCCACTGAACGCCCTGCTACGAACGGGGGTAGCATGGAAATGGAGCGATGATTGTAAGCATGCTTTTCAGAAGAGTAAGGACTTAATCACTTCAAGGGAAGTATTGGCTCACTACAACCCAGCACTGCTGATCAGACTGGCGTGTGATGCGTCTCCCTACGGCATTGGGGCGGTACTGTCACATTAGTTCCTTGATGGGTTAGAGAGGCCGATAGCTTTTGCGTCACGCTCGTTAACTTCTGCCGAGCGTAACTACGCTCAGATTGACAGAGAGGCCCTCAGCCTAGTGTGGGGGGTGAAGAAGTTCAATCACTACCTGCACGGTCAAAAATTTACTCTACTAACCGATCATCAACCTCTTGTCTCCATTTTCAACCCTCAGAAGGGCGTACCGATAATGACGGCACAACGGCTGCAGAGATGGTCCCTTTTCCTAGGGGCACACCAATATGACATCGAGTACAAAGGAACTAAACAGCATGGAAATGCTGATGGATTGTCACGCCTACCGTTGCCGACGGTGGAAGAAGAAGACCTTGCAGTGGATCCAATGGAGTTATTCCACTCGACCATAGTCGAATGTCTCCCTATGACGAATGCAAACATAGAAAAGGAAACACGGAATGACCCGACACTATCACGGGTCTATGATTTAACGGTGAAGGGATGGCCAGCACATGGCGAACCACTGCTGCCAGCATTCTCGCCGAGAAGAGAACAGCTGTCAGTGTGCAGAGGAACCTTGAGGTGTGGATCCAGAGTAGTAATTCCTCCTAAGTTGACGGATAGAGTACTCAATGAGCTTCATGAGGGTCATCTGGGTGGGGTAAAAATGAAGAACTTAGCCAGAGCGTTTGTGTGGTGGCCGGGAATCGATAGAGAAATCGAAGAGATGACCAAGAGCTGTGTAGGATGCCAGAAGGTCCAAAACGCCCCACCACAAGCTCCTCTGCATCCATGGGAGTGGCCCTCATCTCCATGGCAATGGGTGCACATTGATTTTGCTGGTCCCTTCATAGACTCGATGTTTTTAATTGCGGTGGATGCACATTCAAAGTGGCCAGAGGTAATAAAAATGTCCTCAACCACCACGGAAAAAACTATCAGTTTTGTGAACCATATTCGCCAGGAATCGGCTGCCTGAACAGATTTGCTCTGACAATGGACCACAGTTTGTGTCTGAAGAGTTCCGGAGGTTCTTAAAGAACAATGGCATTAAGCATTACACATCTGCCCCATATCATCCAGCCACTAATGGATTGGCCGAGAGGTTTGTCCAAACATTCAAGAAGGCTATCAAGGCAATGTGTAATGAAGATATACCCCTACAACACAAGGTGGACAACTTCTTGTTTGCCTATCGGAATGCGACACATGCGGTTACCAACCAAACTCCAGCCATGATGTTCTTCAATCGAAGACTACGATGCCGCTTGGATTTGGTTAAGCCAAACGTCCGAAGAGATGTGGAGAACAGGCAGTTTCAGAATATGAATGAAAGGCCGACCAGGAGTTTTAAGATAGGTCAACCAGTTTTGGCCCGGGACTACCGCACTGAGAAATGGCAGCCAGGAACGGTTTGTACACGACAAGGACCTCTCATGTATACCGTGGACGTTGGGGAGTGCATTGTAAGACGCCATGCTGACCAGATTCTAGAGTCACTGGAAAACGTCAACTCCACACCATGATCTGATGCACCTGGTAATGAAATTGACGTTCCAATTGCAGCTACTGCAGAACCGGTAATATTGGAAGCAGATGAACCAAACAAAGACATTGATGCCGACGCAACATTGCCAGAAGAACCTGATACCCCAAAGAGGCGTTATCCAGACAGAATCAGGAAGCCTCCTCAAAGACTGAACTTATAATTGCTTAAACTTAACCAATGTATCTAGCAACAGTAATTGTGATTGTAATTCGTTATCATTTAGTTGTTAAATGAATGTTATGTACTGTTTATCTAAAAGGGGAGGAATTGTTGTGTATGTACCTTTAAGAGAATAACTGGTCTCAGACTGCAGTACCGGCAGTGACCACCCCTGTATAAAAGGAGCTAGAGAGCCTCTGTTTGTTAGTTTCACTATTGACTTCCACCAGTAAAGACTTGTTTGTTTTCACTCCTGCTGGTCCGTGTCTCAATCATTCATGGACTTAACACAAGTAACCGATGCCCTCTTTGCCCTCGCGCACATTCACATCCATTTCACCAAGGATTGTGCAAGTGTGATGGCGCGAGCGGTTGGATTAGCTCATCTGGCAGACTTTCCAAGGGTGCAGGGCGTCGTTGACTGCACACATGTGGCCCTTAGGGCACCCCATCGCAATCCAGGTATTTTTGTCAACCGCAAGGGCTTCCACTCCCTTAACATTCAGCTGGTGTGTGACCACAAGGAGATTTTGCATGTTTGTGCCATGTACCCTGGCAGTTGCCATGACTCCTTCATACTGCGCCAGTCTAGTGTGCCTCCGCTATTCAGGCCGCCAGACCAACTTCACGGATGGCTACTTGGAGACAAGGGCTGTCCCCTGAGGACTTGGCTAATGACGCTGCTGAGGAAGCCAGCCAACGAAGCTGAGGTGCGCTACAACTCCAGCCACATTTCCACCAGATCCATTATTGAGCAAACCATCGGTTTGCTGAAGATGCGCTTCAGATGCCTGGATAGATCAGGCGGAGCCCTACAGTACTCAGCTGCCAGGGTCTCCAGAATCATAGAAACATAGCAGATAGAAGCAGGAGTAGGCCATTCGGCCCCTCTAGCCTGCTCCGCCATTCAATGCGATCATGGCTGATCATCCAAGTTCAGTACCCAGTCCCTGCTTTCTCCCCATACCCCTTGATCCCTTTAGCCTTAAGAAATATATCCAACTCCTTCTTGAATATATTTAATGAATTGGCCTCTACTGCCTTTTGTGGTAGAGAATTCCACAGGTTCACCACTCTCTGGGTGAAGAAATTCCTCCTCATTTCTGTCCTAAAAGGCCTACCCCTTATCCTTAGACTGTGACCCCTGGTTCTGGACTCCCCCGCCATCGGGAACATCCTCCCTGCATCTAGTCTGTCCAGTCCTGCCAGAATTTTATAAGTTTCAATGAGATCCCCTCTCATTCTTCTAAACTCCAGCGAGTACAAGCCCAATCGACCCAATCTCTCCTCATACGTCATTCCTGCCATCCCAGGTATCAGCCTGGTGAATCTTCGCTGAACTCCTTCCATGGCAAGAATATCCTTCCTCAGATAAGGCGACCAAAACTGCACACAATACTCAAGATGTGGTCTCACCAAGGCCCTGTAGAACGGCAGCAAGACATCCTTGTTCTTGTACTCAACCCTCTTGCTATGAAGGCCAACATACCATTTGCCTTCTTAACCGCCTGCTGCACCTGCATGCTTACCTTCAGCGACTGGTGCACAAGGACACCCAGGTCTTGTTGCACTTCCCCTTCTCCCAATCTATTGCCATTCAGATAAGAATCGTCGTGGTTTGCTGTGCACTTCACAACATGGCACAGCGTCGTGGCTTGCAGATTCCTGAGAACCAAGTGGCTCCTCACATACCCTCCTCAGATGATGATGATGAGGAGGAGGGGGGCAAAAACAACCATCCTGCAGAGGACCAACAACCAGCGGCAGCATTACGCCAGAACATTGCTGCCCAGGATGCAAGGAACGCACTCATCTTGGCCAGATTTGCTTAGCCTAGCCAATCAAGCACTTTTGCCTCGCAGCTTCTTACTTGAGCATCGACAATGGCCAAGACACTGTGGATTCCTAGCTATTTGTCCAGCATACTGACAATTGCAAGTAATCCTAAGCCCTCAATGTGAAAGTCCCATTCGCGAAATGACACACGCCACAAATACAGCAGTAGCCATCAGACGTTTTATTGACAGAATTCATCTGATGCCTTTTTTTAACAATACATAAAATTTCACCCAAGTGACTACCCTTGTGACTACTTGTGCTTCATTTTCCTCTTACGCGTGCTCCTATGTCATGGTTCCCCTGTGGCTTCAGCAGATGTGGAGGCCCCTTGCTCACTTTCCTGCTGCTCCTGTCTCAACACCTTTGGCGGGCGTCCTCTGGGGTGGCGAGCCTGTGAGGGCTCGTCAACAGTCTGCTGCTCCTGCGGCTGTGCAGGAGCTGAGACGTCTATCTCACTTGGGTGTGGACTCCGGTGGGGCTCTGACCGAGGGCTCTGCAGTGGTATGGAAGTGTGAGCGCTTGGAGAGGAACCCCCACTTCCTTGACGTCTGCCACCAACCTCCCTCTCATGGGTCAGCTCCCCCTCTGCACCTGCAAGTGGCTGGAGAGCACCTTGCTGCACATCAGGGGGGCCATAGGGACCCGTATCTGCAATGACAGTCCGACTCAGAAGGACTTCGATGAGGGTCTGGTTTCTATGTTCAATAGATGCCCATCGCTCCTCAAGAGATGTCATTCTATTCTGAACACTCACCATGTTTTCCATGCCCTGGCGCCTAACCTCCTCCATGGCCATAGCCCTCCTCTCCTCTACCGTAGCCAGCCTTACCACGGAGGCAGCAATCATTTCCATGTAGGTAGCCATCCTTTCCATGTTGATGCGTTCATGCGTCACAAAGGCTGTGCTCATGTTCACTATGGACTCCTCCATTTGCTCCACACTCACAGCGACCCTAGAGACAAAACCTGCCAGAGACTCCTGCATCTCTGCATGGAGTTCCATCACCTCTGATCTTATGGATGGACCCAGAGGCAGAGGGTCGACATGCAGCTGAGCCGAGCTGGCAGAGTCCTGCGCCCTCCGACAAGGGCTCTTCACTGCTGTCCCTGTCTCCACAATCTGCTGATGCTCACTTGTGAGCTGTGATACACCAGGTGACAACATTACTCTATGTCCCGAAGGTCCCACCGAGGTGTGAGTGTCTGCACTGGTGCTGGGTGCGCTTATTTCTGCTGACGCTGCGCCCTCAGAGGTTGCAGCTTCCTCCGAGAAGTCTGGAAGCTCAGGCTGTTCCTCCTGGACAGAGGGGACGGGGGCTCTCGATGGTCCTATGGGGGAGTAAAGGAAAGAGTTAGAGATGTGAGGTCAAGGTTACATGCACATTGCATATTGCAGATGATCATAAGTCCATCTGTTATAGCTTCAGAATCATTATCAGCGACTCATGCAATGTCAATGAGAGAGATGGAAAACTATTCTGTCACCAGCTTGCTGTGATGCACCCGTCTGTCCGTCCCCAACTTGCGCATCTTTTTCAACCCCGACAATTTCCAGGACGGCTTCCTCCCAGGGGGTGAGCTGGGCTAATGATGGTGGGCCTCCTCCTGTCCTGGCTCTTTCCCTTTTATTGTGAGCTCTCTTTTCCTGCAATGAGGGAGACAAGTGGAGGTTGAGTGAGAATGAAGGAGTGAGTGTAGAGAATCCATAGCATAGATATTTAGAAGGAGACAAAGATGAAGTGAGGTTGCAAGACCAAGGGCCCTCCCTATGTGTTGTCAGTTGTGTTCAAAGCATCAGAGTGATAGGGAATGTGAGGGCTGCATGGTGGAATAGTTATGTGATTGTGAGCATAGAGAGAGAGGGAATGGGTAAGGGTGTATGGATGTGAGTGTCAAGTGGGATGCGGAGGAAGAGATTGCTAAAGCTGAGTGCTGGTGAGGAAAGGCAACGGGGATCAGATTGAGGGTGATGGGAATTTCATACTTACTTTTCCAGTGCGTTGAAGGTCATGGAATCTTTTCCTGCACTGCATTCAGGTATGCCGTGTGACCCCCAAGGAGTTGACCTCCCCAGCCACCTGTATCCACACAGCCTTGGTCTGACTGGGAGGCCTCTTCCTCCCTGATGAAGGGAACAGGACCTCCCTGTGGGCCCTAGCCCCATCCACCAATGCCTGTAGTGCTGCCTCGTCAAACTTAGGAGCTGCTCTTGGCCTCCCGCTGGCCATTGTTCCTGCAGGTTCTTGTGCCATCAAATGGAGAAAGCTTGGCAGTCTGCAGAAGAAGCAAGGCTTGCTGTGGACCTTAAATGCAGCAGCAATGATGATGTCATCGGAGGGGGCTTTCAGTCATGAGAAACCCAGTTGCAAAGGCTTCCCATACGTTGGAAATCAATTGAATCAATCTCCCACATCCATTTAGATTTGTGTGGGAAATTCGTGGAACACGCCAATAGCCCGCAGCTGAGTTAAAATCGAGGCCCTGTTGTGCATAGTTGTATTGATGACTTCAGATCTTGTATGATAGGTGGGCAATAGTGGTGACATCTATATGATAGCATTTTAATTTTATTATATCAAATCAAATCAAATCAACTTTTATTGTCATTGTTAGTGCACAAGTGCAGTACAATGAAATGTAGGCTTGCGGCTCCCGAGAGTGTACATTTAGATTAAGACATTTAAACATTCAACATACATTTGGCTTGTAATACATTAACATAAACATAACCATAATAAAGTGCATTGGCAGATGTGCAGGCTTTAGAGTTTATTTATGGAGTTCAGTAGGATGACAGCCCTGGGAAAGAAGCTGTTCCTAAATCTGGTCGTACGGGTGCGAATGCATCTGTAGCATCTCCCAGATGGCAGGAGGGCGAACAGACTGTGGCTGGGGTGGGTAGGGTCTTTGATGATGGTTCGTGACCTCCGTAAACAGCGTTTCTGGTATATGTTCTATGGTCGGTAGCCGGGTGCCGGCAATGCGTAATAAAGCTCTTGCTTTTTCCTGATGGAAGCTTTCTGCACCATTGATTTCACCCATGGAAAATGTACATCATGTGCCTTATGGGCACAGATCAGGCATAGTGGATCAGTTTTTAAGCTTCATTATGCTCCAGTTGTGCCTATTTCTTTGGCATAAAAGTGCCGAAAATTCAGGCTAAGACCTCAAAGATAAAATATTCCAGCTCGGTCTGCAACTTTAGTCCCCAGAGATATATTTCAGATGCCAAAATGTCAGTTCATTTGCAATTTTTTTCATCAATAGCCTGTAGATTTGTTATACTGAGCTTCTTTAGGGTTTAATAAAACTAAAATTTCAATGAGAAATTAACTACAATTAGATTAATTACATTTAAATTCCAGGCCAATGATGTGAAAGATAGTCTGCAAGATCACAGGAGCTGTGTGCAGCAGGGGGGAGGCCGATAATGCTTGGGGAACCCGGAAGTATGTAAAATGTGTCCATCAGTGACTTTTAACACAGCCACTGCATTAACATATGATTTCTGGTTCTCCCGGCCAATTAGCGTCAGTGGGCGGGATGATGACCCGCATGACGAGATTTCAACTCCACTATTTAAAGGGACACTCCAAACATGCAACTTGAAGCAGTTGTAGGTGGGAAGGAGAAAGAAAGAAGTGTTGGTGAGAGAGTGTGGTGCCATGCTCCTGGATACAATGCAGGAAGCGATTCAATTACCTAAGCAGGGCAGGAAAGGTGAGAGCCTACTCCTGATGTGCATATCACCCCAACCCCCTCACTTTGCCTTCTTAAGCCTACTCCAGCACATCACTCCTCACACCAACTTACCTTGCAGATACACCCATCCCTCTCTGTTTGTGCATTTCCTCACATCCCCATCTGTCCACCCACCACTGACGCTCACACTCATCCTTATGCAATGTCATGCCTCTCCCTCATAGTCACCCTCAATAAATGCTCTCCATCCATCTGTTAAACACATACTATTACTCTCACTCATAGTTCTCTTCTTTCCTTCCTTGCAGAAGAGAACACAGAATACCAGGGAGAGGCAGAGAACCGGAGGTGGCCTCCAGCCATCTCACAAGCGCAGAGGAGGAGGTGCTGGAAATCAGTGGAGTCTCAGCATGTCTGGCTGTTGGAGATGGGGAGATGGGGGCCTCTCAGCTACCTGGTGACAGAATTAAATATCAGACAGCCACATAGCATACAACACTCACTCAGGTTGACTTGATGTCAGCAGCGCGTGAAATATGATCATGTGCATAATGATAGCTTCAAACATTCTTACCTGCACAGTACTCATTCATGTCTTTTATCTCCCATAAGGCCTTCAAGTGTCCTGCAGGAGGTGGTCCAGGTCGTCGACAACAGCGACTCCTCCTCAGAGGAGGTCACTCCCTCTGAGGGTGCACTATCACAGGACTCGTGCAGACCATACACCAGCTCAGATACTCACACTTCAGTGGGACCAGTTAGACAGCTAGTTGGGTTTTCACCTGGTGACTCACACATCACAAGTGAGCAAGAGCAGATGGTGGAGTCAGGGATAGTAATGGAGAGTCCACGTCGGTGGGCACAGGACGCTCTAACCTCTGCTCAGCTGGATTTAGGTGCTGCACCTCGGGGCCGTTAATGAACAGAATACTTCTGGAGCAGCAGTAGTGAATGTGCGATGTACTGGCAGGCGTTCCAGCCACACTGTATCCGCTTGCAGTGTGATTGGAAGAGTCTGTCTCAAACATGAGTGGCATGATGTCGCAGGTCTTTGCGATCATGTGTTTGTCCACCTGGATGGAACATCAAATGCGGAAATCACACGAGTGCATGCAGGCCTTCACCAATGGCTAGCACACTATGAAAGCCATCTTAAATAGGTTGACTGATACCCTAGCCTTGGGCGATCAGCGCCTCACTGATCTGCAGCAAAGTGTTCTCCAGCACATTGCAATCAGGGAAGTGCGAGTGTGCCATGAGAGGGATGATGGTGAAAGGGTACAAGGAAGTGGTGACTTAGCTCAAAGCACTTCCACTTCTCACCCGTTGTCCCCCACTCAGTCAGTACCCCACATGCTGCCTCCTGTCCCAATGGCCTGGTGTAGGTGGAGCAGTCTTTGACGGTGTAATGTATATACCTTTAAGGGGGGAACTACTTTTTACAGCTCATGTATACTGTAGTACCGGCAGTGACCACACCTGTGTATAGCACTGAGCAGTAATCTGTACAGTTCAGTTCCAGAGTGAGCCACGTTAAGTAAACACCTGTTGTACCGTTCCCCTGCAGTCTGGTGTCTTATTACTCTCGGACACAACATTGGCGACGAGACAAATTCGATCCTACCTGCAACTCTGCATCACCTCCCAGGGATTCATTCCTGGAGTCCAGTAGATTGGAGGTCAAGGCCAGAGATATGGGCGTCGACCACGGGCAACCGCCCAGTCATCCAGCAGAGACTCGAGAATTGCGGTGGAGGCTGTTGAGAGCCAGGCTTGGCTTTCCAGTCGCAGTGGTCCAGCGAAATGGGCTGGCAACAGGTAGTGCGCAGACCCTTCCCGGACAGCGGCGGGCTAGAGCCCGACCGAGCGGCACAGCAAAGGGCCGAGCAGCGTCGACGGGGGAGAGAGAGAGAGGGCAGAGCGCACAGGGCGCAGCCAGTGTTCAGGGGCCGAGCAGCGTTGAGGAGAGGGAGAGAGACGCGCAGAAACCCGCGAGGCGCCGCCATTGCCACGAGGACCGCCGAGAGCGGCGTTGACAGCAGCGGGGGAGGAAGGAAAGCGCGGGAGATGCCATTTTAAGCCATTTTAAACCACACCCAAAATGCCGAAGAGTGGCAGTATCACCGCATTTGACAATGAAGTCAAAGATTGGACTACATATGTCGAACGAATAGAGGTATACTGCAAGGCAAATGAGGTGTCAGATGACAAGAAAGTGCCGGTATTGTTAAATTTAATGGGTGCAAAGACGTATGGCTTATTACGAAATCTAGTAACCCCAGCGAAGCCAGTGGAAAAGAGTTTTGGAGACATAGTGACGATACTACAGGAACATTTAAACCCCACACCGCTGCTGATAGTAGAAAGATTCAAGTTTCACAAACGGAACCAGCATAAGGATGAAAGCAATGCTGAATATTTAACAGAACTGCGCAAACTATCGAAACACTGCCAGTTTGGAATGGGACTGGCAGATACCTTAAGGGACAAGTTTGTGTGTGGGCTTCAAAGTGAAGGAACCCAGAAACGGCTTTTATCTGAAAAGGACCTTACGCTGGACAAGGCTTTCAGCATTGCGGTATCATATGAAGCAGCAGCACGGGGCGTGGCAGAGATACAACAGAGACCGCAAGAATATGGCACAAACGAAATGTCATACAGAACAGAGAAGTGCTATCGCTGCGGCAGAACAACACACGACCACAATGATTGCTGGTTCAAAAACAAAGTGTGCAGACAGTGTGGAAAAGTAGGACACATAGCACAAGTCTGTAGGTCGGGAAAGAAAACCAGCAATAAGAAATCTCCAAAAGAAAAGTACAAGAAGGTACATAAGGTGACGGAGAATAGTTCAGACGAACAAAAGAGTGATACCGACTCCGAAAGCAGGGAGCTGAGTTGTCTGAAACTACATAATGTGATCAAAACGGAGGATCACCGAACCATTTGGGTCACTCTCAAGATAGCAGGAGTCCAGGTAAAAATGGAATTGGACACAAGATCAGCCCTAACAGTCATAAACCGACGGGACTATGAGCGGCTATTCTCACACATACCCTTGAGAGACACAAAAATTATTTTGAAGACATACACGGGGCAAAAAGTCTACCCCAAAGGAAAAATAAGGGTGACCGTTATATACAACAGTAAGGAAACACCAAAACTAGACCTGTATGTATTGCAAGATGGAGGACCACCATTACTGGGACGTGAATGGATCCGGAAAATACAGCTGGATTGGCATTCCATACAAGCACTGACTGTGGCTGCCAAAAAGGATGACGACATCACACCTGGGCGACTGTCAAAGATCCTAACCGATGCACAAGAAGTGTTCCAGCAAGGACTCAGAACACTAAAAGGCATGACAGCAACAATTAAAATCGAAGAAAACGCAAGCCCAAAATTTTTTATGGCCAGACCGGTACCTTATGCGATCCGCCCAGCCGTCAAAGCAGAGCTGGAGAGTTTGGAACGTTCAGGAGTACTGTCCAAGGTAGACTGGAGCGAGTGGGCTACACCCATCGTCCCTGTGATGAAAAAGTCATTGAGCAGCACGCCTGGGGAACCAAGGAAGGTTCGCATCCGTGGGGACTTTAAGGTAACAGTGAACCCAGTCCTTCACACCGTGCAATATCCACTTCTGTGGATTGAAGATATTTTCGCCTCGCTATCTGGAGGGAAACGCTTCACTAAGATTGATCTGGCCCAGGCGTATCTGCAAATGGAGGTAGAAGAAGCATCAAAACAATACCTCACAATCAACACCCATAAAGGTCTCTACCAATACAACCGCCTGGTATTCGGGGTAGCATCAGCTCCGGCTATTTGGCAAAGGGCAATGGAACAAGTCCTGCAAGGGATCCCAGGGACCCAGTGTTATTTGGACGACATCCTGGTCACGGGCGAAAATGACAGTGATCACCTTGCCAACCTGGAGCAGGTGCTCACTAGATTGAAGGAATATGGGCTCCGAGCTAACCGCCCCAAATGCGAGTTTTTTAAAAAACAGATCTCGTATTGTGGCCACGTTATCGATAAAGAGGGGTTACATAAGTCCCCAGAAAAGATTGAGGCAGTAGTCAAGGCTCCAGCACCGGAAAACGTGTCACAACTGAGGTCGTTCCTCGGGCTGGTAAACTACTACCATAAGTTCTTCCCAAATTTGTCTACAATACTACACCCACTGAACACCCTACTGCAAACTGGAGTGCCATGGAAGTGGAGTGACGAATGTAAACGAGCTTTCCAGAAGAGCAAAACACTAATCACATCGAAAGAGGTATTGGCCCATTTCAACCCAGCACTACCAATTCGGTTGGCGTGTGATGCGTCACCCTACGGCATTGGAGCGGTGCTGTCGCACAAATTCTCGGATGGCTCAGAGAGGCCAATAGCCTTTGCGTCACGATCACTAACCTCAGCCGAGCGTAACTATGCCCAGATTGACAGGGAGGCCCTCAGCCTAGTGTGGGGAGTGAAAAAGTTCAATCACTATCTGCACGGGCAGAAATTCACCTTGCTGACTGACCACCAGCCTCTTGTCTCCATTTTTAATCCGAAGAAGGGCGTTCCGGTGATGACTGCGCAACGACTACAAAGATGGTCACTCTTTCTAGGGGCGCACCACTATGAGATTGAATATAAGGGCACGAAACAGCATGGAAATGCTGATGGGCTATCACGCCTGCCACTGCCTACTGCGGAGGAAGCACCAGCAGTGGATCCTGTCGAAATATTTCATTCGACTATAGTTGAATACCTACCGGTAACTAACGCTCGTATAGAAAAGGAGACCCGAAATGACCCGACACTGTCTCGGGTATATGATTTGACGGTGAAGGGATGGCCAGCACATGGCGACTCACTGTTGCCAGCATTCTCGACAAGAAGAGAACAGCTGTCAGTGTGCCGGGGGACCTTGATGTGTGGATCCCGAGTGGTAATTCCACCCAAGTTAAGGGATAGAGTGCTCAATGAGCTTCATGAGGGTCATCTGGGAGGGGTAAAAATGAAAAGCCTTGCCAGGGCTTATGTGTGGTGGCCGGGAATCGATAAACAAATCGAGGACCTGACCAAGAGCTGCTCAGGATGCCAGAAAGTCCAAAATGCACCACCACATGCCCCTCTACACCCATGGGAGTGGCCCTCATCTCCATGGCAACGGGTGCATATTGATTTTGCTGGTCCATTCATGGACTCAATGTTTTTAATAGCCGTGGATGCGCACTCGGAATGGCCTGAGGTCATCAAAATGTCCTCCACCACCAAGGAGAAAACTATTGCAGTCCTATGGACCATTGTTGCCAGGAACGGCTTGCCAGAACAGATTTGCTCCGATAACGGACCACAGTTTGTGTCCGAAGAGTTCCGGAGGTTTATGAAGAAGAATGGGGTAAGGCATTACACATCCGCCCCGTATCATCCAGCCACAAATGGATTGGCTGAGAGGTTCGTACAAACCTTTAAGAAGGCAATAAAGGCTATGTACAATGACAACATTCCACTGCAGCATAAGGTGGACAATTTCCTGTTCGCCTACCAGAATGCGACACATGCAGTCACCAACCAGGCCCCGGCCATGATGTTCTTTAACCGAAGGTTAAGATCTCGCCTGGATTTGCTCAGACCAAACGTACGAGAGTAAGCAATTCCAGCACATCCATGAGAAGCCAACAAGGAGCTTCAATGTAGGGCAACCAGTCTTGGCCCGCGACTACCGAACAGAAAAATGGCAGCCAGGAACGATATGCACATGGCAGGGCCCACTAATGTACACAGTGGACGTTGGGGAGAACATCGTGAGACGCCATGCAGACCAGATCCTAGAGTCACAGGAACAAGTCAACCCCATGCCTCGCCCATACGTACCTGGTGAGGAACCCGACGTACAGGTCGCATCTACCCAGAAACAGTAGCATCGGAAGCTGATGACCCAACCGACGACAGGGTGCCAGAATCGCCTCCGCACCAAGAGCGAGACACTCAGGAAAGGCGCTATCCAGAAAGGATCAGGAAGCCTCCCCAAAGACTGAATATATAAATGGACTATTTTCAGGTAACGTTGTATGTTAAAAGTGTTAATTGTAATTAGTTTGATATTTAATTGTTAAATGAGTGTTATGGTACTGTTAATCTAAAAGGGGAGGAATTGTAATGTATATACCTTTAAGGGGGGAACTACTTTTTACAGCTCATGTATACTGTAGTACCGGCAGTGACCACACCTGTATATAGCACTGAGTAGTAATCTGTACAGTTCAGTTCCAGAGTGAGCCACGTTGAGTAAACACCTGTTGTACCGTCCCCCTGCAGTCTGGTGTCTTATTACTCTCGGACACAACAGACGGGGCCCTCACGGGCTCCAAAAACCAGAGAATAGCAGCCAAGAGCATCTCAGCTGTCAGGGCAGGGATCTAAGCAGCCTGGCTCTACCTCTGCTGAACACAAAGGGGTTGCACCACATAGAAGTGCTAGGAAAAGGAAGAGTAAAAATTTGTAGTTGCACAAGGGTATGCAGATGGGTGTGTTACACATTTTTGAATGTTCAGTTTCTGTTTTATATGTAAGTAACATAAATATTATTCTTTTGCAACACTTTCTCGTCTTGCCTATTCTTGGTTGCTGGCTGGCAAGTGGCCTTTTCAGTTGTGTGATTATGAATGGGAAGACATGAATTGAGGTGAGCTATGGGGCTGTGAGAGGGAAACTTGGTTGGTTGCAGGACTACTCTGTGTTAGTGGCATTGGGGGGAGGGGGTGGGGGGCAAAAGTGGCTTTTGCAGGTGGTTGTTAGATGGGTGCCCTGATGGAACCTAAGTAAACCTCGCAGTAATGAGGGCATCACAGGCAGCAATGTGCGCCACTGGTGGTGCATTGGCCGCATCACGTTCCTACTCCTACTCCTCCTTCTCCTCCCCCTCCTCCTACTCGGAATCATCCAAAGAGGCTCTGTGCTCTATGCCTTGTTCTTCCTGCAGGTCCAAACCTCGCAGCTGCGCAATGTTGTGAAGAGCGCAGCTCATCACAACCGTTCTGAAGTCCCTGGTTAGTGCATACTGAAGGGCGCCTCCAGACCCATCCAGGCATCTGAAGCACATCTTCAGCATGCCTATGGCTTGTTCAATGAAACATCTGGTGGAACATATGGCATTCATTGTATCACTCCTGGGCCTCATTCCTTGGGTTTCTGAGAGCTGTCACCAGCCACATTTTAAGTGGGTATTCCTTGTCTCCGAGCAGCCAGCCAGTAATTCTACTTCGAGGTGTGAAGAGATCAAGGAGAGTAGATTGCTGCAGGACGAAAGCATCATGGCAGCTGTTTGGGAATCTTGTGCACACCTGCATAAATATCTACTTGTGGCTGTACACCAGCTGCACATTAATGGAGTGGAAGCCCTTACAGTTAACGAACATTCCTGGGTGATCTATGGGTGCCTTAATTGCCACATGTATACAGTCGATAATGCCCTGCACCTGTGGGGAGCCAGCCAGAGCCGCAAATCCAAGCCCCCGCTCATTCTGATTGACGTCATCACCGGCGAAGTTCACATAATTGCAGGCCCTGGCAAACAAGCAATCAATCACCTGTCTTATGCATTTGTGTGCCGCCGACTGCGAGATCCTGCAAATGTCTCTGGATGAGCCCTGAAAGGATACAGAGGGAAAAACGTTGAGGATGGTGGTGACTTTGGTAAAGCGTGGCCACCAGGTCCAGTTGGCAGCAGGTCTTTTTCCTCCAGGCTGCAAATGTCTGCCACCACCTGAGGCAATACCCTGAGCCTCCTGAGACACTGGTGTTCCGACATGTCAAGGAAGCTTATCTTCTACCTGTAGACCCTGTGTTCCGGGTATAGCCTCCTGCAAGCTGCACCACTCTGCTGATCCCCTCTCTCCTGTGGAGCTGCAGGTCTGTGAGCAGCAGGCTGCAGCTGGTGCAGGACCTGCTACTCCTGCTGCTGCTGCTTTTGCTGCTGGTGGGCATCTTAGTCCTTATCTGAGGTCCAAAGTAACACAGCGTAAGCGGCACCCATGCTGATCTGATAGATCAGAGCTCCAAAGTGCAGATCAGACCTCCGAACCTCCAAAGTATGTAAAGTAACCTCCAAAGTGTGTAAAGTAACCTCTCAGCACATGTACTGTGAACAAGCCCTTTCCCACAAGCAGGTAAGAAAGCAGCTGTGAGTACTGAGTACTTATTGGCATATTACCCTGTCATGTCTTTTTCCCCCTCAATTGCCACTGTGTTCTTGGCTTGCTTTCACTGGTGAATTCACTGCAAACCCACGTCAATATCGCGCTAATTGAGTGATTAACATATTGAAAATGACAACCTGCCTCTCCCGAGGAGGTGCACGCACGCAGCCTAACGCATTGGAGGGATATGTTGAAGTGGGCGGGTGGGAGTTTCCTGACACACACGCATTTTTCCAGGATTTCACTCTCCACCTGCACCCAAGCCCATGCGCTCACCCATGTTAAAATTCCCCATATTGTGTTCAAATCCCTCCATGGCCTCACCCCTCCCCGTCTCTGTAACATCCTCCAGCCCTACAACCCTCCAAGAACTCTGTGTTCCTCCAACTCTGGTCTGTTGTGCATCTCCCACTCCTTTCACCTCACCATTGGCAGCTGTGCCTTCAGCCAGCTATCCCTTAACTCTGTTCTCAATTGGGGAAAGGTCAAAGAGGCATACAGGGTAAGATAAGGCAAAAAACAGAAGCTTATGTCAGATACCAAGAGCTAAATACTGCAGAAAGCCTAGAGGAGTATAGAAAATGCAGGCATGAAATTAAAAAGGAAATTAGGAAAGCAAAGAGAGGGCCTGAAAAGATACTGGCAAGTAACATCAAGGAAAACCCAAAGATGTTTTATAAATACATAAAGAGAAAGAGGATAAATAAAGAAAGAGTAGGGCCTATTAGAGACCAAAAGGGAAGCCTGTGTGTTGAGACGGAAGATGTGGGTATGTCTGTCTTCGCAAAAGAGAGGGACGATTCCAACATTGTAGTTAAGGAGAAGGAGTGTGAAATATTGGCCCAGAAATTCGGGTCTCCACGGGTGAGTACGCACGGGGTACTCACCCGTAAGCCCAATGGAACTGTTGGTTTCCTGCATGCACTGCGCAAGCGCGGGAAACTGGCACTTCCATTCCCCTGAAAGAAGGGGTTCAGAGGTCGAACGCGTGTGCAGGAGAGGCTGCGCGTGCGCATTGAACTTACGTTTTTTTTGCAGGTTTTCCCGGGAGGGTAAGTCTCCAGAAGTTAGACATGTAAAAAGCAGTCGCAAGGCCTGCTTTTTACAAGGTAAGTGGTGAATTAATTAAAATTAAAGCATTTTTTCCACAGGTTTATTATTTTTAAATAATTTAAAGAAAGGTAGGTTTATTTTTAGCCCTGTTAGAAAATAAAATTATTTTTATCAAAAATTTAAATTATTGTTTAAAATAGTTATTTCATGTAATTTATAGTTTATTTAAAAAATGTGATTTAAAAAAAAAATTATTTGAAGATTTAGTGATGTTTTGGGGCTTGTAGTATTTATAGGTTTGACAGCCCTTCCTGTCAAACTTATGAATGAAGCATTCCCTGCTACCATTGGCTCTCCATGGCCCACATGATCCCAGGGGATGCATCGAACTAACTGCACCCATGGGATACGCAAACACTGTGCGCCGGCAGTTGGAGGAGGCCCAGGATCGGAATTCCACGGGGGCCACAGCTCAATGGCCAGCGCGCAAGGTAAGTGCAGGTCGGGGGCTTGCACCCGCGGGAAGCCCCCGACCTGAATTTCTGGGCCATTAGATGAGATGAACATAGTGAGAGAGGAAGTATTAAGGGGTTTAGTAAGGGGTTTAGCATCTTTGAAAGTAGATAAATCATCAGGCCCAGATGAAATGCATCCCAGGCTGTTAAGAGAAACAAGGGAGGAAATAGCAGAGGCTCTCACCATCATTTTCCAATCCTCTCTGGCTACAGGTGTGGTGTCAGAGGACTGGAGGACTGCTAATGTTGTACCTTTGTTTAAAAAGGGAGAAAGGGATAGACCAAGTAATTATAGGCCAGTCAGCCTAATCTCAGTGGTGGGAAAATTATTGGAAAAAATTCTGAGGGACAGGATAAATCTTAATTTAGAAAGACACGGATTAATCAGGAACAGTCAGCATGGATTTGTTAAGAGAAGGTCGTGTCTGACTAACTTGATTGAATTTTTTGAGGAGGTAACAAGGAGGGTCAATGAGGGTAGTGCATTTGATGTAGTGTATGTGGGTTTTAGCAAGGCTTTTGACAAGGTCCCACATGGCAGACTGGTCAGAAAAGTAAAAGCCCAAGGGGTCCAAGGGAAAGTGGCAAGTTCGATCCAAAATTGGCTCAGTGGCAGGAAGCACAAGGTACTGGTTGATGGATGTTTTTGTGACTGGAAGGCTGTTTCCAGTGGGGTTCCACAGGGCTCAGTACAAGGTCCCTTGCTTTTGTGGTATATATCAATGATTTGGATTTCAATGTAGGGGACATGATTAAGAATGTTGCAGATGATACAAAAATTGGCCATGTGGTTGATGTTGAGGAAAAAAGCTGTAGACTGCAGGAAGATATCAATGGACTGGCAGAAAAGTGGCAAATGGAAATCAATTCGGAGAAGTGCAAGGTAATGCATTTGGAGAGGGCTAACAAGGCAAGGCAATACAAAATAAATAGTAGGACACAGAAAAGTGTAGAGGAACAGAGGGACCTTGGAGTGCATGTCCACAGATCCCTGAAGGTAGCAGGACAGGTAGATAAGGTGGTTAAGAAGACATACGGGATATTTTCCTTTATTAGCCCAGGTATAGAATATAAGAGCAGGGAGGTTATGCTTGAACTGTATAAAACACTAGTTAGGCCACAGCTAGAGTACTGTGAACAGTTCAGGTCACCACATTACAGGAAAGATGTGATTGCACTAGAGAGGGTACAGAGGAGATTTATGAGGATGTTGCCAGGACTGGAGAATTTTAGCTATGACAAAAGATTGGATAGGCTGGAGTTGTTTTCTTTGGAACAGAGGAGGCTGAGGGGAGACTTAATTGAGGTGTATAAAATTATGAGGGACGTAGATCGAGTGGATAGGATGGGCCTATTTCCATTAGCAGAGAGGTCAATGACCAGGGGGCATAGCTTTAAAGAAATTGGTAGAAGGATTAGAGGAGATGTAAGGAGAATTTTTTTCACCCAGAGCGTGGTGGGGATCTGGAACTCACTGCCTGAAAGGGTTTTAGAGGCAGAAATTCTCATCACATTTAAAAGTACAGGTTAAGCGTCCAAAGTCCGGCAACCTCGGGACTGAGGCCGAGCTGGTTTTCGTGTTTTTCCAGACTTCGGAACGTGTTTCTGATGTCCGAAGTCCGGAAATATTGCAATCTGGGCTCGGGAGTTTCCGGAAATGACTGGGCCGCTCCGCGTAGCGCTTACGCGTTTCTCCGCCCCTCCCCTTCTGTTAAAGGGGAGGGATGCTGCGAGCTCTGCAGAGCACCCTGTAGTGTCCGAGGATCAATAATACTCAGACTGCGGGAGAACAATAAAACAGGCATTTACTGAACAGGGAGTAATTCAAGACTGAAATACAGAAGCCTGCTATGGCTTTATATACAGGGGTGGTCACTGCCGGTACTGCAGTATAGAATCAGTTCTTCTCTTAAAGGCACATACACAACAATTCCTCCCCTTTTAGATAAACAGTACATAACATTCATTTAACAACTAAATAATAACTAATTACAATTACAATTTTCTCTGTACTATATACATCAACTGAAATAATCATTTATAAGTTCAGTCTTTGAGGAGGCTTCCTGATCCTGACTGGATAGCGCCTTTCTCGAGTATCCTGTTCTTGCGGCGGAGTTGATTCTGGCTCATTATCATTGGTTGGTTCGTCAGCTTCCAATACCACTGCTTCTGAGGTAGACGCAATCTGTACTTCGGGTTGATTACCAGGTGCACCTGCTCGTAGTATGGGTTTGGCTTGTTCCTGTGACTCTAGAATCTGGTCAGCATGGCGTCTCACGATGCTCTCTCCAACGTCCACTGTGTACATTAGTGGTCCCTGCTGTGTGCATATCATTCCTGGCTGCCATTTTTCTGTTCGGTAGTCACGGGCCAAGACTGGTTGCCCTATCTTGAAGCTCCTGGTTGGCATCTCATTTATGTGCTGGAATTGCTTATCCTCAACATCTCGTCTTATGTTTGGTTTGAGCAAATCCAGGCAACATCTTAGCCTTCGGTTGAAGAACATTATGGCCGGAGCTTGGTTGGTGACTGCATGTGTCGCATTCCGGTAAGCAAACAAGAAATTATCCACCTTGTGTTGTAGTGGTATGTCGTCATTATGCATTGCCTTTATTGCCTTTTTAAAACTCTGAACAAACCTCTCAGCCAATCCATTTGTGGCTGGATGATATGGGGCAGATGTGTAATGTTTCACCCCATTATTCATCAGAAACCTCCAGAAATCCTCGGACACAAACTGTGGCCCATTGCCGGAGCAAATCTGTTCTGGCAAGCCATTCCTGGCGAAGATGGTCCGTAGGACTGCAATAGTTTTCTCCGTGGTGGTGGAGGACATTTTGATGACCTCTGGCCATTTTGAATGGGCGTCCACAGCGATTAGGAACATTGAGTCCATAAATGGACCAGCAAAATCAATGTGTACCCGTTGCCATGGAGATGAGGGCCACTCCCATGGATGTAGCGGGGCCTGTGGTGGAGCGTTTTGGACCTTCTGGCATCCTGTGCATCTCTTGGTCATATCCTCGATTTCTTTATCGATTCCTGGCCACCACACAAACGCCCTGGCTAGGCTCTTCATTTTTACCCCTCCCAGATGACCCTCATGAAGCTCATTGAGCACTCTATCTCTCAACTTGGGTGGAATTACCACTCGGGATCCACACATCAAGGTCCCCCGGCACACTGACAGCTGCTCTCTCCTTGGCGAGAATGCTGGCAACAGTGAGTCGCCATGTGCTGGCCATCCCTTCACCGTCAAATCATAGACCCGAGAGAGTGTCGGGTCATTTCGGGTTTCCTTCTCTATACTTGAGATTGTAACAGGTAGACATTCGACTATGGTCGCATGGAATATCTCAACAGGGTCCACTGCAGGTGCTTCCTCTACTGTAGGCAATGGTAGGCGCGACAGCCCATCAGCGTTTCCATGCTGTTTCGCACCCTTGTACTCTATGTCGTTGAAATAAAGAATAGATTTGCCTTCCAAAGTTAGGCTTTATTAACTTTAAAATCGGCAGCATATCTTTCTACATCCAGTCCCAACTAAAGCTAGAAAAGGACTGAATTTAAGGTAGCCACAACACATCATGTGATCATCAACTACCAATGAGATTACAACACATATCCCAAGGCAGTTAACAAACAACGAATCACAATACTTTTACTAATCAAGGAATAATCACCACATTCACCCCTCCTTTAAAATATACTCTAACCTAATAACTTTTACAATTTACAATTAATTATTTACAACTAAACTATGCATGAGAATAAAACTATTTACATAATACAATACTAAATGAACAACAACAAATAATAACATTACGCATAAGTATTAAGTATCTCTCAACTAAAACAATATACTATAATATTTCAACAATTTTTAAAACATTACTATCAATTTAAAAGTCCATTTTCAATCGGTCGACCGGATATCTTGTTCGTGTCGACCTTCTTAACCTTGGTGAAATTCCTTGCCCTCCCACGCCAGAAGGCACAGAAGTATCTTCAACAGGAAGGCTATCCATATCCCGATTCTCAACGGTTTCCAGATTAGAAACCCCATCAGAAGATGCACTGGGACGGTCATAAACATCTATCAAAGGCTGACTAATAGAAGTATGATTATCTGCAATCGGATTGGAAATATTCGTAGTATCTGTAACAGCATCCACATTATCCGAATCATGACCATTATTATTATCCTCAGAAGAGGGCTGGCCCCCACAAGGAGCCAAGGCCTAGATTTTCAGTATAGACAGTTTTGGGGCGCTAACCTTAGCGCCCGCCCGAAGTTAGCGCCCGCCCCAAAGTAGCGCCCCGTTGCCGGAAATTCAGTGGCTTCGCCCTAAGAGGTTGGTGGAGCGCTAAAAGAGGCGTTCCACTACTATCTTTAGGCGCTAAGCCGGCGGTGCAGGGCGCAGCGCACGGCAGACACTCTGGTGCCAGTGAGCTCTTAAAGGGGAAGGGTGCATGTGTTTTTTGCAAAGGCAGAGTCTGGGGGGGAAAAGACGAAGACGACGATGGAAGAGGAGGAGGAGGAGGAGGAGGAGGAGGAGGAGGAGGAGATGGAGATGGTGGCCGGAAACATAAATACACCATTCAGAACACACAGGTTCCTTCCATGATACTGCAGGAGGAGGGCCCTTTAATTTGCGCTCCCCAGGGTGTGTTGCGTTCCATTTTACAAACGCACTGGACGCCAGCCGCACAATCGGGCGGTCCAACTGAAGTTTGCAATCGGGGCGCACAAAGGGCGTTGCACGAGGATGTGACGTCATTTTCTGCGCGCGCATCCGGGCGGCCGCTAAACTTTGCGCCGGCGCTAACGGGCAACTTAATTTGGGGCGGGGCGCAAACTGCGCTGCGCCCGGGCGCTACACGCATAGCGCCCGAAAATCACTTCTCTTAAGGCGCTAACTGCTGGCGCAAGCAACTGAAAATCTAGCCCCAAGTCTTTAATTGAAACAGTACTTTCTTTCCCATCTTGGAATCGAATATGAGCATATTGGGAATTTGCCTCCAACAGCTCCACCTCCTCCACCAAGGGGTCATATTTTGACAATCTAACATGGCGTCGAAGCAACACAGGTCCCTGCATAGTAAGCCATGAAGGTACCGAATATCCCGTAGTAGATCTCCGCGGATAGTTAAAGAGCCTTTCATGGGGGGTCACATTAGTAGCCGTTGAAAGCAATGATCTAATGGAATGCAGGGCATCAGGCAGTACCATTTCCCACTGTGTATTCTTAAGGTTCCGGGATGTCAACGCCAACATAACTGCCTTCCAGATCACCCCATTGTATCGTTCGCACTGTCCATTACCCTGGGGATTATACGGGGTAGTTCGACTGGTAGAAATTCCCCGACTCTGAAGGTATTCCTTCAACTGGGAAGACATAAAAGAACTTCCCTGATCCGAATGGATATACGCAGGCATCCCAAAGATGACAAAAAGTTGAGTCAAACATTTAATAACTGTAGCAGCTGATACATCTGCACAAGGAAAAGCAAAAGGGAACCTTGAAAACTCATCCACAACAGTAAATATATATCGGTTTTGAGTAGTTGAAGGAAGAGGTCCCTTAAAATCAACACTCAAACGTTCAAAAGGAGAAGTAGCCTTTATAAGATGAGCTCGTTGAGGCTTAAAGAAATTCGGTTTACACCGAGCACAGATAGAACATGATGAAGTCATCCGCTTGACGTCTTCAACTGAAAAAGGCAAGTTCTTACTGCGTACAAAGTGTATCATCCTCGTAACCCCAGGATGACATAAGTCATTGTGAAGATTAATAAGCGTATCTCCGTGAATCACCGAACAATAAGCCCTCAACAGTACATCAGCAGCAACATTATCCTTCCCCGGACGATAAACGATGTCAAAATGGTAACATGCCAACTCAATCCTCCATCTCATTATTTTATCATTTTTAATCTTTCCAAAATGTTTAACATCAAACATAAAGGACACAGATTTTTGGTCAGTTACCAACGTGAAATGTCGCCCCGATAAATAATGTCTCCATTTACGCAATGCTTCTACTATTGCGTATGCCTCTTTTTCTATTGAGGAATGTCTTTTTTCACTATTATTCAAAGTACGTGAGAAAAAGGCCACAGGTCTTCCATTTTGGTTCAAAGTAGCCCCAATTGCAAAATCCGAAGCATCCGTCTCAATCACAAAGGGAACCTGCTCATCAATGGAATGCACAACTGCTCCTAAAATATCCTTTTTAAAATTCTCAAAACATGTCCTGGCCTCCCATGATAGAGGATATGTCGTAACCCGAATAAGAGGCCAGATCTTCCGTGAAAAATTTGCAATCCAATTAGAATAGTAAGAAAACAGTCCAACAACTCGTTGCAAAGCCTTAGAATTAGTAGGACAAGGTAAATCGATCAATGGTCGCAGACGTTCTGGATCTGGTTTAATCTTATTTCCCGAAATAATATACCCCAATAGGTTTACCTCAGTAGTTGAAAAGACACATTTCTCTTTGTTAAAAGTTAAACCAACTTTTTCCGCAGCTTGAAGGAATCTTTTTAAATTAGAATCATGCTCCACCCTTGATTTGCCACACACTGTGATGTCATCTAAGTATGAAAAGGTGTCAGAGAGGGTGTTATCACTTATAAAAGCGTCCATTGCCCGTTGAAAACAAGCAACACCATTAGTAACACCAAATGGTATTCGGCAAAACTGATACAGCTTTCCACCAGCCTCAAAGGCCGTATATGGTTGATCCTTCTTAACAATAGGAATCTGATGATAAGCACTCTTTAAGTCAATAGTGCTAAAAACTTTATACTGAGATACTTTATTGATAAGCTCATCAATCTTAGGCAAAGGGTACGCATCTAATTGAGTATACCTATTAATAGTTTGGGAATAGTCTATCACCATTCGTTTCTTGTGTCTCTCGTTAGTCATGACAACTACCTGTGCTCGCCAAGGCGAACAACTAGATTCAATGATTCCTTCCAATAAGAGACGTTGAACTTCAGAATTAATAAATTCTCTATCCTGACTACTATATCTTCTTGACTTGGTAGCAATTGGCTTACAATCCGACATCAAATTGGAAAAAAGTGATAATGGAGGAATAGATAAAGAGGTTAATCCACAAATAGATAAAGGTGGCTTAGTCCCTCCAAATGAAAGACTAAGAGACTCGTGTAACTGAAGCACATCATGTCCAATCAAAATATCCGCACAGAGATTAGGCAAAACAGATAGGCGTATATCAGTATACGTATTACCTAGAAGAACCAATTTCACAAAGCAACAACCAGCTATTTGTGAAGTAAGGGTCGTCTGAGCCATACACACCTGATACGTAACAGGCAAAATTTTCAAATGCTTCTCCTTCGCAAACTGAAGACTTATAAAACTCTCAGTACTGCCCGTATCTATAAGGGCCTTCACTTCCAGCCCATTAACTTGAGCCGTAACTATAGCTTTGTTTAGGCCATGAGCAAATGCAGCAGAAATTGATGCAATAAACGCCCTATCTAAAGGCTGAATAGTCACAGAAGAGGTAGTGGAGGAAGACCCTCCCACACCAGGAGAAGGGAAGGTAATTGAACCTGATGATTTGCACACACGTGCATAATGACCTCTCTTGCCACATTTACTACACACAGCCTCCCGAGCAGGACACTTCAGACGAGGGTGCCGGATATTCCCACAAAAATAACACTTCTGAATCCTAGAGGCAACGGCCGCCGAAGTAGAAACTGTTTCAGAATCTAGTAAACCACTCCCATTAAGTCCACATAATTCCTTTTCATCCGAAACTGCCGAAACCATAGTCGCAGGCCGATTAAAAAGAGCATAAGAATCCGAACTTCTCTGAGCCATATCCAATGTAGAAGCTTGCTCAAAAGCACTTTTAAGATCCAGAGTCTTATTTTCTAACAACCGCTGATGAATTGATCTAGACAGTAATCCATTAATAAAAGCATCCCGTACCGATTCGTCCTTATATTCTTCAGCCGTCACAGCCTTATAATTACAGTCAACACTAAGGCACCGAAGTGCTTGTAAATAAGTATCCAAAGATTCTCCCACCTGCTGCCTACGGGCAGATAGAAGATGACGTGCAAATACCTCATTCTTTGGTTTAACAAAAATCTTTTCCAATGTAGAAGTAGCCTCTTCATAAGTTTTACAGTGCAAAATATATTTATATACATCCGGGTCAATGTAGTTGATCAGCATATTCAGCTTATTTAGAGCCTCTTGATCCAACACGCCCGAAAAGTTTTTAAATGTACAATACCAATGTTTCCATTTATCATCCACTCCAGCAGAATTGGGGTCAGCCTTGAATCGTTCTGGTTGAAGATATCGCTCCATTCTAACATAAAGTTAATAAATTGAAATGAAGAATAGATTTGCCTTCCAAAGTTAGGCTTTATTAACTTTAAAATCGGCAGCATATCTTTCTACATCCAGTCCCAACTAAAGCTAGAAAAGGACTGAATTTAAGGTAGCCACAACACATCATGTGATCATCAACTACCAATGAGATTACAACACATATCCCAAGGCAGTTAACAAACAACGAATCACAATACTTTTACTAATCAAGGAATAATCACCACAGTCGTACTGATGTGCCCCTAGAAAAAGTGACCATCTTTGCAGCCATTGCGCCGTCATCACCGGAACGCCCTTCTTTGGATTAAAAATGGAGACCAGGGGCTGATGATCAGTCAGTAGGGTGAATTTCTGCCCGTGCAGATAGTGATTGAACTTCTTCACCCCCCACACCAGGCTGAGGGCCTCCTTGTCAATCTGGGCGTAGTTACGCTCGGCTGAGGTTAACGAGCGCGACGCAAAGGCTATTGGCCTCTCTGAACCGTCAGGGAATTTGTGTGACAGCACCGCTCCGATGCCGTAGGGAGACGCATCACATGCTAACTGAATCGGTAGTGTTGGATTGTAGTGGGCCAATACTTCTTTTGAAGTGATTAGGCATTTACATTTCTGAAAGGCACGCTTACACTCATCACTCCATTTGCATGTTACTCCAGTTTGCAGTAGGGCATTCAGTGGGTGCAGAATTGTAGATAAATTCGGCAAGAACTTATGGTAGTAGTTCACCAACCCGAGGAACGACCTCAGTTGCGACACATTTTCCGGTGCTGGAGCCTTGACTACAGCCTCAATCTTGTCCGGCGACTTATGCAACCCTTCCTCATCAATCATGTGGCCACAATACGAGATTTGTCTCGTGAAGAACTCGCATTTGGGGAAGTTGGCTCGTAGCCCATATTCCTGTAATCTCGTGGGCACCTGCTCCAGGTTGGCAAGGTGTTCACTGTCATTTTCGCCCGTAACCAGGATGTCGTCCAAATAACACTGGGTCCCCGGGATCCCTTGCAGGACTTGTTCCATCGCCCTCTGCCAAATAGCCGGGGCTGATGCTACCCCGAATACCAGTCGATTGTACTGGTAAAGGCCTTTGTGAGTGTTTATCGTGAGGTATTTCCTAGACGCTACTTCCACCTCCATTTGTAGATACGCTTGGGCCAGATCAATCTTTGTAAAGCGTATCACAGAAACACAGAATCACAGAAACCCCACAGTGCAGATAGAGGCCATTTCGGCCCATCGAGCCTGCACCGACACATATCCCACCCGATCCCCGTAACCCCTACATCAACACATATCCCACCCTATCCCCATGTATTTAATCCCCCTAACACTAAGGGTCAATTTATCATAGCCAATCAACCTAGCCCGCACATCTTTGGACTGTGGGAGGAAACCGGAGCACCCGGGGGAAACCCACGCAAACACGGGGAGAATGTGCAAACTCCACACAGACAGTCACCCGAGGCCGGATAGTGCGGCGAAAATATCTTCCATCTGTGGAAGTGGATATTGTACTGTGTGCAGGTCTGGGTTCACAGTTACCTTGAAGTCCCCACAGATGCGAACCTTCTTCGGTTCCCCAGGAGTGCTGCTCAATGATTTCTTCATTACAGGAATGATGGGTGTGGCCCACTCACTCCAGTCCACCTTGGACAGCACACCCGAACGCTCCAGACTCTCCAGCTCTGCTTCAACAGCTGGGCGGATCACGTAAGGTACTGGTCTGGCCTTAAAAAATTTTGGGTTTGCGCTATCTTCGATTTTCATCATTGCCGTTACTCCTTTTAGAGTCCCAAGTCCTTGTTGAAACACCTCTTTCGTGTCAGTTAGAATTTTTGACAGTCGTCCAGGTGTGACGTCATCATCCTTTTTATCAGTCACAGTTAGCGCCTGAATGGAATGCCAATCCAATTGTATTGTTTGGATCCATTCACGTCCCAATAATAGTGGTCCTCCATCTGGTAGTATATATACATAGATACATAGAAGATAGGAGCAGGAGTAGGCCATTCGGCCCTTCGTGCCTGCTCCGCCATTCGATGAGATCATGGCTGATCCTTTAATTCAGTATCCCGTCCCCGCCTTCTCTCCGTAACCCTTAACCCCTTTTGCCCGTAGAAATATATCTAATTCCCTCTTAAATATATTTAATGAGCTGGCGTACACTGCCCTCTGTGGCAATGAGTTCCACAGGTTCACCACTCTCTGAGTGAAGAAATTCCCCCTCATCTCTGTCCTAAATGGTTTAGCCCTTATCCTTAAATTATGTCCTCTAGTTCTGTTCTCACCCGCCAAGGGAAACATTCCTTCTGCATCCAGTCTGTCTAGACCTGTCAGAATTTTATACACTTCTATGAGGTCCCCTCTCAATCTTCTAAACTCCAGTGTGTACATCCCTAAACTACATAGTCTCTCCTCATAGGTCATTCCCGCCATTCCTGGTATCAGCCTGGTGAATCGCCGCTGCACCCCCTCCATGGCAAGAACATCCTTCCTCAGATGAGGCGACCAAAACTGTACACAGTACTCGAGGTGTGGTCTCACCAGTGCCCTGTACAGCTGCAGCAAGGTATCCCTGTTCCTGTATTCTAACCCTTTTGCTATGAAGGCCAGCATACCGTTTGCCTTCTTGACCGCCTGTTGCACCTGCATGCTCGCCTTCAGTGACTGGTGTACAAGAACACCCAGGTCTCTCTGTACTTCCCCCTCTCCCAATCTATTGCCATTTAAATAATAATTTGCCCTCCCGTTCCTGCACCCAAGGTGGATAACTTCGCACTTGTCCACATTATAGTGCATCTGCCATTTATCCGCCCAATCGCCCAGTCTGTCCAAATCGCTCTGGAGCTTCCTGGTCTCTTCCTCTGAGCCCACCCCCCCTCCTAGTTTAGTGTCGTCTGCAAATTTGGAAATGCTGCATCCGACTCCCTGATCCAGGTCATTAATGTAAATTGTGAACAGCTGGGGGCCCAGGACAGATCCCTGTGGTACCCCACTTGTTACTGCCTGCCATTCAGAAAATGAGCCGTTTATTCCAACTCTCTGTTTTCTATCTGACAGCCAGTTCCCTATCCACGCCAAAACTTTCCCCTTTATCCCATGAGCCTCAATGTTCCATGCTAATCTTTTATGTGGGACCTTATCGAAGGCCTTTTGGAAGTCCAGGTACACCACATCTACTGGCTCTCCCCCATCTATTCTACCAGTTACTCCCTCAAAAAATTCCAATAGATTAGTCAAGCACGATTTACCCTTTGTAAATCCATGTTGACTCTGTCCTATCCTGTCCCCATTTGCTAAGTGCTCCGCTATTTCATCCTTAATGATGGACTCCAGCATTTTGCCCACAACTGATGTAAGGCTTACAGGTCTGTAATTACCTGCTTTTTCCCTACCCCCCTTTTTGAATAGTGGGGTAACGTTAGCTACCCTCCAATCCATCGGCACTGTTCCCGAGTCTAATGAATTCTGAAAAATCATCCTTAGTGCATCCGCTATCTCTAGGGCCACCTCCTTCAGTACCCTAGGATGCATGTTATCAGGCCCTGGGGATTTGTCCACCTTCAATCCCTTTAGCTTCCTTAACACCATATCCTTAGAGATATTGATTTGCGTCAGTTCCTCCTTTGCCAATGTCCCTATTTTTCCCGATATCCCAGGGAGGTTTTTTGTGTCTTCCTTCGTAAAGACTGACCCAAAGTATGCATTTAGTTGATCTGCCATTTCCTTATTTCCCATTATATATTCCCCCGTATCTGACTGCAATGGACCAACTATAGATACAGTTTCTGTGTTTCCTTGCCGTTGTATTCAACTGGCAACCTTATTTTTCCTCTGGGGTAGACTTTTTGCCCCGTGTATGTCTTCAATACAATGGACGTGTCCTTCAAGGGTATGTGTGAGAATAGCCGCTCATAGTCTCGTCGATTCATGACAGTTAGGGCTGATCCTGTGTCCAATTCCATCTTTACTGGGGACCCTGCTATCATGAGGGTGACCCAAATGGTTCGGTGATCCTCCTTTGCGATCACGTTGTGTAACTTTAGACAACTTAGTCTCCTGCTCCCGGAGTCCTTATAACTCTCCTGATCTTCCGAACTACTGTCTGTCAATTTCTTTACTTTCTTGTACTTTTCCTTAGTAGTTCTTGTAGTGTTGGTTTTCTTTCCCGACCTGCAGACTCTTGCTATGTGTCCCATTTTCCCACATTGCCTGCATACTTTGTCCTTAACCCAGCAGTCCTTCTGATCATGGATTGTTCTGCCGCAGCGATAGCACTTTTCTGCTCCATATGCCATTTCATTAGCGCTGTATTCCTGTGGTTTCTGCTGTATTTCCGCAGCTCCCCGTGCTGCTGCTTCATAGGATACTGCCACGCTGAAAGCCTGTTCTAGCGTCAGGTCCTTTTCCGAAAGTAGTCGTTTCTGGGTTCCTTCACTCTGGAGCCCACAGACAAATTTATCCCGCAAGGTGTCTGCCAGTCCTGCTCCGAACTGGCAGTGCTTCGATAACTTGCGTAGTTCCGTAAGATAGTCAGCATTGCTCTCATCTTTGTGCTGGTTTCTTTTATGGAACTTGAATCTTTCTGCTATCAGCAGCGGTGTAGGGTTTAGGTGTTCCTGTAAGATATTAACAATCTCCTCAAAACTTTTCTCCATTGGTTTAGCTGGGGTAATTAAATTCCGCAATAGGCCGTACGTTCTCGCGCCCATCAAATTTAATAATACCGACGCCTTCTTTCCATCGGCCACCTCATTTGCCTCGCAGTACACTTCAATTCTTTCCACATACGTGGTCCAGTCTTCTACCTCGTTGTCGAAAGCAGTGATACTGCCACTCTTCGGCATCTTGGGTGATTTAAAATGGCGCCTCCCGCGCTTTTCCTTCTTCCCCAATGAAATAAAATGGCACCTCCCACGCTTTTCCTTCTTCCCCTTGCTGCCACGCTGCCCTGTTCTTGAGCACCGACCGCGCCCTGTGCACTTCACCCTCTGTCTCTCTCTTTTCCTCCCGACGACGCTGCACGGCCCCTTTGCAGAGCCGCTCGATCGAGCCTAAGCCCGCCACAGTCCGGAAGGGTCAGCGCACTACCTGCTACCAGCACGACTTGCTGGAACACCTCGACTGTGGAGCCAGGCCCAGCTCGCCACAGCCTCCCCTGCAACTCTCCGATGGATCCCTGGGCGGTTGCCCGCGGTCGATGCCTGCCGTTCTGACTTCGACCTCCAAGAAGCTTCTCTTCAGGGAAAAGATCCCCGTGAGGTGATGCAGTACTGCAGGTGAGTTCAAACCTGCCCGTCGCCAGTGTAGTGTCCGAGGATCAATAATACTCAGACTGCAGGAGAACAATAAAACAGGTATTTACTGAACAGGGAGTAATTCAAGACTGAAATACAGAAGCCTGCTATGGCTTTATATACAGGGGTGGTCACTGCCGGTACTGCAGTATAGAATCAGTTCTTCTCTTAAAGGCACATACACAACACATCCGATGGCCCACACTAGGCCACCAGGGTGGCGTGGTGCCATGATCGCAGCCTGGCGGAAGCACTTAGTGGAGCTGTGCAGATTAAGGAGGATAAAACACAACACTAAAGTTTTATTGCATCACTCGCATTTTTAATGGGATTTTTCAAAAAAAGACAACAAAAGTTAATGGCTATTGAAGTACAGATTCCGGAACATTTTACAGATTCCGGATGACCCTGCCACCAATCGGCCCGGAGTCCGGATTCCGGAACATCCCGGATTCCGTAACTCCCAATTTTGGATGCTCAACTTGTACTTAGATATGTACTTGAAGTGCCATAACCTACAAGGCTACAGACAAAGAGCTGGAAAGCGGGATTAGGCTAGATAGCTCTTTTTGGCCCGGCACAGACATGATGGGTCGAATGGCCTCCTTCTGTGCCGTAAATTTCTATGATTCTATGCAACTGCCCCCAAAACCTCTTCACCTCTCCACCCCACTCTCCTCCTTTAAAACTCTCTTTGAAATTAACCTCTTTGGCTAAGCTTTTAATCACCTGTCCTATTACCTCCTTCTTTGGCTTGGTGTCAATTTTGTCTTATTACTGAGAAGAGAGGGACAGCCAATAAAAGAGGTGAGTGAAAACATGGAACTTTACTGTGGGTAAATAGTGAAAGATTGTTTCCACTGGTAGATGAATGGGGAACAAGGGGACAGAGGCTGAGGATTTTCACTGGAAGAACCAAGGGGAAGGGAGAAGGTAAGTTTCTGAACTGTGGAATATTACAGAATCAGTCCAAATCAAAGTCCAAGGAGATAGGGAGAAAGATGTGATTGGTTAAAAGTAGCATCAATTGGGGAGCCTGACCACACCTTGTATAGTGCAGGGGGAGTCGTGCTGTAGTTACAGGATGAATATCAGCAGGTTAAAGGATTACTACTAGTTACAGCTGAATATTGGGCCATCACATATATTCCCAGTACCTATTACTATTATTAAGAGCAGGGGGGTTATTCCTGGTGTCCTGGCCAATATTTATCCCTCAAACAATATCACAAAAACAGATTATCTGGTCATTATCACATTTCTGTTTGTGGGAGCTTGTGTGCCAATTGGCTGCCATATTTCCTACAACAGTGACTTCACTTCAAAAGTACTTCATTGGCCGTAAAGCACTTTGGGACATCCTGAGTTTGTGAATGGCGCTATATAAACGTAAATCTTTCTTTCTTTCTTTTACTACCATTTACTTATAGGGGGTTAAATTGGTTAGCCCCCGAAAATGGGCGCAGGGGTTGCGATGTGCAACCCATTCAGTGTAATGCAGACAGCACGCCACATTCGTGCTGCCTGCTCATTATCATGGTATCTGCATGCAGTCAGAGCTCCTCGTGCAGGTCACAGCTGCACGCATCAGCAGGGAGCCCAATAACGTCAGTGCCTAGCGCTACTTAAAGCTAGCCTGCACTACTTAAAACCAGCCAGCACCTTTTAAAGGGGAGGTACATTGTGGATGGAATAGGTGCTGGAAGTCATTCTACAAGTGAATCTGACCTGGGAAAGAGTGAAGAATGGCTAACCATGGGAGACAGCAGGCACCCAGGTTTTCAGACGCTGCACTGGAGGTATTGGTTGAAGAGGTGGAACAGAGGAGAGATGTCCTATATCCTCAGGGGGGCAGGAGGCCCTCCAGGCACTTGCTCAGAAGACAGTGGCAAAAGAAAGTGGAGGAATAGGCTCCATGAACATCCCCATCCTCAATGATGGCAGAGCCCAGCATGAGTGTAAAAGTCAAGGCTGAAACGTTTGCAACCATCTTCAGCCAGAAGTGCTGAGTGGATGATCCATTTTGTCCTCCTGAGGTCCCCACCATCACAGAAGCCAGTCTTCAGCCAATTGATTCACTCCACGTGATATCAAGAAACAGCTGAGCGCACTGGATACAGCAAAGGTTATGGGCACCGACAACATCCTGGCTATCGTGCTGAAAACGTGTGCTCCACAACTAGCCATACCTCTGGCCAATCTGTTCCAGTACAGCTACAACACTGGCATCTACCCAACAAAGCGGAAAATTGCCCAGGTATGTCCTGTCCACAAAAAGCAGGACAAATCCAATTCAGCCAATTACCGCCCCATCAGCATACTCTCAATCATCAGTAAAGTGATGGAAGATGTCATCGACAGTGCTATCAAGGGGCACTTACTCACCAATAACCTGCTCACTGATGCTCGCTTTGGGTTCTGCCAAGACCACTCGGCTCCAGACCTCATTACAGCCTTGGTCCAAACATGAACAAAAGAGCTGAATTCCAGAGGTGAGGTGAGAGTGACAGAGGGAAGGTAAGGAGTGTGGAACTAATGGGGAATTGGGGTTGAGGTTACTGGTATCGCTCATTAATTATTTGTTCAAGTAGAGCCCAGGCAGAAAGGGGCTGTCTAGGTTGCAGCCTCCCTTCCTCTTCCTCCCCTTACTTATAAATTATGTTATTATTAATTACATTATTAATGATTAAAATTATTAGATGTTCCAAAAATGGCTGTTTCTAATTTTCAACATGGATTTTCTAGATAGATGAGTAAAATATTTCACTACAACAAAGCAAATGTGTATGTATACTGAAAAAACTACACTCTTCAATTAATACACGCCATTAGAGTTGAAAAGATGAGGGGGCAAAATTGGGCTTGGTAGCGCCTGTTTTTTGGGCACTATGAGGCCATTTAAACTACCAAAATGACATCTACAGGGACTGATCTGGCTGGTGCTGAAGTACTTTTTTGGTGACCTAAAGGCTTGTGCACAAAAAAGTTGCTTCCAGACAAGGGAGGCCCAGTAGGGCTTCCTCTTGGCATTGAGCATAACTGGGAGAAGGAGCAGAGGCCACGCAGAGCAGGACAAGCTGCTAGAAGAGACAGGAGAAGGAAGGGGAGATTGGCACCCCATCAACCACCTTAAACATTCACTCCCTCCACCACTGGTGCACCGTGGCTGCAGTGTGTACCATCTACAAGATGCACTACAGCAACTCGCCAAGGCTTCTTCAGCAGCACCTCCCAAAACCACGACCTCTTCCACCTAGAAGGACAAGGGCAGCAGGCGCATGGGAACACCACCAGCTCCAAGTTCCCCTCCAAGTCACACACCATCCTGACTTAGAAGTATATCGCCATTCCTTCATCGTCACTGGATCAAAATCCTGGAGCTCCCTACCTAACAGCCCTGTGGGAGTACCTTCACCACACGGACTGCAGCGGTTCAAGGAGGCGGCTCATCACCACCTTCTCAAGGGCAATTAGGGATGGGCAATAAATGCTGGCCTTGCCAGCGATGCCCACATCCCATAAACAAATAAAAAAGATTGTACAAAAGTTTTAAAATGAAAGGAAAATTGGGCATGTTTCTTTACAGGTGTGTGCTCTGACTCGCCCAATTGTCCAATATTCCCTGCACCAAGAGATTCCTATGCACCTGGATTTCACTCTCTTTGCATTCAACATATATATGAAGCTTCTACCAGAAACAGGTGGGAGCATCATTATAAAGGTGTTAATGGGGCATAAATAGCATAATTTAGATATCACCAGCATTTTAGGCCACTTATGCTGGTTTCAAATGGATTCATAATTGCGCCCAAGCACAAAAAGTGCTAGGCAGTATCTGAAGGATGCTTTTAAAACTTAAAGGACAAAAGGACTGCCAAGTACAAGTTTGGAAGCAATTATTAGCATTTCTGCACTTTTGTTCTGTTCTTTTTTATGTAACCACTTACCAGTGCAAGGAGCTCTGCTGCTGCTGTATTTTGCATTAGTTCTGGCTGTGTGAATAATTCCCTACAGAAATCCTGCAATTTTGATGTAAAAAAAGGAGAAGCGGTGGAGTGATGCCAGGCAGCTGAGATTTCAGCACACAGGGACCATGCCCATCTGCTGTCACCTTCCCACCCACTCACAGAGGCAGGTGCTCACTTATTTGGAGTTGTTGTTAGGCAGTGACTAGTGGGGTACCGCAGGGATCGGTGCTAGGACCCCAGCTATTCACAATATATATTAATGATCTAGACGAGGGAACTAGATGTAATATCTCCAAGTTTGCAGACGACACAAAGCTGGGTGGGCGTGTGTGCTGTGAGGAGGATGCTGAGAAACTCCAGTATGATTTGGGCAGGTTGGGTGATTGGGCAGATGCACGGCAGATGCAGTATAATGTGGATAAATGCAAGGTTATCCACTTTGGTGGCAAAAACAGGAAGGCAGATTATTATTTGAATGGTAATAGATTGGGAGAAGGGGATGTGCAACGAGACCTGGGTGTCCTTGTGCACCAGTCGCTGAAGGTAAGCATGCAGGTGCAGCAGGCGGTTGAGAAGGCAAATGGTATGTTGGCCTTCGTAGCGAGAGGGTTTGAGTACAGGAACAAGGATGCCTTGCTGCAGTTGTACAGGGCCTTGGTGAGGCCACACCTTGAGTATTGTGTGCAGTTTTGGTCACCTTATCTGAGGAAGGATGTTCTTGCCATGGAGGGAGTGCAGCGAAGATTCACCAGATTGATACCTGGGATGGCAGGAATGACGTATGAGGAGAGATTGGGCCGATTGGGCTTATACTCGCTGGAGTTTAGAAGAATGAGAGGGGATCTCATTGAAACTTATAAAATTCTAACAGGACTAGGTAGACTAGATGCAGGAAGGATGTTGCCGATGGCGGGGGAATCCAGAACCAGGGGTCACAGTCTAAAGATAAGGGGTAAGCCATTTAGGACAGAGATGAGGAGGAATTTCTTCACCCAGAGAGTGGTGAACCTGTG
Organism: Somniosus microcephalus; assembly: GCF_052327205.1. Classification (NCBI taxonomy): domain Eukaryota; kingdom Metazoa; phylum Chordata; class Chondrichthyes; order Squaliformes; family Somniosidae; genus Somniosus; species Somniosus microcephalus. The sequence continues at coordinate 238,056,328 of NC_140988.1, read as the reverse complement.
GAATTCTCTACCACAGAAGGCAGTTGAGGCCAATTCATTAAATATATTCAAGAAGGAGTTAGATATATTTCTTAATGCTAAAGGGATCAAGGGATATGGGGAGAAGGCAGGGACAGGGTACTGAGTTTGGATGATCAGCCATGACCTCGTTGAATGGCGGAGCAGGCTCGAGGGGCCAAATGGCCTACTCCTGCTCCTATCTTCTGTTTCTATGTTTCTATGTTGTGTGAGTCGAACCAACTCACACAACACAACTCCAAATAAGTGAGATATCTAAATTATGTTATTTATCCCCCATTAACATCTTTATAATGAAGCTCCCACCTGTTTCGGGCAGAAGCTTCATATATATGTTGAATTTGCATACAATACAATTCACCTGCGAGACAATGGCGAAGCTATGCCCCCTGCTCCCCATCCAAACTGCAGCACAGAAATGGCACTGCAGCAATGCTGTTCTACCTTCCTATGATACAGGTACCCTGGCTTCCAAAGAAGCAACATGCTATTGAAAGTTAGCTTTTGTAATGTTATGCTGTTGCCAGGCAGCATGGGACCCATGTTTCATTAATGTGCATGAGCTCTGGTGCTTGTATTCACAGAAGAAAAGAACTGCCATTGCATCGTATGTGAATTGGAGCTGACTCACACAGACAACTCCAAGTAAGTGAGTGCCTGCCTCTGTTAGTAGGTGGGAAGGTGCACAGCTTGGAGACGCGAGACCCGGAAGGAAAAATGTAATGATTCAATCAAGTCGAAATCGAAGAATCCAACCCGCTAACTTTACTTCCAGGTTTTGCGCAACCAATTCCACCGCCCCCCCCCTCCCAACCACCCACTCAGAACTCGCCTTTGCATTAATTTTGGGGCCACAGTCTTACTCGATTATCAAGAGATTGCCAAGAAAATATCATGCAGTATCATGTTGACAGCCCCACCTACTGGTGCAATGCCATCACAATGTTGTGACCATGCACTGGTTTCATCATGTATATGTATATGATATATGTTAAGTCTGTGTGTTATATTGAGAATTACTACACAGACCACAAGAGTAAATTTAACAGGTCTTTACTAGTCGAAGGTCAGGGCGGAACTGCCCAATAAATCATTACACAGCACTTATATACCGGTGTGGTCACCACCGGTATTACAGTATACAGCAGCCAAGATAAAGTAGTGCCACTCTTAAAATAGTTCTCTTAAAGGTGGAATGGTTACATACACAATATATATGCATAAAACCAGTACATGGCCACAATGTTGCAGGGCATGCACCAGTAAGTGGGGCTGTCAACATAATGTTACATGATAGACCCACCCTGAAGACTCTCAATTTAACATCCTTTACATTGCTGCAGAAGCTGCTCAGAAAAAAAATTCCCCCTGCTTCCCCTACCTCCTCCCTCTGCTCCAGTCATCTTCCTGCTTCTATTACCCCTCCTCATCTTCCTTCCTCATCTCCTCCTCCTCTTTCTCCTATCTCACTCTCCCCATCTCCCTTTGCCCCCCACCCCACTTCCTTTCTCTCCTCTGTTCCTCTTCCCTCTCCTCTAACTTCCCTCTCTGTTGCCCATCCCCTCCCTTCCATCTGACCATCTTCCATTTCTCTCCCCTCTCTCCTCCCCTTCACCTATACCCAGCCTCCCTTTCCTGTCCTTCTCTCCCTCTGCCTGCCATCTGCCACCTCCCTCCCTCTGCCTCCTTGATAAAATTATGCTCCCACCCTGCTTGAACTGAAAAGTGCCCTTGGTCTTGATTCCATGGAAGATCGATATTGTACATGTACTGACTTTTTAATGACCTGTGTAGGGTTCTCAAAATTCCCACATTCCCCAAAGTTATTAATAAAGGGACCCTGAAGGACAAGTTATTAATAAGGGTACCCTAAAGGAAATGGCTTCTGGACCTTGTGGCAGAAACCTGCAAGATTGAAAGCAGGACCCTGCAAAAATGGCAGGCCAAGTTCAAAAGGCTTTGAAAAACCTGACATGCCTGGGCCTGTGGGAGATTTGTTATTTTGTAGCCAGACAGCTAGATGATGCAGAATACGCATTCTTCATTTTTGAAACAAATCAGCTCAGGAAAGACTTAATCTTGAACCTATCAAACCTTTGCATAAATAATCGCTTACTGTTTAAACTGGCTACCAAGCCAGGAAGATACCAATTCACATTATGCATAACAAACACAGAGACATTAAAGACCATTTAGCAACGGGGTAACCACCCAAAAAAGCAGTTAAGGTGAATGACTATAATCACTTTAACGAGCCCGCCAAAAATCGGACAAAGAGCTAACCCTGATTTGGCGCGCAGATAATGAACTTCGAAATAGTATAATTGTAGGCCCACTGGTAACCAGAGGCAAGCAAGGCGAGAAGAAGGCGGGCCGACGAGCAAGCAGAGAAGGGCAGTGTGGTGAAGCGTTGGGGACGAGCAGGCACACGCTTGGTGCAGAGTTACTCGAAACGCAAAGAAGCGTTGGGGACGAGCAGGCACACGCTCAGGTCCAGGTTACTCGAAACTCAAAGAAACAGACAGGCACGGTGGGGCAGGCTCGACCGAAGACGACTAGGCCGCAACCGCAGCCTTACATGAGGAACGACCACGAGCACCGCAGTAACAAAGGGCTGGGTACACCATACCTTCGGATCATTACCACTGCACAGGTAATGATCTAAGCCACCACGACCGAGCCGACACCGAAGACTGCCAACCGAACCCCAACCGCCACAAAACTTCGATGACCAGACTACCACCAGAAGAACAAAACCCAAAGTTTTCCACTCTACAATATAAAGTACCCAACAAAGACTTTACTCCCTATCTCTAACGGGGAAAAGGGGGTACTTTACTCAGACAAATCTACCACCGCGCCCTGAGACCACGTGGCGATGGCAGGCCCCAAAGGACACAAAGAGCGAACCCCAAAACCACAACCGGCTTAATCGACAGGATTCGACCTGTCAAGAAACCCTTATTGGTGAGCATAATCCCTGGCCCCTTATCGCACAATTTAGTTAGATATTGGGGGTGGGACAAGGGTAGGGGGATTATTAACGTGATTTTTCCTTCGATGTGCCGTGTGTTCCCCATTCCTAATTAAGTGTACTCTTGTATGCCTGTAACTATTCCAGTAATTTTCAGTGTTGTAATTTTATTGTGCCTTTTAATAAAATACAGTTTTCTTGTACCAAACCAGTTGTCTACTCCAATTCTGTATCGCTGCCTGTACCCAGGGGTGTGGGAGCGATTCGAACCACTCAAAGCAGTCAGGGGCAAGCTGACTGCGTACACCAAAAACCCCTACACCTGCTATGATTTGGAGTCCTTACTGCTCAACCTCTACTGGAACAGACTTAGTGCCAAGCATTTGGAATATCTCTCCCAGTCAGAGGATAGATCAATAGATCAATAGAAGGACTTTCTTTTAAAGATCAACAGAGCAAATTAATTTTACACACCTCAATAGGATAGTAGAGTAATGATGAGTTATATATGAAACACCTTTATAATCAATTAAAGCTCAGGGCATAGGATGCAAAAAAAGGCAATTTCTGCGTCAAATGTCCTGAGACCAGATATTGAATTAAGTAAACATTAGCTTTACCTAAAATTAGATTTTTCAGTGCCTGCAGCTCCATGTGAAAATCAAACTAGCACCAGGAGTGCTGTGATATTTGCATTCTGTCACCTTTGGCTTGTGCTGCAGTATCCCTGTAAGTCTCCAGCTTTTAATGTAAAATATTCTTTCCCACTTCCTTCTCCGAATCGGTGACAGCATACTTACAGCAGTAATCATCTCCCAGTGATAGCTCAAATATCATTGCCTCTTCTATCTTGCTGACTTCTTTTTTTTTACTTTTTGACATCTATTCGAGCTGGACACACCAACAACTACTGCAACATTTTACTGGAGAGTGCTCAATAATTATATTAAATTCACAGCAAAGTTACACCAAAATAAAATGGCTTGTGCAAATGCTTGAGAGCTTGAAAATCAAGTGTGGAAAGGAAGAAGAAATAAAAAAGAAAGACCAAAGGAAAGAGTCATGGGTAAGCAGAAAGACAGGAGGCTAATAAAAATAGCAAAGGAACAAATAAGTGATAGAGGACAGTGACAGTAATGACAAGAGATGAGAAAAGGAATAAACAGCAATATAATTTTATATATATAATACAGTACATCTATATATTTTTATATATATAACAAAATTGTTTACCTCATGCTTTCCTTCCAGTGCTGTGCAGTTTACCATCCTCTTTAAAATTAGAAAGCATTGCAAAAATCTTTTTGTGTCACAAAACAAAAGCTTATGCAACCTCTAGTGAACAATTCACAAGTCACCCATACATAAGCAGTGCCGAATGATTCACGTATGAAAAAGCAGGCTGGAGTACTGAAGTGGAAAACAGCATTGTAGGCTATCTAAATGAATAGCGAATATCATTAAGGAGCAAGATGCAGACAGAATTTAAATCAATCAAAAAGCCACCTTTCCTGCAATTTAATGAGATCATTGCATTTTCAAAGGGGCACACAAATATTGCAGATTTTCCTCTTTCTTTCTAAAGGGCCTGAAATCAATACAACTTCGATAGCCTGAGGCATTATTTTCTTTATAGTGAATAACAAAATATGATCTGTACTGTGTAAATCAGTCACTGTAGAGTGAAGATTTGTAGGAAGGTTATCCAGAACTGAAATGAATGACAATAGCGATATTACAGGCAGTTGTTCCACCATCTTTTTTTCTTGTTTATAATATATTAAAGCTGAGGCAGAAAATAATTATAATATTTTTGGAGCATGCTAACATGTTAAATAAGAAATTAGTGTAGTGTAAATAAGATTAAAAACACTTAGCAAGAGGGCAATAATTGGTACATTTGTATGGTGACTGAAATCATTATGGTCATTAGGCAGTGCATATACATCTGCAGTAAATTAATGATTAATTAGAGATTCATATTTTGACAATAAGAGATGCTTATTAATATGCTGGTAGCCAGTCTTGGCTGTGTAATCTGTAAAAATACTGTATGCTTGAAAATTTATTTAATTAAATACATCTAGATTGTAAAAATGTAAATATAATACTCTCATGCAAATCAATTGAAATTTGATCAAAAATATTTTAAGCAGGAACTCTGCCGTGTAATATAATGTTTTGAAAAAGTCTTGACATTGGGATACAGAACGAGGGGTAAGATGGAGAAAGATAAACATTTGGGTGTGGTTTTGGTACTGAAAGTATCCAGTCAGTGTGCGGCTATTCTGCTATAACCTACTCCAGCAATGGCACTCACCTCAAGGGTGTTTATTTACAAGTTGAAATAGGTTTAACTTAAACATGTATAGTGCATTCATCAATCCACATTTTTAGGAATTTGCGACCCTGATGTGAGGCTTTGCTCGCTAAAAGCACATATTGGGAATTCAGGTACAGAGATCAACAACAACTAGCATTTATATCGGGGTAGCATTTCCACAGGGCTTGAGAAGATTTTTAAAAGTGGAGTGAGAAATGGAGAGGTGGAGGGGTTTAAGCAGGGAGTTCCAACAAGTAGGGTTGAGATGACTGAAGACTCGGTCACCAATTACAGGAAACTCTCTTTTAAACGGCACCTAAATATCCGGAATTCTCTATTAACCGGCAAAATTCATACTCTGAAAACAACACCTCAATAACTGGAAATGTTGCCGAGTCCAAGTCCAAGTCTCCCGCAGTGGCCGAGTTAGTCAGTGGGGGTAGTTCTCCAAACTGCCACTACTTGGCTTCTTGGCGCTGTTGGGAGTCATTAAAGAGTTATGGATTACCCTCAACTGGCAGTACTGTAGTTAATCAAGCATCTTCCACCATCCATTTAACACAACATTCTGTAGGTGAGTACCCAATTACCGTATACTGCACATTTCTTGATTTTTTTATTTTTGTTTGTTAAAAATAGCCTCATTAAATCAAATCAAATCAAATCAACTTTTATTGTCATTGTTAGTGCACAAGTGCAGTACAACGAAATGTAGGCTTGCGGCTCCCGAGAGTGTACATTTGGATTAAGACATTTAAACATTCAACATACATTTGGCTTGTAGTATATTAACATAAATATAACCATAATAAAGTGCATTGGCAGATGTGCAGGCTGTAATGATATCAGCAAATAGAGATGGTATTTGCCTGTTTGATTATGATGCCTTACCAGCATGTTTGTATGCATTGATTGCTTGTGCCTGACCAGCAGAGGGCATGTGACCGAGACAAGCAAGGCAGTTTAGTTTAGTTTCAGTTTCGTTCTAGATGCATCACTAGCTTGATGTCTCCTGTAAATGCTGTATAAAGAGTTGAACAGACTTTAGATTAAAAGACTAGGGGCTAGATTTTCAGTATAGGCAGTTTTGGGGCGCTAACCTTAGCGCCCGCCCGAAGTTAGCGCCCGCCTCAAAGTAGCGCCCCGTTGCCGGGAATTCAGTGGCTTCGCCCTAAGAGGTTGGTGGAGCGCTAAAAGAGGCGTTCCACTACTCTCTTTAGGCGCTAAGCCGGCGGTCCAGAGGGATAGCGCCCAGGCGGGGCGCAGCACGGGTGCGGTCATTTTTGCACTGACAGCAGACCCCGTGGTGCCGACCAGCTCTTAAAGGGGGAAGGGACGAATTGGTCTGCTGCCACGCCCTGCACACTGCAGCCTTGCAAAGAGGCCTCAACACTACTGCTCAGCCCCAGGGAGTCATGGCAACGCCAGAGAAGGCCCGTCAGCGTGCCCTGCGCTTCTCAGAGGGTGATCTGGACATCATGGTCACAGCTCTGGAGGTGAGGCGCAAGATCTTGTTTCCAGACAGTGGGAGGAATCCAACCCACCACGACTACACCAAAGCCTGGAAGCAGATCGCCCAGAGGGTGACGTTCACCGGCGAGGCCCCCAGGACCCACACACAATGCCGTAAGAAATACAACGATCTGACCAGGATTGTGAGGGTGAGTAGCCTTTCCAGTCTCCTCCTCATTCTTGCATGTACACCTGACATGATGGGCAAAGGGACCTGAAAGTCCTTTTGGCCAGCCCTCAGCCAGCAGCATTGGGACAGTCATGAGCATCAAATGGCCATTCGGCACTCTACACTTTGGCCAAGCTATTCCACCATGGGAGGCAGTGGACAGTACATCAGGGCTTCACTCTGTCCAAGCTATTCCACCATGGGAGGCAGTGCTCACTACATCAGGGCTTCACTCTGTCCAAGCTATTCCACCATGGGAGGCAGTGCACACTACATCAGGGCTTCACTCTGTCCAAGCTATTCCACCATGGGAGGCAGTGCACACTACATCAGGGCTTCACTCTGTCCAAGCTATTCCACCATGGGAGGCAGTGCACACTACATCAGGGCTTCACTGCGCACTTACAGCCCGTCCTTTCTCTTGCAGGCTAAAGTAGCGTTTAATCGCCAGGCCCGTGCCAGGGGTGGCCGCGCCAAGCTGCAGAAGCTCACTCAGCTGGAGGAGCGCGTGTGTGTGCTCATGGGAGCACGTGTGATTGTCCCCACAGCGTGCGGTGTATCCGACCCTCCACTGCCCGGCAATGGTAAGGACCTCGCCTTTTGGCCCTCTCGCGTCGCACTGGCCCATCCGAGCTACCTCCTTTGCCACTGTCCCAACAATGCGCTGAATCCCACCAGTCCTAACTCCCTCGCTGACGCCGTCTCCTCACTCTGAAGCTACTCTTGTGCATTCCTGCTTTCAGCTGGTGACGACCAGGACCCTGAGGCTGCCAGTGACAGCACCTCCAACCAGGAGGAGGAGGAGGAGCAAGCCGGACCTTCGGGGGAACAGTCACGTCCCGCAGGAGAGGAGGAAATGCTCGACACCACCTCACTGGACGAGTGCCTGGAGGAACTGTCGCAGGGCAATGCAGCTTCTGGGACCAGTGGCGTCCAGCCACCCAGCAGCCGTGCGCGTGGCCTGCGGCCTTCCCCCCAAAGGGGGGAAGGATCAGAGGGGAGTGCTGCTGCTCGGCACACTCGCCGTCACCAACGCGGCAAGGGTCCCCTAGTTCGGCCCCCTCCTCCCCAGCGGGAGAGTCGCGACTCCAGTCCGGACACCTTCACTTCGGAGGAGGTGCGGAAGCTCGATCAGATGGCCGACGACTCGGACCGGCGCCACACGGAGCTCATGAGCGTGGTGGGGCGCATGCCTGAGGCCATCGAGTCGCTGGCGACCAGTGTGCGCGAGTTCGGGGCAGCAACTGCCGCGACTGGCCGCATGCTAACTGATGCCGTCAAGACCCTGGCGGATGTGATGCGCGCGCACACCAGGACCACAGGGCCACTCACTGCTGCCACACGCGCTGTCTCAGGCAGGCATCGCCAGGGCAGGCGCCGCGCTGGACCATCCCAGCAAGCCGGCCGTCGGCTGATTGCTGCGGATCCTGCAGTGCGGGCCCGGCCGAGTGCCACCGCGCCACAGCACCAGCCAGCGCATCCCAGACGCCTGCTGGCCCACATTGCGCCATCCGTCGCCGCCATTCCCCCTCTGGGCCGTCAAGGGCAAGCGGCTGCAGCTGATGGTGGCCAGGCTCAGGTGCGCCACTCAGGAGACGGCCCCTCGAGGCCCAAACGCCGTGTAGGCCGCCCCCCAGCGGCATCTGGCGGAAGGGCATCTGAGCCTCAGGCGCCTTCCCCCAGCCTCGCAGCAGCCACTGGGCAGAGCTTGCGAAGGAGCAGCAGGCAGGGCAGGGGAGGCAAAATGCTGGCCAAGGTCTCGCCCTCGCGGGCCACTCAGTAGAGGGTGTGGCCAGCTTTCCTTTAATATGGCGGTGGCCATCTTTATTTTGCCCATGGTTGTGCTTTTGGAGGGCTTTTTTTTTGCGTTAGGCCGACGTTGAGGCCCGGTTTCAATAAAGGTGGAGTGGCTCCTCCCCAGTTTGTGGGAGTGAGTCGTTTGTTGGGCTTTTTGTGGGGCCCGTTTATTGTTTTTGGGGATTCATGTGGGAAGGGCTTTTCATTTTTGTTTAATAAAAAATTATCTTTATTCATGCAGTCTCCATGGTTGTTCTTCTTAGTGTTTGTTGGCTTCACCGGCTGAGGGCTTGCGGAGCGGCTGCATTCATCTTCCCTCATGGCCCCTGGCCATTCCCTGACAGGGGGCTTAGAAGTACCGTGTAATAAGGTGGCGTCGTGCGGCCCTTGGCCCTGGTCGCTCCCTCCTGGGAACGTACTCCTGCTCCTCCTCCTCCTCCTCCTCCTCCTCATGCTCCTCCTGCTCCTCCTCCTGAGGTGCTGGTCCAACGTCAGGTGGCAGTGCCTGAGTCCTGCGGATAGCCAGGTTGTGTAGCATGCAGCAAACCACCACAAATTGGGAGACCCGGTCCGGCGAATACTGGAGAGCTCCTCCGGAGCGATCAAGGCAGCGGAACCGCTGCTTGAGGACCCCAATAGTTAGCTCAATGATGTTGCGGGTGGTTTGATGGCTCTCGTTGTAGGCCTCTTCAGCAGCGGTCCTGGGCGCGCGGAGCGGGGTCATGAGCCAGGTGCACAAAGGATAGCCTTTGTCCCCGAGTAGCCATCCTCTTGGGGGAGGCTGTGCCTGGAACATGTCATGCACAGTACTCTGCCGCAGGATAAAGGCATCGTGGCTGCTGCCTGGGAAGCTGGCATTGACTGCCATGATGCGCTGCTTGTGGTCACAGACCAGCTGCACATTCAGAGAATGGTAGCCCTTCCTGTTGCGATACTGCTCGCCATGCTCCAGAGGGGCCCGCAAAGCCACATGCGTACAGTCAATGGCGCCCTGCACCAAGGGGAATTCCCCGAGTCTGGAAAATCCCAATGCGCGCTGATGCTGGCTCTCCAGGGCCATGGGGAAGGAGATGAATTGGCTTCTCCTTCTGAACAGTGCTTCGGTCACCTGGCGGATGCAGCGATGCGCGCCGTACTGGGAGATGTTTGCTATGTCCCCAGCAGCGTATTGGAAGGAGCCGGTGGCATAGAAGTTCAATGCCACTGTCACCTTCACTTCCACCGACAGAGACGTCCTGCACCTGAGCTTTGGCCGCAGATCTCGGCGAAGCAGGTGGCAGATCTCTGCAATCACCCCCTTCCGGAATCGGAGCCTTTTAACACATCGCGCGGCACTCATGTTTAGGTAGGAGCGCTGCTGGCGCTATAGCCTGACTGGGTAAGGCCTACGTGGCCGACGCCTGTAGCCCCCTCTGCCTCTAGCCAGGGCTGCCCCTCTCACAATGCGTCTGCGAGCCCTACGGACATGGAGCTGCAGCTCCGCGTTGGCACCCCATGCAACCCCCATCAAATCCTGGCAAACACTCTAATTTCCAAATGGCCACTTGCAGCGCTGTTGCCTGAGTCCAAAAATACCTGGCTCTTGCTGCTTGAAACCAGTTAGCTATCCTCCTTGTTGTGTCTCCAGAAATGCGTTGCACAAGACTGTTTTCTGAAATAATGGATGGCCTTTATACTGGAGAGGACGGTCCCTTTAATTAGCGCCCCCCGGGGCCCGCGCTGGTTGTGTTGCGTTCCTTTTTCCAAACGCTCCGGCCGCCCGCCGCACAATGGGGCGGTCCGACTGAAGTTTGCAATCGGGGCGGCCAAAGGGCGTTGCACGAGGATGTGACGTCATTTTCTGCGCGCGCATCCGGGCGGGCGCTAAACTTTGCGCCGGCGCTAACGGGCAACTTAATTTGGGGCGGGGCGCAAACTGCGCTGCGCCCGGGCGCTACACGCATAGCGCCCGGAAATCACTTCTCTTAAGGCGCTAACTGCTGGCGCAAGCAACTGAAAATCTAGCCCATTCTCTTTCATAAATGTCTCGTCATTGAACCCACAAAGAAATCAATACATGGTGTCAGAAGTGATTGAAAGAGATGAAGAGAAAAAATCTGAAGTTAAAGCAGCTCTCCACAAATTAGCAAGCCAAAAGAGAACATCGTTGCTTACCATTGGAGAATAGCTAACGAAGTGAAAAAATGGAAGGTTTACACCCACCGGCGACGCTTCAGTTGACAGGTAATGTGGCTGAAAATTGGAGGAGGCTCAAACAACATTTGGGGTTGTATTTATCAGCAATCGGAGCTGACGAGAAAGGTGATAAAATAAAAGTGTCACTGTTCTTACATGTCGTGGGTGATGAAGCGCTGGAGGTGTATAATAACTTCACATTCGCTGCTGATGGAGACAAAATGAAGCTAGATAAAATAATGGAACAGTTTGAGGCCTACTGCATACCTAAACGTAACGTGACATTTGAGAGGCACAGATTTGTCACATGTGTACAGAAAATGGGTGAGACTATTGATCAGTATGTGACTGAACTGAGAAACAGAAGCAAATCGTGTGAATTTGGGGGACTGACAGACTCGCTGATAAAAGACAGACTGGTGTGTGGGATTCCAGATAATGGTCTAAGGGAAAGACTGCTAAGAGAGCAAGATCTAGACCTGGGAAAAGCCATAGCACTGTGTAGGGCTACAGAGACTGTGAAGTTGCAGGCAAAGGAGCTCTCCAGTGACAATAGCTGCAACGTGGATGCAGTGAGAAAGAACGGATACAAACCGTTTAACAAAACGAGCGCCAATGTGAAAAAAGAGGCATGGCCAGCGAACGAAAATGAAAGGGACAATCGAAAGTCATGTAGTCGATGCGGTACACAGCATCCACCAAAAAAGTGTCCAGCATATGGTAAAACATGCAATAGTTGCAACAAAAACAACCATTATGCCCGTTGCTGTAAGAACCAAGCGCAACAAAGCAAGGTCCATACAGTAGATGAAAGCGAGATAGAGGAGTTCTATGTAGATGTTGTGCCTGAAAACAAAAAAGAAGAAAGAGACTGGATGTTGACACTAAAAGTGAATGACATACACATTCCATTTAAATTGGATACTGGAGCACAAGTTAATGTGATATCAGAGACTGATTTTAAGAAAATTAGACCCAGACCAAAGATACATGGAATAAAAGTGAAAGTGACAGGATACACAGGTACTGATATACCAGTGAAAGGAAGATGCATTGTCAAAGTAACACACAAGGACAGAGAGCACACGCTAGCATTAATCGTGGTGCCAAAGGATGTGCAAGCCATACTAGGTTTAAAAGCCTGTGAGAGACTGAACCTGGTAAAGAGAGTCCTCGTTGTGGAAAGCGAAGGAGAGACAGTCTATGATGAACTGAATGTTGCGTACACACCGGGTAAGCTGATGTATACAGCAGACACGTTGTCCAGAGCTGTTGACCCAGGAGAGCCCGCAAACACAGTGAAAAGACTGAGGTACAAGGCAAAAGACAGTGGAACTGACTTCTACCAAAGCATGCTTGTATACCGCACAACGCCGCTCGACTGTGGTATGTCACCAGCCCAACTCCTGATGGGACGTCGGCTAAGGTCAAACCTACCCATCCCGGAGAACCTCCTGAAAACAAAAGAGGGGGAGAAAGTGAGGAAGTTCAAAGAGCAACAGAAAGAAAAGCAAAAGTACTACTATGACAGAGGAACACAAAACCTACCTGAACTCCACACTGGTGACCAAGTAAGGGTCAAAGACAAAACAAACACATGGACTCAGAAGGGAACTGTCCTGAGTGAAGTTCAACCAAGACCATACACCATTCAGACAGATGAGGGTGCTGTTCTGAGAAGAAATCATCGAGATCTTCTCATGGGAGCAGCCACAGCAGGTCAAGAGACTGATACTGTTGAACAAACTGATCACACAGCTGAGAACACATCATCTGAGGCAACAACTCAGATTCAAGGACAATCAATCAGAAAATCCTCAAGACACATGAAGCCTCCTGAGAGACTCATTGAGCAAATTTAAGGACTATTGTTATAGAAGGAAGTAATGTTATCTTATTCTTTCTTCAAGTTCTAGTGTAGTTACATATTTCATGTGAACACACAAAGCAAGGTTAAAAAACCTTGATCATGATAATGATAATGTAAGTTCATTAAGTGTTACAGTTAAAATGCAGATTAATACAAAGAAAACATGTTGTTAGTTAAAAGTAAAATACTTTTGTTTTAAGAAAAGGAGATGTAATGATATCAGCAAATAGAGATGGTATTTGCCTGTTTGATTATGATGCCTTACCAGCATGTTTGTATGCATTGATTGCTTGTGCCTGACCAGCAGAGGGCATGTGACTGAGACAAGCAAGGCAGTTTAGTTTAGTTTCAGTTTCGTTCTAGATGCATCACTAGCTTGATGTCTCCTGTAAATGCTGTATAAAGAGTTGAACAGACTTTAGATTAAAAGACATTGGGCTAGATTTTCAGTTGCTTGCGCCAGCAGTTAGCGCCTTAAGAGAAGTGATTTTTGGGCGCTATTCGTGTAGCGCCCGGGCGCAGCGCAGTTTGCGCCCCGCCCCAAATTAAGTTGCCCGTTAGCGCCGGCGCAAAGTTTAGCGGCCGCCCGGATGCGCACGCAGAAAATGACGTCACATCCTCGTGCAACGCCCTTTGGCCGCCCCGAATCCAAACTTCAGTCAGACCGCCCCATTCTGCGGCTGGCGTCCAGAGCGTTTGTAAAATGGAACGCAACACACCCTGGGGAGCGCAAATTAAAGGGCACTCCTCCTGCACTATAAACGGCAGTCTGCATGTGTTGTGTGGAAGGATCCAGTGTGTTGTTGTGAACGGTGTATTTCTTCTCCTCCTCCTCCTCCTCCTCCTCCTCCTCCCCTCCCCCTCCTCCTCCTCCTCCTCCTCCTCTTCCTCTTCCTCTTCCTCCTCCTCCTCCTCCTAAAAAAACACATGCACCCTTCCCCTTTAAGAGCTCACTGGCACCAGAGTGTCTGCCGTGCGCTGCGCCCGAGCTCGGGTGCTGCGCTCTGCACCGCCGGCTTAGCGCCTAAAGATAGTAGTAGAACGCCTCTTTTAGCGCTCCACCAACCTCTTAGGGCGAAGCCACTGAATTTCCGGCAACGGGGCGCTACTTTGGGGTGGGCGCTACCTTCGGGCGGGCGCTAAGGTTAGCGCCCCAAAACTGTCTATACTGAAAATCTAGCCCTAGGGGCTAGATTTTCAGTCGCTTGCGCCAGCAGTTAGCGCCTTAAGAGAAGTGATTTCCGGGCGCTATACGTGTAGCGCCCGGGCGCAGCGCAGTTTGCGCCCCGCCCCAAATTAAGTTGCCCGTTAGCGCCGGCGCAAAGTTTAGCGCCCGCCCGGATGCGCGCGCAGAAAATGACGTCACATCCTCGTGCAACGCCCTTTGGCCGCCCCGATTGCAAACTTCAGTCGGACCGCCCCATTGTGCGGCGGGCGGCCGGAGCGTTTGGAAAAAGGAACGCAACACAACCAGCGCGGGCCCCGGGGGGTGCTAATTAAAGGGAACGTCCTCTCCAGTATAAAGGCCAGCCTTTTTTCAGAAAACAGTCTTGTGCAACGCATTTCTGGAGACACAACAAGGAGGATAGCTAACTGGTTTCAAGCAGCAAGAGCCAGGTATTTTTGGACTCAGGCCATAGCTCTGCAAGTGGCCATTTGGAAATTAGACTGTTTGCCAGGATTTGATGGGGGCTGCATGGGGTGCCAACGCGCAGCTGCAGCGCCATGTCCGTAGGGCTCGCAGACGCATTGTGAGAGGGGCAGCCCTGGCTAGAGGCAGAGGGGGCTACAGGCGTCGGCCACGTAGGCCTTACCCAGTCAGGCTATACCGCCAGCAGCGCTCCTACCTAAACATGAGTGCCGCGCGATGTGTTAGAAGGCTCCGATTCCGAAAGGAGGTGATTGCAGAGATCTGCCACCTGCTTCGCCGAGATCTGCGGCCAAAGCTCAGGTGCAGGACGTCTCTGTCGGTGGAAGTGAAGGTGACGGTGGCATTGAACTTCTATGCCACCGGCTCCTTCCAATACGCTGCTGGGGACATAGCAAACATCTCCCAGTATGGCGCGCATCGCTGCATCCGCCACGTGACCGAAGCACTGTTCAGAAGGAGAAGCCAATTCATCTCCTTCCCCATGGCCCTCGAGAGCCAGCATCAGCGCGCATTGGGATTTGCCAGACTCGGGGAATTCCCCTTGGTGCAGGGCGCCATTGACTGTACGCATGTGGCTTTGCGGGCCCCTCTGGAGCATGGCGAGCAGTATCGCAACAGGAAGGGCTACCATTCTATGAATGTGCAGCTGGTATGTGACCACAAGCAGCGCATCATGGCAGTCAATGCCAGCTTCCCAGGCAGCAGCCACAATGCCTTTATCCTGCGGCAGAGTACTGTGCATGACATGTTCCAGGCACAGCCTCCCCCAAGAGGATGGCTCATCGGGGACAAAGGCTATCCTTTGTGCACCTGGCTCATGACCCCGCTCCGCGCGCCCAGGACCGCTGCTGAAGAGGCCTACAACGAGAGCCATCAAACCACCCGCAACATCATCGAGCTAACTATTGGGGTCCTCAAGCAGCGGTTCCGCTGCCTTGATCGCTCCGGAGGAGCTCTCCAGTATTCGCCGGACCGGGTCTCCCAATTTGTGGTGGTTTGCTGCATGCTACACAACCTGGCTATCCGCAGGACTCAGGCACTGCCACCTGACGTTGGACCAGCACCTCAGGAGGAGGAGCAGGAGGAGCATGAGGAGGAGGAGGAGGAGGAGGAGCAGGAGTACGTTCCCAGGAGGGAGCAACCAGGGCCAAGGGCCGCACGACGCCACCTTATTACACGGTACTTCTAAGCCCCCTGTCAGGGAATGGCCAGGGGCCATGAGGGAAGATGAATGCAGCCGCTCCGCAAGCCCTCAGCCGGCGAAGCCAACAAACACTAAGAAGAACAACCATGGAGACTGCATGAATAAAAATAATTTTTTATTGCACAAAAATGAAAAGCCCTTCCCACATGAATCCCCAAAAACAATAAACGGGCCCCACAAAAAGCCCAACAAACGACTCACTCCCACAAACTGGGGAGGAGTCACTCCACCTTTCTTCAAACCGGGCCTCAACGTCAGCCTAACGCAAAAAATAAGCCCTCCAAAAGCACAACCATGGGCAAAATAAAGATGGCCACCGCCATATTAAAGGAAAGCTGCCCACACCCTCTACTGAGTGGCCCGCGAGGGCGAGACCTTGGCCAGCCTTTTGCCTCCCCTGCCCGGCCTGCTGCTCCTTCGCAAGCTCTGCCCAGTGGCTGCTGCGAGGCTGGGGGAAGGCGCCTGAGGCTCAGATGCCCTTCCGCCAGATGCCGCTGGGGGGCGGCCTACACGCCGTTTGGGCCTCGAGGGGCCGTCTGCTGAGTGGCGCACCTGAGCCTGGCCACCATCAGCTGCAGCCGCTTGCCCTTGACGCCCCAGAGGGGGAATGGCGGCGACGGATGGCGCAATGTGGGCCAGCTGGCGTCTGGGATGCGCTGGCTGGTGCTGTGGTGCGGTGGCACTCGGCCGGGCCCGCACTGCAGGTTCCGCAGCAATCAGCCGACGGGCGGCTTGCTGGGATGGTCCAGCGCGGCGGCTGCCCTGGCGATGCCTGCCTGAGACAGCGCGTGTGGCAGCAGTGAGTGCCCCTGTGGTCCTGGTGTGCGCGTGCATCACATCCGCCAGGGTCTTGACGGCATCAGTCAACATGCGGCCACTCGCGGCAGTTGCTGCCCCGAACTCGCGCACACTGGTCGCCAGCGACTCGATGGCCTCAGGCATGCGCCCCACCACGCTCATGAGCTCCGTGTGTCGCCGGTCCGAGTCGTCGGCCATCTTATCCAGCTTCCGCACCTCCTCCGAAGTGAAGGTGTCCGGACTGGAGTCGCGACTCTCCCGCTGGGGAGGAGGGGGCCGAACTAGGGGACCCTTGCCGCGTTGGTGACGGCGAGTGTGCCGAGCAGCAGCACTCCCCTCTGATCCTACCCCCCTTTGGGGGGAAGGCCGCAGGCCACGCGCACGGCTCCTGGGTGGCTGGACGCCACTGGTCCCAGAAGCTGCATTGCCCTGCGACAGTTCCTCCAGGCACTTGTCCAGTGAGGAGGTGTCAAGCATTTCCTCCTCTCCTGCGGGACGTGACTGTTCCCCCGAAGGTCCGGCTTGCTCCTCCTCCTCCTCCTGGTCGGAGGTGCTGTCACTGGCAGCTTCAGGGTCCTGGTCGTCACCAGCTGAAAGCAGGAATGCACAAGAGTAGCTTCAGAGTGAGGAGACGGCGTCAGCGAGGGAGTTAGGACTGGTGGGATTCAGCGCATTGGTGGGACAGTGGCAAAGGAGGTAGCTCGGATGGGCCAGTGCGACGCGAGAGGGCCAAAAGGCGAGGTCCTTACCATTGCCGGGCAGTGGAGGGTCGGATACACCGCACGCTGTGGGGACAATCACACGGGCTCCCATGAGCACACACACGCGCTCCTCCAGCCGAGTGAGCTTCTGCAGCTTGGCGCGGCCACCCCTGGCACGGGCCTGGCGATTAAACGCTACTTTAGCCTGCAAGAGAAAGGACGGGCTGTAAGTGCACAGTGAAGCCCTGATGTAGTGTGCACTGCCTCCCATGGTGGAATAGCTTGGACAGAGTGAAGCCCTGATGTAGTGTGCACTGCCTCCCATGGTGGAATAGCTTGGACAGAGTGAAGCCCTGATGTAGTGTGCACTGCCTCCCATGGTGGAATAGCTTGGCCAAAGTGTAGAGTGCCGAATGGCCATTTGATGCTCATGACTGTCCCAATGCTGCTGGCTGAGGGCTGGCCAATAGGACTTTCAGCTCCCTTTGCCCATCATGTCAGGTGTACATGCAAGAATGAGGAGGAGACTGGAAAGGCTACTCACCTTCACAATCCTGGTCAGATCGTTGTATTTTTACGACATTGTTTGTGGGTCCTGGGGGCATCGCCGGTGAACGTCACCCTCTGGGCGATCTGCTTCCAGGCTTTGGTGTAGTCATGGTGGGTTGGATTCCTCCCACTCTCTGGAAACAAGATCTTGCGCCTCACCTCCAGAGCTGTGACCATTATGTCCAGATCACCCTCTGAGAAGCGCAGGGCACGCTGACGGGCCTTCTCTGGCGTTGCCATGACTCCCTGGGGCTGAGCAGCAGTGTTGAGGCCTCTTTGCAAGGCTGCAGTGTGCAGGGCGTGGCAGCAGACCAATTCGTCCCTTCCCCCTTTAACAGCTGGTCGGCACCACGGGGTCTGCTGTCAGTGCAAAAATGACCGCACCCGCGCTGCGCCCCGCCTGGGCGCTATCCCTCTGGACCGCCGGCTTAGCGCCTAAAGGTAGGAGTGGAACGCCTCTTTTAGCGCTCCACCACTCTCTTAGGGCGAAGCCACTGAATTTCCGGCAATGGGGCGCTACTTTGGGGCGGGCGCTAACTTCGGGCGGGCGCTAAGGTTAGCGCCCCAAAACTGCCTATACTGAAAATCTAGCCCATTCTCTTTCATAAATGTCTCGTCATTGAACCCACAAAGAAATCAATACACAGGCTTTAGAGTTTATTTGTGGAGTTCAGTAGGATGACAGCCCTGGGAAAGAAGCTGTTCCTAAATCTGGTCGTACAGGTGCGAATGCATCTGTAGCGTCTCCCAGATGGCAGGAGGGCGAACAGACTGTGGCTGGGGTGGGTAGGGTCTTTGATGATGGACCGTGACCTCCGTAGACAGCGTTTCTGGTATATGTGCTCTATGGTCGGTAGCCGGGTGCCGGTAATGCGTTGGGCAGTTTTGACTACCCGCTGCAGGGCTTTCCGGTCATAGTAGCTACAGCTGCCATACCATACTGTGATACAGTTTGTCAGGATGCTCTCTATAGTGCAGCGGTAAAAGTTAGAGAGGATCAGGGGTGACAGATTACATCCCTTCAGCCTCCTTAGGAAATATAGGCGCTGCTGGGCCTTCTTCACCAGAGAGGAGGTGTTGAGGGACCAGGAGAGGTCTTCCGTGATGTGGACTCCAAGGAACCCTCTCCGTCATCCGGAATTTTTAATCAACCGGCAACACGCCGGTCCCGTCGGTGCCAGATACCAAAGAGTTTCCTATATGTAATAACAGGAGCAGGAGGGATGCACAAAAGGCCAATAGGAGTGGGTAGGGTATGAAAGTTGGAGGAAGTTGCAGGGATAGCGTGGAGCGGGGTCATGGAAGAATTTGAAGACGAGGACAAGGAGTTTACATTCAATGCACTGGGAGACAGGAAGCCAATACAGATCAGGGAGAACAGGAGTGATGGGCGAGCAGGCAGCTGAGTTTTGAACGCCTTGGAGTTTATGGAGCATGAGAGGCCGGCATGGAGGGCACTGAAGAAACTGAGTCTAGAGCTGAAAATGGCATGGATTAGGGTTTTCACTGGCAGTAGGGGTGAGGTAGGGCAGAAAAATCCAGGAAAACCTGTGGGCTTAACTGGCTTCCATGCCCAAATGCCTGATGTGTGCTCTGAGCTGGGAATGTGAACTCATAGAAACATAGAAGATAGGAGCAGGAGTAGGCCATTCGGCCCCTCGAGCCTGCTCCGCCATTCAATGAGATCATGGCTGATCATCCAAATTCAGTACCCTATCCCTGCCTTCTCCCCATATCCCTTGATCCCTTTAGCCTTAAGAAATATATCCAACTCCTTCTTGAATATATTTAATGAACTGACCTCCACCACCCTCTGTGGCAGAGAATTCCACAGGTTCACCACTCTCTGGGTGATGAAATTCCACCTCATCTCAGTCCTAAATGGCTTACCCCTTATCCTTAGACTATGACCCCTGGTTCTGGACTCCCCGGCCATTGGGAACATCCTTCCTGCATCTAGTCTGTCCAGGCCTGACAGAATTTTATAGGTTTCGATGAGATCCCCTCTCAATCATCATTGGGGGGAAAAATTCAGTGGTGCCCCCTTTGGGGCGCTAACATTGCCAGGGCGGTAATTTTAGCTCCCTGAAAAAGTTAGCACCCCTGCGCCGTAAATTCAGTAGTAGCACCCCAAGCAGGAGGCGGCGTGCTACTGGAAGCACTCCCCCTCCCTCTTGGGGCGCTACCAGTGAATCTTGCAGCACTACGTGCAACAGCGCCGTGCTCATCAGCATGTAGCGCCGCGTCATTGCAGGCCTCCCTCCCCTGATTAAAGGGGAGGGGCCTAGCGCTGCGCACACCGGGGCCCTGCTAGACCACCGGGGAGCGGGGTGCCAGGAAAACAGCCCGGCACTCAACAGGAGTACCAAGCTGAGCAATCATGGCCAGCACCCTGAATAAAAAAGGGGAAGGGGACAGGTGCTGGCAGTCGGCCAAAAAAAAATGGCCGCCCGACACCTGCCCTTTAAGTAGCGCCATCGCAGCTGCAAAAACTCCCACTGATCCTGTTGGACATATCGTCCGGCGATAGGTCAGGAGGAGCAACCCAAGGTTGCGGCTGTGGCGCGAGCGGGGTGCTGCGCACGGCAATGACATCATCTCCGGCGGTGCAGCACCGCGGGGCACTACTGGCTACCGCCGCCGCTAACCCCCTGCTTAATTTTGTGGGAGGCATTAGTGGCGCTGCACTCGGGTGCTAGGGGATTTGCGCCCCATTAGCACCCCCCTGGAGCGGTAACGAGAGGTGCAAATCAACCCAATAGTGCAATTTTAGGTACACTGCCTTCAAAGGGACATTAATGCATTAGAGGACATTTTAAAAAAAAGCAACTAAAATGATTCAGGAACGTGAAGCTCTATAGGCATTTTTACCTTGTATATCGAGCACCAGGAGAGCAACACTAAAACACTTATCATGCACCTTTCATATTTATATCGGCCCAGAATTGCTGGAACGGGGCATTTCATGATGAGTGCCCTAAATTGGGTTTTCTACCTCACCCTTCCGATCTTACTATTTTTGTGCTGCAGATTGCTGGAAATGCAAATTGCTAATAGCATGGCAATATTAACAGTGCATTTGGGACCTCATGAATATCAGGGTCAATGGTTTATCTCCTTATCCAAAGAAGTCTAAGGATAGAGAAAAAAGCAGAACCAAACAACAGCGAAGGAAATAGGGTGAATTAGAGTAAAATTAGATACAGAAAGAGAAATAAAGAGAGAAAGGAAAGAGAGTGGATTAAGAGAGGGAGAGAAAAAAGACGGAAAGGAAAAGTAAGGAAAAAATTAAAACATGGGGAGAAATTCGGTATAGCCCCGTTTGGGGCGCTAAAACTTTAAGAGGGAAAAATTTGGTTGGTTAGCGCCTCCCGTTAGTGCCTCCGGGGGGGGCGCTAACGACTTAACGCCCGGGCTTGGTGATATAGTGCAGCCCGCGAAATTGACCTGGCGGTTTGCAGTGGCGCTAAACACTACTGCCTGATCTCCTGCGCCCGGAGATCGTGACATCATCAAAGCGCGCATTGCCCCGGTAGCGCCCCAGACCGGAAATTGATTCTCGCTCCCTGCCTCAGCGCCTGGCGCAAGGAACGACAGGTATAGGGGGACGGTTTGCAGTCGGCTGGGAGCTGGGGGAGCGCTATTTAAAGGCGTGCACTTCCTGCTTTTTCCTGTCAGCAAAATATTCTGCATACGCAGGTTGAGAGAGGGAGAGAGGCATCTGGAGTCATTTAACGCTGTCCTACAAGGAGTTTTGTTCCTCAGCAAGACTGTTCAGGTTCCCATTTCTGTCAGCTTTATTACTACCACATTTAGCAGATTTAATGGGGGCTGTACTAGCATGGGGCCTCGTCCTCTAGCTTCACCGTCAGAGGCAGTGGAAGCGGTGTAGGATTCGCAAAATTGAACATTGTCCTATAAGGGTCTATTGGCAGAAAAGGCCTTAATTTTAAAGACTGTTTTAAAAGAAGCCCAGGAAAAGGGGCACACAAAATGGCCACCAGACCCCGTGACCAGCTTTTTGGGACATTTTAAAATGGTTCCTGCAGTCCACAGACAGCTTTTGTGGATTCAGCCCACAGTAAGTTCTGGAATGCAATACCAGACAGAACCCCATACATATGGATTGGATGCAGATCCAATCAGATCGGCCTGTAGATAAAGGCCATCAAAATGTTTACCCAGACAAAGGGGAAACAGCTTCAAATTCAAAGGGGAACATCAAGACCCATTAAAGACAATACAAGGTCATTCCAGACCAGAGATGGCAGTTACCGGCCATCCCAAAAGTACTTTAAACACAATGACTACCCCTCTGTGCTACAAGCCCGCCAAAAGCTAAACAAAGACTAACCTTGATATGACGGGAGATAAGGGCCTCGATGAGAAGTATAACTGGAGACCCAGGGTAGCTATCTGGAGATGATCGAGTTGAATGTTCGAGAGGGAGGTTGGAGAGAGAGGTTCGAGAGGGAAGATCGAGTCAGCGCCCAGACCCGGGGTAGCTATCAGGAGATCATCGACAAACCCCGGGCCATTTGACAAGATGAAAAGACGGCGACCCTCCAAGAGGAAACCTATATGAAAATGGTCAAACAGTTGGTCTCTCTCCACGCCGACGTCCAGGCCTGCTAACATCCAGCCTGTCCGTGTCCATCACCTCGAGGGAGAAAAGAGTGTGTCGCAGCCCACTGCGTTCCGCTGACCATGTGGAGACAGGATGGCTGAGAGGACCAAAACGCAGACTTCAAAACTTCGATTTTCTAACTGGGACTGGTGAGCATGTTTCTGGCCCCTCATAATCTAATCTAGCTAGGTTTAGGGGGTGGGCATTTTAGGGAATAATTAACAATGAGTTGTTGTCCCTCGATGTTCCGTGTGTTTCCTTATTTCATGGTGAACCTTGTAAAGTATAATATGCCTGTGGATATATTGGTTAGCACTGTATTATGATTTGTTTTTTTCCTCCCATGTACCTTATTTTGGCTTACATTCAATTTTTCCTTTATGCAATAAAATTTCACTTCATTTCATTAAACTTGGTCTACAGAGTATTCTCTGCATTGTAGTTCCTGCCTCAAAGTCCAGTGCACAGAACCTAAGGGGCGAGTGGGTCGAACCACTCGGTAAATTACTGTGCAAAAGAGAGAGGTCTCACCAGAGAGAGAGACCTAGCAAGAGAAAACCCCTTACAGAAAATTTTGTGAATCCTACAGCGGAGAGAGAGAGAGTGGAAAATGTGACCAAAGGGAGGAGGGCCAACAGAGCTCTGCACAGGAGACCTTACCCTCCCAGGGTATTCCAGGAGCAATTCTCATATATCCATCTATCCAAGGAGCAGTGTTTTAGAAGGCTCCGCTTCAGCCAGGAGGTGGTCACAGAGCTCTGCCACCTCCTGCAGCCAGAGCTCGAGCCTCAGCTCAGGACCAAGACGTCTCTGTCGGTGGCAGTGAAGGTGTGTGGTAAAGCACTGTTTGTATTCCACTGTGTACATGCCTGTACATGCCTCGGCTGACTCCTCCCACGAATCCAGGTATAAAGGTGACTACTCCACAGCCCCTTTGTATTCTGGACCGGTCGACCACTCGAGGCACACCTTCATTCTCTTGTTAATAAAAGCCTGTTAATTACTCGCTTAATCTCAGTCTATTGAGTTATTGATAGCGCATCAATTTTATTAAAAAGATTTTTATAATGGAGAAGATCCTCACACCAGCATGCCTGGACTTAGATCATCGGGAGGCGGACTCATCCACCAAGTTTACTCACTGGCTTAGGTGTTTCGAAAAATTCCTGACCGCCTCCACTGCAATCAAATCGGACGAGGACAAACTGGATGTCCTGACCTCCAAAGTGAACCACCGAGTGTACTCGGTCATCCAGGACGCGACCTCGTATGCGGATGCTATCAAGCTCCTCAAGGACCAGTACACGCGCCCAGTGAACGAGGTGTACGCTAGGCACCTCCTGGGGAGTCGTAAACAACAACCTGGGGAATCGACCGAGGAATACCTTCAGGCACTGTCTGTGCTTGGCCGGGCCTGTGGTTGTAAGGATGTAAAGGCCGCCGTGTACACAGAGGAACTTATCCGGGACGCTTTTGTAGCGGGCCACAGGTCCAATTACACCCGACAGCGACTGCTGGAGCAGAGTGACCTCGATCTCAACAAGGCCTCTGAACTCGCACTATCATTAGACGCAGCCTACCGGGGCATGGATGCCTACTCCTCTGCACCGTGGACGCCGCGGGGAACGACAGCCTGGGACACGGTAGGACCGTCTCATAGCGCCGTGCCACCCCAGCCACATCCCAGCAACGGCCCAACTACCGCAGCAGTGTCCCAAGGCCAGACAGCAGTGCCCCAAGGCCAGAAATGCTACTTCTGTGGCCAGGCCAAACACCCCAGAGCGCGCTGCCCGGCGAAAAATGTGATCTGCTCGGGCTGCGGGAAGAAGGGACACTAAGCCAGCGTCTGCAGAGCCAAAGCCACCCCGAACCCCAGCAGCGCCGCGTGTGGGCTGTGCGGGCCGCCATCTTGGGCCTCCCCAGCCATGTGCAAACCACCGGAACAGCAGCCATTTTGGACGCCTCCAGCCACATGGGGATCATGGACGCCGCCATCTTGGACGACAGCCGGGACACAACAGGCCCCCAACACCGCCTCATCTGATACCCGCAGCGACACACCGACCCCTACGCTGGCCTCCGTTACACTGGACCAAGCGAGACCGCACCAGCTGGCCAGTTCCACAATGGACATTAAGGTAAATGGTCACGAAACAATCTGCCTTTTTGACTCTGGGAGCACGGAGAGCTTCATCCACCCCGACACGGTGCGGCGTTGTTCTCTCCCAGTCCTGCCTGCGCACCAGCGGATTTCTATGGCCTCCGAGTCCCAGTCGGCAGACATTGGCGGCTACTGCGTGGTGACACTCGTAGTAGACAGGACTGTGTACGATAATTTTAAACTTCTGGTCCTGCCCGACCTCTGCGCTGCCGTTCTACTGGGGTTAGATTTTCAGTGCCACCTTAAAAGTGTTACGATGGCGTACGGTGGACCCCTCCCCCCACTCACAGTCCGCAGCCAGCAGCTTCCAAATTGCCCGCCGCGCACCAGGTGCAACCTCTCCACACTCAGAGTCACCCCCCCCCCACTGTTTGCTAACCTCACCCCCGACTGTAAGCCCATCGCCACAAAGAGCAGGCGATACAGTGCCGGGGACAGGGTTTTCATTAAAACCGAAGTGGAGCGGCTCCTGAAGGAAGGGATTATTGAGGGCAGCACCAGCCCCTGGTGAGCCCAGGTTGTGGTCATTAAGACCGGCGAGAAGCAGCGCCTGGTCATCAACTACAGCCAGACAATAAATCGCTACACCCTGCTGGACGCTTACCCACTCCCCCGCATAGCTGATATGGTCAACCAGATCGCGCAGTACCGTGTCTTCTCGACCATTGACCTGAAATCAGCATACCACCAGCTCCCTATCCGCCCTGAGGACCGCCAGTATACTGCTTTTGAGGCAAACGGCCGCCTCTATCACTTCCTTAGGGTTCCCTTTGGCGTCACCAACGGGGTCTCCGTCTTCCAAAGGGAGATGGACCGGATGGTCGATCAAAATGCGTTGCAGGCCACTTTCCCATATCTGGACAATGTGACCATCTGCGGCCATGACATGCAGGACCATGACGCAAACCTCGAAAAATTCCTCTGCACCGCCAAACTCCTCAACCTGACGTATAACAAGGAGAAGTGCATATTCCGCACAACCCGCCTCGCCATCCTTGGCTGTGTTGTGGAACACGAAGTCATCGGCCCTGAACCCGACCGGATGCGTCCCCTTATGGAACTCCCACTGCCCCACTGCCTCAAGGCCCTGAAGAGGTGCCTAGGGTTTTTCTCTTATTACGCCCAGTGGGTCCCCTACTATGCGGACAAGGCCCGTCCGCTGATCAAGTCCACCTCTTTTCCCGTGACGGCAGAGGCCCGCTTAGCCTTCCACCGTATCAAGGAAGACATTGCCAAAGCCACCATGCATGCAGTGGATGAATCCATCCCCTTCCAGGTGGAAAGCGACGCATCCAACTTTGCCCTGGCCGCTACCCTCAATCAGGCGGGGAGACCCGTGGCCTTCTTTTCACGAACCCTCCAGGGCCCGGAGACCAGACACTCCGCTGTTGAGAAGGAGGCCCAGGCTATTGTGGAGGCTGTGCGTCATTGGAGGCACTACCTGGCCGGAAAACGATTTACCCTGCTCACTGACCAGCGTTCAGTTGCTTTCATGTTTAACAACAAGCAGAGGGGCAAAATCAAAAACAACAAGATCTTGAGGTGGAGAATCGAACTTTCCACCTACAATTACGAGATCTTGTATCGGCCCGGGAAGCTCAATGAACCCCCGGATGCTCTATCACGTGGCACCTGCGCCAGCGCGCAGATCGATAGACTGCGGGCCCTCCACAATTACCTCTGCCACCCGGGGGTCACCAGGTTCTTCCACTTCATCAAGGCCCGCAACCTGCCTTACTCCATTGAGGAGGTCAGGACCATGACCAGGAACTGCCAAGTCTGCGCTGAGTGCAAACCGCACTTTTACAGACCAGACAGGGCTCACCTGATAAAAGCCACTCGCCCCTTTGAGCGCCTGAGCGTTGATTTTAAAGGGCCTCTCCCCTCCTCCGACCGCAATGTGTACTTCCTCAATATTATTGATGAGTACTCCCGTTTCTCGTTCGCCATCCCCTGCCCGGACATGACCAGTGCCACGGTCATTAAATGTCTGAACGACCTCTTCACCCTGTTCGGTTTCCCCAGCTATATCCATAGCGACCGGGGCTCATCGTTTATGAGCGACGAACTCCGTCAGTACCTGCTAGCTAGGGGTATTGCCACAAGCAGGACCACCAGTTACAATCCCCGGGGAACGGACAGGTGGAAAGAGAGAATGCGACAGTTTGGAAGGCCGCCCTGCTAGCCTTAAAGTCTAGGGGCCTTCCGACCTCCCGCTGGCAGGATGTGCTCCCCGATGCGCTCCACTCTATTCGGTCACTGCTCTGCACTGCCACTAACACCACCCCTCATGAGAAAATGTTTGTCTTCCCAAGGAAGTCCACATCGGGGACATCGCTACCGCCATGGCTGACGTCCCCAGGGCCGGTCCTACTGAGAAGACACGTGAGGACCCATAAAACGGACCCCCTGGTCGAGAGGGTCGACCTCCTCCACGCCAACCCCCAGTATGCTTACATTGCGTACCCGGACGGGCGGGAGGACACAGTCTCCATAAGAGACCTCGCACCCTCAGGGGCCGCAGTAACCCACCACCCACTACCACCCCCCCCCATGATCCGATATCCAGCCCCAGCAGACGGCAGGCCTGGGCCCCGTGACCCGCTCGACATCTACGAGGACTGCACACCAGTGCCCCAGCCTACGCGGGACTCGACGCCGGAAGCTTCACTACCCCTGCCGTCGCCACGTCGATCACAGCTGCAGACAAGACCTCCGGAGAGACTCCAATACACTAACTTTTAATACACTTCACCCCGCCGGACTCATTTTTAAACAAGGGGTGAATGTGGTAAACCACTGTTTGTATTCCACTGTGTACATGCCTGTACATGCCTCGGCTGACTCCTCCCACGAATCCAGGTATAAAGGTGACTGCTCCACAGCCCCTTTGTATTCTGGACCGGTCGACCACTCGAGGCACACCTTCATTCTCTTGTTAATAAAAGCCTGTTAATTACTCGCTTAATCTCAGTCTTTTGAGTTATTGATAGCGCATCAAGGTGACAGTGGCTCTCAAGTTCTATGCCAGCGGCTCCTTCCAGGCTTCAACAGGGGATATTGCGAACATCTCCCAGTTCGCTGTCCATTGCTGCATCTGGGAGGTCACAAATGCTCTGTACAAAAGAAGAAGGGAGTACATCTCTTTCCCCATGACCTGAGACAAACAGCGTGAACATGCATGTGGCTTCGCTAGGATAACGGGTTTCCCCATGGCTCAGGGCGCCATTGGCTGCATGCACATGACATTGCGGGCACCTCATGAAAATGCAGATGGTTTCCGCGACCGCAAAGGCTTCCACTCTCTGAACGTCACAGACAGCACATCCTCGCTGTCAGTGCCTGCTATCCTGGCAGCAGCCACAATGCATTCATCCTGCACCAGACTGGTGGCCCAGACCTGTTCCAACCACCGCATCAAGCTCGCGGCTGGCTCCTCGGGGACAAGGGTTATCCACTCTGCACCTGGCTGATGACACTACTCCGTAACCCCAACACTCCTGCTGAGCTCGCATACAATGAGAGCCATAGTGTCACTAGGAACCTCATTGAGCAGACGATTGGCATGCTGAAGCAACGGTTCCAGTGTCTTGACCACTCTGGAGGAGCCCTGCAGTACTCCCCCGACTAAGTATCGGTTTTCATTGTTGTGGGCTGCATGCTTCATAACCTCACCATTCTGAGGACACAGCCATTGCCACCAGGGATTGGTGGACCACCTCAGGAGGAGGGGGAGGAGGAGGATGAAGAGGAAGATGAGCAGCAACAACTTTGGAGGGAGGCACTCAATGTTGCTTCTGCACGGGCTGTTCGTGAACGCCTCATATGAATGACAGAGAAGATGGCTTTTGAGATCAACAAGCACATCATTACAGCCATCCCACAGCCCCTATTACCAGGCAAAGTTCCAATGAGTAATATGAGGAAATTTATAACGTTTCAATAAATGTTTTTATTTTTCTGACCAACTGTGTCTTATTAAGCACAACCAATAACAAACAAACACAACAATTCATTAACAAACAAAACTGGTTCTTACCATATCAAAATAAGTCTTAACAGAGTGAACAATATATTTACATACATATCCAACTTTGGTACAAACATTCCCCCCCATATGTTAGAAAAATGTTACTTATTCGCCCTTCTTGAATGATTTCCCTCCCCTTCGCATTTCCCCCCTTCCAACACCACTGCTCCTCCGTAATGTGGCCCCAGTGGCTGCAGCAAGGCTGGCAGAAGGCTGCTGAATGTCGGATCCAGAGACTGCAGATGGCCTTGAAGGATGCCCTCGACCAGCTCTGGGCCTGGAGGGCCCGGCTGCAGACTGCACCAACTCTGCATGGGCAGCAGCGGTCTGGGCTGGCTGGGTTACAGGCTGTGGCAAGTGCAATGGCAGAGTGGCAGTGGTGGCAGCAGGAATGCTGTCATCCTGAGATAGGGCAACACCTTCCTGCTCGACCGACACACTGCCACTCCCCCGGGGCAGAATCTCAGCATCTGGAGCAATCTGCTCGAGCACAGATTGCTGGCCTGCTGCGGCACCGTGAGATCCCCGATGGACAGTGGTCGACCCAGCGACAATCGCAGCAGTCAGCACTTGCTTGGCATCAATCTGAGACTGCATCAGAGCAGTCTGAAACTGGATGGCACCAACCAATGACTTGATACCAGCACTCGACCCATTACACGCAGCATGGGGTCTGAGCCCCCATGATCTCTCTGCAATTCAACCATCCTCTGCAATGAGGCAAGGATTGGTTCGAGTGTTTGTGCACAGATGACAGCTGTGCTGGCGGCGGACTCCTCCACGCTCCTAGTCAGTGCATCCATGCTGTCGGGCACCCTTACCATTGCACCCATGAGTTCAGTATGCATGCTCATCGCCTAAGTATTCATCGCCGCAATATCGAGGTCCTCATCCAAGTCCTGTGCAGCAGAACATGTGCGCGTACTCACCCTCCGGGGAGATGGCCCCCTAGATTCCCTTCCCTCATGGCATTGCTGCAGCCCGCTGGGTCCCGGAGCTTCACCCACATCAGATCCAAATCCCCTGCTCCCCTCCAGTGAACATGTGGCCCCATTATTGGGTGCCTCGCCCTCGGGAGACGCAGGCGGTGAGTCTCCCGCTTCGTGTTCCTCCTACTCGCCCTGCCACTGGGATGCTGAGGGACAGACTGGTCAGATGGTGGCTGATTATCTGAAAGCAGGACGGTACAAGAGTGGGTTTAACGCGAGGGCAGGGGGACAGGAAGGGAGCAAGGAATGGAGACATTATAATTAGATGGAAAGTGGGAAAGGCTGGTGTTGTGAGGGGGGAGTGGTATGAGAGGAGATAAAGATGATGAACATACCGTTGCTGTCCCCAAGGGGGTCGACCACTCCAACTACCACAGCACCCACGATGTGACTCGCGATGAGTCTGTGAACTCACTCCTCCAGCTGTGTGAGGGGTTGCAGCTCCACCTGACCTCCTCCCGTGCATTGTTGCTCCCTCTTGTTATGTGAAAGCTTGGTCTGCAAGAAAAAGGAGAGTGTGTGAATGATTGTGCATCCATGTGTTTGGCAGATGTGCCTACCATAGTTGAATAGCCGTTAATGTCTGCAAGGTGTGAGATGTGGATGTGACTTTTAGTAGATGGGCATAGTTGTTGGGTGAGTGTTGGGGATTTGGTACTTTACACCATCTGTGGACAGAGTGAGGTTGAGATGGTGGGATGTAGGGGTATTTCAAGCATCTACTCACCTTGAACACCCGAGTGAGGTCGTTAAACTTCTTACGGCACTGCGTGTACGTCCTTTGGAACAGGCTCCTGGATGAAATGTACTGGGCAACCTCCCTCCATACCCTTGTAAACTCCCGGGGCTATGGCCTCCTGCCAGTGTCTGGAAACAACACTGCCTGTCAATATTTCACACCGACAACCAGAGCCACCAATGCCTGGTTGCTAAACCAGCGAGCTCTCTCCTTGGGCCTCTGAGTAGCCATGATAATCTTTGATGAAGATTTGCACCTCCTTACAGGCCCAGGTCAAACGCAGCAATGATCAGGGTGAGGCTGTGCAGCATGATGGTCCCTCCACTTTAAGAACTGCAAGGCGCCAGTATGTTTGTAGTACGAGGTAATTGACATCGCCTGAGCTTGAGTAGCGCTCTGAGGTAGCGCCCTGTTCCCCGATGTGTGTATCGCTTGATTTAGCGCTCCAATCATCTCCAGGGGCGCTGGAGTCGAATTTCCCGGTCGCCGGCAATAATTTGCTCCAGGCGCTAAATTTTGCACCCAGTCGATATTAGTGCCCCAAAATGGGCGATACCGAATTTTTCCCCCTAAAAGTTGAAAAATTAGCGGCAGACGTTAATCATTCTCGCCTCCCGCGGAATTCAATTTTAGCGCTCCAAAAGGGAAGAAGAGCGCTAAATCAAGCGCTAACCACTTCTCTTAGGGCGCTAAAGTCTGAGAGCGGGGCGGTAGTGGCAGAGTGCTAAACAATTTCGAGCACATTGTAAACTGCACTCTTTCATCACAGATGCTGCTTTCCTCGCTTAAAGGGAAGGGCCAATGATGCTGCACAAGCTAGTTGTCATCAGTTCTGTTTTGAAAGGCGACCTGGACGACTGCCATTACAGCCCCAAACACTCTCACAAAGTGGAGGGCTTGGACATCTCACACCAATGAAACAGTAAAAACTTTGCACAGGCACCAGACTGGTGCAAATAATAAAGGTTGCGCTAGCTGAAAAGCATTCCCTTTAATTACCGCACCCGAAGCGACCAGCCAAGTTCACAATGCCTCCTCTTGCTGGCATTGTGAGCGCGAGACGCTAAAGCAGGGGGCGAGAATCAATTTTTCATCCAGGGCAATAACAGGGCGCTGTGCACCTTATAGGTCACGATCCGCGAGGCGCTAGAGACCCAGGTGCTAAGAGTTAGCGCCAGCGCTAAACCAGCACTGAAGTTCGCGGGCATCGCTGCATTCGCCACGCCCAGGCACTAATCCCTTAGCACCCCATTAGCGCCCCCGCCAGGCACTAATGGGAGGCGCTAACATATCGAATTTCATACCTATAGGAACAATTTACTACCTGTGGCCTCCAAGGCTGAGTGGCATATCAAGACCATAAATCACGTCATTAACTGTACCCTTATGACATGAATTACCAGTCCTAAATGGTTGCAGCGAGATTAATTTGTATTAACAGCATAAATCCAGCAATTTCCTAACAGACAATGGAGAGGCTCACAGCGAGATGGTAATTCTTTCAGTTTTGGCGAGGCTTACTGCGGAGCAGCCCAAATCGTCCAGCAATTTGTGGCAAATCGGTGCATTTCTTCTTTGCCACAAATTAATGGGGGGTTTTTACACTCTAATAATGGCAATTTCTGGGCCATCATCATTTACCTCCACTCCTCCGTTGGCCAATTGGATCCTGATTCAGAAAACTGAAACTTAAGTCTAAGAATTCTGGCCGATTTTTGGCTCAGAATGGCGGAATCTGAGTGGGGAAGGAGGAATTTGGGAAGAGACTGCTTTTATCAGGTTTCTGCTCCTCTCTGGCCACTTAAAGAACTCCACTGGAAGGAGCGCAAGCATTTCTTACACAGACCCCCCTCCACCCCTGTCGTAACATCACATTTGGAGGTGAGACTGGTGGGATGCCAGGCTCCCCTAGAAATCTCACCTGTTCCACCCAGCATACGGTCAACAGTAAGTAGGCCAGCAAATCACAAATTATGAAAGTGAATTTAATAAACCTGGTAATTTATGGGTTAGCACCAGGAAAAATTATCACTGAAAGTGCCGGATTGTCATGAAAACTCAACTGCCCCTTTAAGAGACCCCCTTTAGGGTAGGGAACCTGCTACCTCTACCCAATCTGGCCTACACATGACTTCATTTCCACAATATGTTCAGGCACCATAACTTTGCTGGAAGAGCCTGAAGAAACCCTGGCAAAATGGTGTAAACAGGGCAGCCAGTCGGACAGAAGTCCCACCGCACTGCACTTTCAGCAGCAGATTGCGGAGCCAAGAATTTCTAGGCTTTAGTCTTTTCTGCTTGTGCATAAGAAAATTAGATGGGGAGGCCTGGCAATGTATCCCTGCCCTTACCACCACTGACCTGGATTTCCCTTCCTTCCCCATCACAGGGAAGTAGGTTTCCAAGCCCAGACCATTCCACCGCACATATTAATGATTAGGAGGTGGGACTTGGCTATCCATCCCATTTCTTTCCCTACAACAGCTGCGAGTACCAACGCCAGGGACCACTAGGAGAGGGACCTAACATGAGTGGCAATGGCACCAATCCCGTTCAGCCGAATGTAAGTGGGAGAGGGCCTCGTAGTAGACTTCTCTCCCTCTCTTAAAGCTCTTTTATTTCTTTTCATAGGTTATTCTTCTCATGGAGAGTCTTGTCAAATTGAAAAAAAACTTTTACCCCTTTAACTGTGTGCCCCCCCCCCCCCACTCTCCTTTTAGTGCTGTAAAGACTTGTTCCTCACTCATAATGCCAGGCCCCCTTTTGGTGACAGAGATTCCACTAGTAGTTCACACTGCATGCAAAATGAGCCCCAACCCAGTAAAATGGGTCATGGTGGCAGACAGATGTCCTGCCTTGACTCTCCTCCCGAGAAGATCTACCACCCTCTCACAAGGCAATTAGAGATGTGCAATAAGTGTGTTTTTTCCAGCATCATCTACATCCCAGAACAAAAAAATGTTCAGCTTGTAAGCTGATGACACCCAACTCTATCTCTCCACTAATTCCTTCAACCCAGGGCCACTTATGTGCTGTCAGGCTATCTAACTGACATTAAGTCCTGGATGACTGAAAGTTTCCTCCAACTGAATGATGGAACAATGGAAGATATTGTTTATGAGCCCTGTCATAAACTCCACTACCTTGCCACCTTTCTGACCACTTGCTCAGGCTGAATAAGACCATGCAAAACCTGGACATCCTGTGGGACACAGAGTTGAGCTTCAAACTATTATCTCTCCCCAAAACTACTTACTTTCACCTCTGTAGTATCGCCTGCCTAAGTCCCACCTCACTTCAATTACTGAAAATCTTGATGGCCAACCACTCTCCTTCCTCCATAAACCCAACTTGTACAAAATTCAGCTGCTTGAGTCCTGTCCCACATTAAGGCTCATTTGCCCAACCCTCTGTCCCCGGTCCTATTCTTGTATGTAGGACCTTGCTGTGTGTAATTTGGCTGCTGTGTTTGTCTTCATAACAACAGTGACTGCAATTAAAAACATTAATTCATTGACTGTGAGGCACTATAGGACGTACTGAGGATGTGAAAAGCACAATATAAATGCAATCTTTAAAAGCCTTCTCAAACCTCACCTTTTTGATCAAGCTTTCAATCACCTATTCTAACTCTCTGTTCCTCTTTATTGTTCCCTTTATGGAGCACCTTGTGACATTTTTTACGTAAAAGGTGCTATGCAAATATAAATTGTTGTTATTCCTACACTTTATAAATACTTCATTGGCTGTAAAGTGCTTTGGGATGCTCTTAGGTCATGAAAGGCACTATATAAAAGCAGGTCTTTCTTTTATTTTCTTGTTGTTATGAATGACCGGTTGATCTGTTTCTGGTGGTGCTAATTAAAGGAGGAACACTGGCCAAGCAGGAGAAGCAGGAAAACTTGTTACTCTCCATCAAAAAAAACCATGAAACTATCGGATTATCGTAAAAACCCACCTGGTTCACTAATGTCCTTTAGGGAAGGAAATCTGCTGTCCTCACCTGGTCTGGCCTATATGTGACTCCAGACCCACAGCAATGTGGTTGACTCTTAACTGCCCTCTGA
Source organism: Somniosus microcephalus (assembly GCF_052327205.1). Taxonomy (NCBI): domain Eukaryota; kingdom Metazoa; phylum Chordata; class Chondrichthyes; order Squaliformes; family Somniosidae; genus Somniosus; species Somniosus microcephalus. The sequence goes on along the minus strand of NC_140988.1, from coordinate 238,021,974 downwards.
AATGGCCTAGCAAACCACTCAGTTGTAACAAACCGCTACGAAAAACAATAAGAAGAATAAAACTGGATGGACAACCCAGCATCGACCGAGGCATCAGGTTCGGATGCGACACCCAGCCCAGTCGATCCTGCAAAGTCCTCCTCGCTAACATCTGGGGACTTGTGCCAAAATTGGGAGAGCTGTCCCACAGATTAGTCAAACAACAGCCTGATGTCATGCTTACAGAATCATACATTTCAGCCAATGTTCCAGACTCCTCCATTACCATCTCTGGGTACGTCCTGTCCCACCAGCAGGACAGACCCACCAGAGGTGGTGGCACAACGGTATACAGTGGAGAGGGAGTGCTCCTGGGAGTCTTCAACATTGACTCTGGACCCCATGAAGTCTCATGTCTTCAGGTCAAGCATGGGCAAGAAATCCCCCTGCTGATTGCCACCTACGTACCGTCCCCCCTCAGCTGATGAATCAATACTCCTCCATGTTGAACACCACTTGGAAGAAGCACTGAGGGTAGCAAGGGCACAGAATGTACCCTGGGCAGGGGCCTTCAATGTCCATCACCAAGAGTGGCTCAGTAGCACCACTACTGACCGAGCTGGCTGAGTCCTGAAGGACATAGCTGCCAGACTGGACTTGCGGCAGCTGGTGAGATAGCCAACATGAGGGAAAAACCTACTTGACCTCGTCCTCACCAATCTACCTGTCGCAGATGCATCTGTCCATGACAGCATTGGTAGCAGTGACCACCGCACAGTCATTGTGGAGAAGAAGTCCCATCTTCACACTGAGGACACCCTCCATCATGTTGTGTGGCACTACCACCGTGCTAATTGGGATAGATTCAGAACAGATCTAGCAGCTCAAAACTGGGCATCAATGAGGCGCTGTGGGCCATCAGCAGCAGCAGAATTGTATTCCACCACAATCTGTAACCTCATGGCCCAGCATATCCCTCACTCTACTATTACCATCAAGCCAGGGGACCAACCCAGGTTCAATGAGGAATGCAAAAGAGCATGCCAGGAGCAGCACTAAACATACCTTAAAAAAAATGAGGTGCCTGACGTAATAAAACTCACTACGCACTTCGTTTGAGCATAAAGCAAGGCTTTAATCAACTTATTTCAGAACATAGATACATAGATACATAGAAGATAGGGGCAGGAGTAGGCCATTCGGCCCTTCGATGAGATCATGGCTGATCATCCAAATTCAGTACCCGGTCCCTGCCTTCTCCCCATATCCCTTGATCCCTTTAGCCTTAAGAAATATATCCAACTCTTTCTTGAATATACTTAATGAACTGGCCTCCACCGCCCTCTGTGGCAGAGAATTCCACAGGTTCACCACTCTCTGGGTGAAGAAATTCCTCCTCATTTCAGTCCTAAATGGCTTACCCCTTATCCTTAGACTATGACCCCTGGTTCTGGACTCCCCGGCCATCAGAAACATCCTTCCTGCATCTAGTCTGTCCAGGCCTGACAGAATTTTATAGGTTTCGATGAGATCCCCTCTCAATCTTCTAAACTCCAGTGAGTATAAGCCCAATCGACACAATCTCTCCTCATACGTCATTCCTGCCATCCCACGTATCAGCCTGGTGAATATTCACTGCACTCCTTCCATGGCAAGAACGTCCTTCCTCAGGTAAGGCGACCAAAACTGCACACAATACTCAAGGTGTGGTCTCACCAAGGCCCTGTACAACTGCAGCAAGACATCCTTGTTCTTGTACTCGAACCCTCTTGCTACGAATTCCAACATACCATTTGCCTTCTTAACCGCCTGCTGCACCTGCATGCTTACCTTCAGCGACTGGTGTACAAGAACACCCAGGTCTCTTTGCACTTCCCCTTCTCCCAATCTATTACCATTCAAATAATAATCTGCCTTCCTGTTTTTGCCACCAAAGTGGATAACCTCACATTTATCCACATTATAGTGCATTTGCCATGTTTCTGCCCAATCACCCAGCCTGTCCAAATCGTGCTGGAGTTTCACGACATCCTCCTCACAGCATACCCTCCCTCCCAGCTTTGTGTAGTCTGCAAATTTGGAGATGTTACATCCAATTCCCTCGTCCAGATCATTAATATATATTGTGAACAGCTGGGGTCCTAGGACCGATCCTTGCGGTACCCCACTAGTCACTGCCTGCCACTTGGAAAACGACCCGTTTATTCCAACTCTTTGCTTTCTGTCCGCCAACCAGTTCTCTATCCAAGCCAATACCTTGCCCCCAATCCCATGTGCCTTAATTTTGCACGCTAATCTCTTATGCGGGACCTTATCGAAAGCCTTCTGAAAGTCCAAATACACCACATCCACTGGTTCTCCCTTATCTATTTTACCAGTTACATCCTCAAAAAATTCCAGTAGATTAGTCAAGCATTTACCTTTTGTAAATCCATGTTGACTTTGTCCGATCCAGTCACTGCTTTCCAAGTGCTCTGCTATTACATCTTTTATAATGGACTCTAGCATTTTCCCCACTACCGATGTCAAGCTTACCAGTCTATAATTCCCCGCCTTTTCTCTACCACCTTTTTTGAATAGTGGGGTAACATTAGCTACCCGCCAATCCATGGGTACCGTTCCAGAGTCTATCGAGTTCTGGAAGATGACCAGCAATGCATCTACTATTTCTAGGGCCACTTCCTTAAGTACCCTGGGATGTAGATTATCAGGCCCTGGGGATTTATCGGCCTTCAGTCCCATCAATTTTCCTAACACCATTTCCCTACAAATACTGATTTCTTTCAGTTCCACCCTTTCATCAGACCCTATGTTCCCCGGCATCTCTGGGAGGTTATTTGTGTCCTCCATTGTGAAGACAGAACCAAAATATGTATTTAGTTGGTCTGCCATTTCTTTGTTCCCCATTATAAATTCCCCCGATTCTGACTGCAAGGGACCTACGCTTGACTTCACCAATCTTTTTCTCTTCACATATCTATAAAAGCTTTTACAGTCAGTTTTTATGTTCTCTGCAAGCTTACTCTCATATTCTATTTTCCCTTTCTTAATTAATCCCTTTGTCCTCCTTTGTTGAATCCTAAACTGCTCCCAATCCTCAGGATTATTGCTTTTTCTGGCCCTCTGATGCACTATCAATTACTCAAAAGACTGAGGTTAAGCGAGTAACTAACAGGCTTTTATTAACAAGAGAATGAAGGTGTGCTTCGAGTGGTCGACCAGTCCAGAATACAGAGGGACTGTGGAGCAGTCACCTTTATACCTGGACTCGTGGGGGGAGTCAGCCGAGGCATGTACAGACATGTACACAGTAGAATACAAACACCCACACAGGCAGGTATAACAGTGGTTTACCACATTCACCCCTTGTTTAAAAATGAGTCCGGCGGGGTGAAGTGTATTAAAAGTTTGTGTATTGGAGTCTCTCCGGAGGTCTTGTCTGCCGCTGTGATCGACGTGGCGACGGCAGGGGTAGTGAAGCTTCCGGCGTCAAGTCCCGCGTAGGCTGGGGCACTGGTGTGTAGTCCTCATGGGTGTCGAGCGGGTCGCGGGGCCCAGGCGTGCCGTCTGCTGGGGTTGGATATTGGATCGTGGGGGGGGGTGGTAGTGGGTAGTGGGTTACTGGGGCCCCCGAGGGTGCGAGGTCTCGTATGGAGACTGTGTCCTCCCACCCGTCCGGGTACGCAAATTAAGCATACTGGGGGTTGGCGTGGAGGAGGTCGACCCTCTCGACCAGGGGGTCCATTTTATGGGTCCTTGCGTGTCTTCTCAGTAGGACCGGCCCTGGTACGTCAGCCATGGCGGTAGCGATGTCCCCGATGTGGACTTCCTTGGGAAGACAAACATTTTCTCATGAGGGGTGGTGTTAGTGGCAGTGCAGAGCAGTGACCGAATAGAGTGGAGCGCATCGGGGAGCACATCCTGCCAGCGGGAGGTCGGAAGGCCCCTAGACTTTAAGGCTAGCAGGGCGGCCTTCCAAACTGTCGCATTCTCTCTTTCCACCTGTCCGTTCCCCCGGGGGTTGTAACTGGTGGTCCTGCTTGTGGCAATACCCCTAGCGAGCAGGTACTGGCGGAGTTCGTCGCTCATAAACGATGAACCCCGGTCGCTATGGATATAGCTGGGGAAACCGAACAGGGTGAAGAGGTCGTTCAGACATTTAATGACCGTGGCACTGGTCATGTCCGGGCAGGGGATGGCGAACGGGAAACGGGAGTACTCATCAATAATATTGAGGAAGTACACATTGCGGTCGGAGGAGGGGAGAGGCCCTTTAAAATCAACGCTCAGGCGCTCGAAGGGGCGAGTGGCTTTTATCAGGTGAGCCCTGTCTGGTCTATAAAAGTGTGGTTTGCACTCAGCGCAGACTTGGCAGTTCCTGGTCATGGTCCTGACCTCCTCAATGGAGTAAGGCAGGTTGCGGGCCTTGATGAAGTGGAAGAACCTGGTGACCCCCGGGTGGCAGAGGTCATTGTGGAGGGCCCGCAGTCTATTGATCTGCGCGCTGGCGCAGGTGCCACGCGATAGAGCATACGGGGGTTCATTGAGCTTCCTGGGCCGGTACAAGATCTCGTAATTGTAGGTGGAAAGTTCGATTCTCCACCTCAAGATCTTGTCGTTTTTGATTTTGCCCCTCTGCTTGTTGTTAAACATAAAAGCAACTGAACGCTGCTCAGTGAGCAGGGTAAATCTTTTTCCGGCCAGGTAGTGCCTCCAATGACGCACAGCCTCCACAATAGCCTGGGCCTCCTTCTCAACAGCGGAGTGTCTGGTCTCCGGGCCCTGGAGGATTCGTGAAAAGAAGGCCACGGGTCTCCCCGCCTGATTAAGGGTAGCGGCCAGGGCAAAGTCGGACGCGTCGCTTTCCACCTGGAAGGGGATGGATTCGTCCACTGCGTGCATGGTGGCTTTGGCAATGTCTTCCTTGATACGGTGGAAGGCTAAGCGGGCCTCTGCCGTCAAGGGAAAAGAGGTGGACTTGATCAGCGGACGGGCCTTGTCCGCATAGAAGGGGACCCACTGGGCGTAATATGAGAAAAACCCTAGGCACCTCTTCAGGGCCTTGAGGCAGTGGGGCAGTGGGAGTTCCATAAGGGGACGCATCCGGTCGGGGTCGGGACCGATGACTCCATGTTCCACAACACAGCCAAGGATGGCGAGGCGGGTTGTGCGGAATATGCACTTCTCCTTGTTATACGTCAGGTTCAGGAGTTGGGCGGTGCAGAGGAATTTTTCGAGGTTTGCGTCATGGTCCTGCATGTCATGGCCGCAGATGGTCACATTGTCCAGATATGGGAAAGTGGCCTGCAACGCATTTTGATCGACCATCCGGTCCATCTCCCTTTGGAAGACGGAGACCCCGTTGGTGACGCCAAAGGGAACCCTAAGGAAGTGGTAGAGGCGGCCGTTTGCCTCAAAGGCAGTATACTGGCGGTCCTCAGGGCGGATAGGGAGCTGGTGGTATGCTGATTTCAGGTCAATGGTCGAGAAGACGCGTTACTGCGCGATCTGGTTGACCATATCAGCTATGCGGGGGAGTGGGTAAGCGTCCAGCAGGGTGTAGCGATTTATTGTCTGGCTGTAGTCGATGACCAGGCGCTGCTTCTCGCCGGTCTTAACGACCACAACCTGGGCTCGCCAGGGGCTGGTGCTGCCCTCAATAATCCCCTCCTTCAGGAGCCGCTCCACTTCGGTTTTAATGAAAACCCTGTCCCCGGCACTGTATCGCCTGCTCTTTGTGGCGATGGGCTTACAGTCGGGGGTGAGGTTAGCAAACAGTTGGGGGGGGGTGACTCTGAGTGTGGAGAGGTTGCACCTGGTGCGCGGCGGGCAGTTTGGAAGCTGCTGGCTGCGGACTGTGAGTGGGGGGAGGGGTCCACCGTACGCCATCGTAACACTTTTAAGGTGGCACTGAAAATCTAACCCCAGTAGAATGGCAGCGCAGAGGTGGGGCAGGACCAGAAGTTTAAAATTATCGTACACAGTCCCGGCTACTACGAGTGTCACCACGCAGTAGCCGCCAATGTCCGCCGACTGGGACTCAGAGGCCATAGAAATCCGCCGGTGCGCAGGCAGGACTGGGAGAGAGCAACGCCGCACCATGTCGGGGTGGATGAAGCTCTCCGTGCTCCCAGAGTCAAAAAGGCAGGTTGTTTCGTGACCATTTACCTTAATGTCCATTGTGGACCGGGCCAGTTGGTGCGGTCTCGCTTGGTCCAGCGTAATGGAGGCCAGCGTAGGGGTCGGTGTGTCGCTGCGGGTATCAGATGAGGTGGTGTTGGGGGCCTGCTGCGTCCCGGCTGGCATCTAAGATGGTGGCGTCCATGATCCCCATGTGGCTGGAGGCGTCCAAAATGGCTGCTGTTCCGGTGGTTCGCACATGGCTGGGGAGGCCCAAGATGGCGGCCCGCACGGCCCACACACGGCGCTGCTGGGGTTCGGGGTGGCTTTGGCCCTGCAGACACTGGTGTAGTGTCCCTTCTTCCCGCAGCCCGAGCAGATCGCATTTTTCGCCGGGCAGCGCGCTCTGGGGTGTTTGGCCTGGCCACAGGAGTAGCATTTCTGGCCTTGGGACACTGCTGCGGTAGTTGGGCCATTGCTGGGATGTGGCTGGGGTGGCACGGCGCTGTGAGACGGTCCTACCGTGTCCCAGGCTGTCGTTCCCCGCGGCGTCCATGGTGCAGAGGAGTAGGCATCCATGCCCCGGTCGGCTGCGTCCAATGATAGTGCGAGTTCAGAGGCCTTGTTGAGGTCGAGGTCACTCTGCTCCAACAGTCGCTGTCGGGTGTAATTGGACCTGTGGCCCGCTACAAAAGCGTCCCGGATAAGTTCCTCTGTGTACACGGCGGCCTTTACATCCTTACAACCACAGGCCCGGCCAAGCACAGACAGTGCCTGAAGGTATTCCTCGGTCGATTCCCCAGGTTGTTGTTTACGACTCCCCAGGAGGTGCCTGGCGTACACCTCGTTCACTGGGCGCGTGTACTGGTCCTTGAGGAGCTTGAGAGCAGCCGTGTACGAGGTCGCGTCCTAGATGACCGAGTACACTCGGTGGTTCACTTTGGAGGTCAGGACATCCAGTTTGACCGTTGCAGCGGAGGCGATCAGGAATCTTTCAAAGCACCTAAGCCAGTGAGCAAACTTGGTGGATACGTCCACCTCCCGATGGTCTAAGTCCAGGCATGCTGGTGTGAGGATCTTCTCCATTATAAAAAAATCTTGTTAATAAAATTGATGCGCTATCAATTACTCAAAAGACTGAGGATAAGCGAGTAACTAACAGGCTTTTACTAACAAGAGAATGAAGGTGTGCCTCGAGTGGTCGACCAGTCCAGAATACAGAGGGACTGTGGAGCAGTCACCTTTATACCTGGACTCGTGGGAGGAGTCAGCCGAGGCATGTACAGACATGTACACAGTGGAATACAAACACCCACACAGGCAGGTATAACAGTGGTTTACCACACCCTCTCCTTGGACCTTATGCTATCCCTAATTTCCCTTGTTAGCCACGGTTGGGTCACCTTTTATGTTTTATTTTTATGCCAAACTGGGATGAACAAATTCTGTAGTTCATCCATTCGGTCTTTGAATGTTTGCCATTGCCTATCCACCGTCAACCCTTTGAGTGCCATTCCCCAATCAATCCTACCCAACTCGCTCCTCAGACCATCATAGTTTCCTTTATTTAAATTGAGGACCCTGGTCTCCGAGTCAACTACTTCATTCTCCATCTTAATGAAGAATTCGATCATATTATGATCGCTCCAACCCAAGGGGCCTCTTACAACAAGATTGCTAATTAATCCTTTCTCGTTACATAATACCCAGTCTAAGATGGCCTGATCTCTGGTTGGTTCCTCGACATATTGGTCCAGGAAACCATCCCGTAAACACTCCAGGAATTCCTCCTCCACAGTATTGTTACTCATTTGGTTGGCCCAATCTATATGTAGATTAAAGTCACCCATGATGACTGCTGTGCCCTTATTGCACGCTTCTTTAATTTCTCTTTTAATGCCATCCCCAACCTCCGCCTTACTGTTTGGAGGTCTATAAACCACTCCCACTAACGTTTTTTCCCCCTTAGTATTTCTCAGTTCTACCCATACAGATTCCACCTCATCAGAGCTAATATCCTTCATTACAATTGTGTTAATCCCTTCTTTAACCAGTAATGCTACCCCACCTCCCTTTCCTTTTTGCCTATCTTTCCTGAATATCAAATACCCCTGGATGTTGAGTTCCCAGTCCTGGCCTTCCTTGAGCCACGTTTCCGTAATCCCAACCAAATTGTATTTGTTTACTTCTATTTGCGCAGCCAATTCATCCACCTTATTACAAATGCTCCTCGCATTAAGACACAAAGCCTTCAGGCTTGTTTTTTTAACGCTCTTAGACCTATTAGAATTATTATTTACTGTGGCCATGTTTGATTTAAACCGTTGATTTCTCTGACTGCCACTTTTGTTTTTCTCCTTCCTATCTTTTGCTTTTATCCTTGTTTCCCTTTCCTCTGTCTCCCTGCTCAGGTTCCCAACCCCCTGACATTTTAGTTTAAACCCTCCCCCACAGCACTAGCAAACACTCCCCCTAGGACATTGGTTCCAGCCCTGCCCAGGTGCAAACCGTCCGGTTTGAACTGGTCCCACCTCCCCCAGAACCGGTTCCAATGTCCCAGGAACTTGAATCCCTCCCCCTGGCACCATTCCTCTAGTCACGTATTCATCTGAAGTATCCTCTATTTCTACTCTGACTAGCACGTTGCACTGGTAGCAATCCTGAGATTACTACCTTTGAGGTCCTGTTTTTTAATTTATCTCCTAACTCCCTATACTCCGCTTTTAGGACCTCATCCCGCTTTTTACCTATATCGTTGGTGCCTATATGCACCACGACAACTGGCTGTTCACCCTCCCCTTCCAAGATGTTCTGGAGTCGCTCGGAGACATCCTTGACCCTTGCACCAGGGAGGCAACACACCATCCTGGAGTCTCGTTTGCGGCCGCAGAAACGCCTATCTATTCCCCTTACAATTGAATCCCCTATTACTATAGCTCTGCCCCTCTTTTTCCTCCCATTCTGTGCAGCAGAGCCACCCCTGGTGCCAGGAAGTTGGCTGCTGCTGCCTTCCTCTGATAAGCCATCCCCCCCAACAGTACTCAAAGTGGTGTATCTGTTGGAGAGGGGGATGGCCACAGGGGACCCCTGCACTACCTGCCTGCGCCTAGTACTCTGCCTGTTGGTCACCCGTTCCCTTTCTTCCTGTCCAACCTCTACCTGCGGTGTGTCCAACTCCGTAAATGTGCTATTCATGTTGTCCTGAGCATCGTGAACGCTCCAGTATGTGTCCAATTGCAGCTCCAGCGCCGCAATGCGGTCTGTCAGTAGCTGCAGCTGGACGCACTTCCTGCACATGTAGTTGTCAGGGGCACAGGAAGTGTCCCTGAGTTCCCACATATCACAGGAGGAGCAGATCACGGGGCCCAGCTGTCCTGCCATGACTTACCCTTTAATTAATTGAATTTAAATTAAATCAATCAATCCCACTAATTACACTACAGTTAACTGGTTTACCAACAGTCCCTGCTACACCAGAGAGACCTTAGAAACTATAAACCAGAGTTAAAGTTTAAAAAAAAGAGATATACTCACCAACCAAATACTCACCAACCAATCACTTACCTGCTTCCTGGTGATGTCACACTTTGATTACTTTTTTCTCTCTCCCCTGCTGTTGAGCTGGTATGCTGCTCCTGACTCACTGCCGCTGGTGTAACTGCCGCCGATGCTCAGTGTTCCTACACAGGCCCGCTCTAGTCGGGGTGCTCCTGACTCACTGCCACCGATTTGAACTGCCGCCGATGCTGTGTTCCCACACAGGCCCGCTCATGGAAGTCTAGTTGTATCCACTAGGAAGTCTAGTTGTATCCACTAGCTCCTTGTCTTTACAAAATGTCCCTGGCAAGCTGGGGCCAACGCCGGAGTATAATACTCCTTGGACGGTGCCACCAGCTGGCCGTCCAGTGTTATTTCATAGGTAGTTTCTCGATGATGAGATTTATGACATTCTTCCTGCCTAAAAGATTTGGAAATCCGACGACTTCCTCTTAACGGATTAGGCAGACCACGAATAGCCGCAGTCTTTTAGGTTTTTGTTTATGGCCAGAAGGCACGTCTCCCCGGACCATGTCTTGGTCCCTGGGCTGCTTGATCCGTGCCGGTGGATCGACAGGGCCCGTGTTGCTCTGATCAACCCAAGGGAGGCTGGGGAGATCGTGACTCCGGGTGCGGGTCCCCACAGGCGCAGAACTGGCTTCGTCCCGTTGGTTAGCCGGAGATTGACCGGCGTCCTGGCCCGGGGTGGCCATCCCACAGGGAGCGCTCGGCTCCCCGAGCGGATCCGGCGGGGCAGCCGGCAGATCCCTCGATGTCCCAGGTAGGGCGTCATCCTCGGGGGAGCGCAGAGAGTCGGCCTCATCTCCGCGGGTCCCTCCATCAGTCGGGTCCGCGGAACCAGCCGGACAGGGAGCCAGGTCCCGGAGCGAGACGGTGGACTCCTGGCCATCCGGGTACCGCACGTGGGCATACGTGGGGTTGATGTCTGTAAGTTCAACCTCGTTGACTAGAGGATCAGTTTTTGACGATCGGACGAATCTTCGGAGCAGCACGGGGCCAGGAGCTGCCAAACTTGACGGTAGAGACGTCCCATGGGTGGAGCGACGATGGAAGCTGAAGAATCGCTCGTGAGGTGTGACATTGATAGAAGTAGAAAGGAGAGACCCGATCATAATCATAATCATAATCATAATCAACTTTATTGTCATTGTTAGTGCACAAGTGCAGTACAACGAAATGTAGGCTTACGGCTCTCGAGAGTGTACATTTAGATTAAGACATTTAAACATTCACCATACATTTGGCTTGTAATACATTAACATAAACATAACCATAATAAAGTGCATTGGCAGATGTGCAGGCTTTAGAGTTTATTTGTGGAGTTCAGTAGGATGACAGCCCTGGGAAAGAAGCTGTTCCTAAATCTGGTCGTACGGGTGCGAATGCGTCTGTAGCATCTCCCAGATGGCAGGAGGGCGAACAGACTGTGGCTGGGGTGGGTAGGGTCTTTGATGATGGTTCGTGACCTCCGTAAACAGCGTTTCTGGTATATGTGCTCTATGGTCGGTAGCCGGGTGCCGGTAATGCGTTGGCCAGTTTTGACTACCCGCTGCAGGGCTTTCCGGTCATAGTAGCTACAGCTGCCATACCATACTGTGATACAGTTCGTCAGGATGCTCTCTAATGTGCAGCGGTAAAAGTTGGAGAGGATCAGGGGTGACAGGTTACATCCCTTCAGCCTCCTTAGGAAATATAGGCGCTGCTGGGCCTTCTTCACCAGAGAGGAGGTATTGAGGGACCAGGAGAGGTCTTCCATGATGTGGACTCCGAGGAACTTAAAGCTGTCCACCCTTTCCACCACAGCCCCATTGATGTGAATGGGGGTGTGACTTCTGCCTTTAGACTTCCTGAAGTTCACAATGATTTCTTTGGTTTTCTTGATGTTAAGGGCCAGGTTGTTATTGGCGCACCACTTCACGAGATGCTGGACCTCCTCCCTGTAGGCTGACTCATCGTTGTTGGTGATCTGGCCTACTACCGTAGTATCATCCGCAAACTTGATGATGGTGTTGGAACCATGAACAGCCACACAGTCGTGGGTGAAGAGGGAGTAGAGGAGGGGGCTCAGCACACATCCTTGTGGGGCCCCCGTGTTCAGGGTCAGGGGGGGGTGGTGTGGTTACCTAATTTGACAGACTGGGGTCTGTTTGTTAGGAAGTCCAGGGTCCAGTTGCAGAGGGAAGTGTTCAGGCCAAGAGTGTGGAGTTTGGTGGCCAGCTTGTTGGGGACGACAGTGTTGAATGCTGAGCTGTAGTCTATGAACAGCATTCTGATGTAGGTCTCTTTACCATCTAAGTGATTCAGTGCAGAGTGTAGAGCAGTTGTGATTGCATCCTCCGTTGATCTGTTTGCACGATAGGCAAACTGGTGTTGGTCAAGAGAGGCGGGAACACTGGCTTTGATGTGAGCCAGGACCAGTCTCTCGAAATACTTCATTATGATGGGTGTGAGTGCGACAGGTCGATAGTCGTTCAGGCACGTCACAGCCGTTTGTTTTGGCACAGGAATAATGGTAGCGGTCTTGAAGCATGTAGGGACTACTGCCTGGGCCAATGACAGATTGAAGATGGCGGTGAAGACATCAGCCAGCTGATCAGCACATTCCTTGAGTTCCCATCCAGGGATGCTATCCGGTCCAGCAGCCTTTCGTGTGTTCACTCCGCGTAGAACACCCCTTACGTCGGAGGTCGACAGAGTGAGCACCTGATCTTCCGGGGGTGGCAAGGCTTTGGTAGCCAGCTCCCTGTTGTCCCTGTCGAAGCGAGCGTAGAAGTTGTTAAGCTCCTCCGGAAGGGAGGCATCGCTAACCGGGGGGCTGGTGTTTTTGCTCTTGTAGTCAGTGATGGACTGGATGCCTTGCCACATGCGCCGGGGGTCCGAGTTGTTGTGGAAATGGAATGCAACGCGTCAGGGAGCATAGTTTCCCACTGCTGGTCTGGTAGGTTGCGTGACCTCAGCGCAAGACGAACAGCGTTCCAAATGATAGTGTTGTATCTCTCAACCTGTCCGTTACCGATGGGATGGTATGGTGTCGTTTTACTTGTGGCGATTCCCCGTTGGGAGAGATAACTTTTGAGTTCGCTTGACATGAAGGAGGGACCCCGATCAGAGTGGATGAAATTGGCCATACCGCAAAGGGAAAAGACTTGATCAAGGCATTTGATCACTGTGGAAGTAAGCATATTGGGACAGGGGAAAGCAAAGGGAAAGCGTGAATATTTGTCCACCATAGTCAGTAAGTAGGTGTTCCGCGTTGAGGAAGGCAATTGCCCTTTAAAGTCAATGCTGAGTCGCTGCATAGGCTGCATAGCGTGTATGAGCGAGCCATCCGATGGACGGAAGAATTGCGGGTTTAACTCTGCACAAATTTTACAGGAGGAGCACGTTCTTTTCACATCTTCCGTAGAAAATGGGAGATTTTTAGATCGCACAAAGTGCAACATACGGGTAACGCCAGGATGGCATAAGTCAGTATGAAGATCCGCCAGAGTCGAAGTTGACATAGAAGAGCAGAATGCCCGCGTGAGGGTATCCGGGGCCACATTCTCTTTGCCGGGTCAATAATGTATGATGTATCCAAAGGCAGCCAATTCCATCCTCCAGAGTTGTATTTTGTTATTCTTGATCTTAGTGCGTTTCCGGTTATCCAGCATAAAGGCCACGGAACGCTGATCGGTTATAAGTGTGAAATGGCAACGAGCAAGAAAATGACTCCATTTACGTATCACTTCGATGATGGCCGCAGCCTCCTTCTCGACAGGAGGATAATGGAGCTCGCTACCCTGCAAAGTTCTGGACAGAAAAGCAACGGGTCGACCACCTTGATTCAAGGTAGCCGAGATCGCCACCTCCGATGCATCGCATTCGACCACGAAAGGAAGATTTTCATCAATGGAACGAAGCGTGGCTTTTTCCAGTTGTCGCTTGAGGAGGTTGAAAGCTGAAATAGCCGTTGCCTCCAATGGAAATGACTTCGCGTGAAGCAGGGGCTGGATCTTGTCGGAGAAGTGGGGTATCCATTTCGCACAATAGGCAAACATGCCGAGTGCCCGACGAAGAGAGCCGAGATTCGTAGAGGGAGGGAGCTCCTGAAGCGGATGAAGTCGCTCCGGATCCGGTTTGGTGACACCGTTGCCCACCCAGTAGCCAAGGATGTTGACTGATGGTACTGATTTCACAGATTTGGACTCATTTAAGGTTAAGTTGCGATGACGGAGAACATCAAAAAATTTCTGGAGATTGGCATCATGCTCCTTCTGGTTATGACCAGCAATGGTGATATTATCTAGATATGGAAAAGTGTCCGTTAAGTTCTCCTGTTTGACTAGGCTATCCATTGCCCCTTGAAAGATGGCCACCCCATTGATGACCCCAAATGGAAGGCGATAAAACTGGTAAAGCCGACCATTGGCCTCAAAGGCCGTATACATTTTGTCAGAGTCCTTTAACGGTACTTGATGATATGCGCTCTTTAAATCAAAAGTTGAAAATACCTTGTAGTTGGCAAGGTTATTGACCATGTCATCGATGCGTGGTAGTGGGTAGGCATCCAGGTCGGTATACTGGTTAATAGTTTGCGAGTAATCGATGCAAAGACGTTTCTTGTGTTGCTTCAGAGGATTTGTAACAATGACGACTTCAGCCCGCCAGGAAGTTGAACATGGCTCAATGATACCGTCAGCTAGAAGGCGAGAGATTTCTGCCTCGATAAAGGCTCGATCATCTCGGCTGAAACGTCATGATTTAGTGACTATGGGCTTACATCGGGGGGAAAGATTGGCAAACAAGGAGGGCTCGTCGAGCGAAGCCGCCGAAAGCGCACAAAACGGTACTTTGGAAATAGTAAGCTCGGCTTTGACCCGCCAAACTCGAAAGTGAGTCTTTTGCGTTGTTTCTGGAAATCCTGTCCCAGGAGCACATCACTGCATAGGTTCTTGAGCACCCCGAGCCGGGTGGAGAAATAAGTGCAGCCATTGAGAATAAGGTTGACAAGACAAAAGCCGGAAGAATTGGTGGTCAGTGTCATCAGAGCCATTACAATTTCCCTGTCCGAGGGGTAAATACGCAGTTTTAACTTACTGACAGCCCGCTCACTAATGAAGCCGTCAGAGCTGCATGAGTCGATTAGTGCACTCAAAATGTGTGCATTTATCGAAAACTTCGTGGCTGCATGGGACAAACTTTGTGGAAAAACAGCTGTGATGGGCGGTGGGGCAGTTTTACCCTTGACAGCTGTAACCTTAGTAGTGGTTCTTGGGGGAGGAGCAGTTTTATAGATTGCAGCTGTAACCTTAGTAGTGGCTCTTGGGGGAGGAGCAGTTTTATAGATAGTAGCTGCAAAACTAACAGGAGCTCTTGACCGGTATACCTTAGAAAAGTGACCTTTCTTACTAACAGCAGCTCTTGACTGGCATACCTTAGAAAAGTGACCTTTCTTGCTGCAATGATTGCAGGTCGTGTTACGAGCAGGACAAAATTTCCTTTGATGGAATGCTCCTCCACAGAAGAAACACTTCCTTCCAGATTGCCAAGATGCCGCTAGGGCGGGTTCGTCATCAGTGTAGGTTTCTAGGGTAGGGTTGTCATCAGCCGGGTTGGAGTCTTCATCCACAAGGGCTTCCGCCCGAAGCCTATTGAAAGAGTCACTAAAAGAGATAGCAGCAGCCCGTGCACATGGTAAAAGATAGGTGTCTGCATTCCTCTTTGCTAAGTCCAGAGGACATGCCTGGTCATAGGCAGCCTGTGGTGTATGTAACCTGTTCCACCTTAAGAGAACTACCTTAAGAGATGTACTACTTTCTCTTGGCTGCTGTATACTGTAACACTGTAATACCGGTGGTGACCACACCAGTATATAAGTGTTGTGCAAGGATTTGCTGGGCAGTTCAGCCCTGACCTTCAAATAGTAAAGACCTGTTGAAAGTTATTCTTGTTGTCTGTGTCCAGTGATTGATCCTAAACATAACTGGAACATACAGACTCAACAGTGGCGACGAGTCCGATCTTACCCTGCGGCAAATTTACATCCAAGGCAGCTTCGTCCTCAAAACGGGCGTCGAGAAGAGGCATCCGCCCTCATCATCCTGCTGAGCACCATCGCACGGGAGGCATCGAGAACCCGGGTTAAAAAGAAAAAGAATTCTGACCACGAAGCCCTCCATCAGCGACAGGCAGTGATCATCCCTTCTACCATGGTGGTGGGTAAGCCGATCAGCGACGCGAGCAGAAAGTTGGCTGCGTTGACTGTGGAGTAGGGGAGGGAAAACGGAGGAATAAGGGCGGAGAGCTCGACCACGGCCGGTAGAAAGGGCCAGGCTGCAATCGAGGCCGAGAGGCGCAGCGACTGGGGCAGCTTAAGGCTCGAGAGCCGCGGAGAACTCAAACGCAGCCGGTGTACAGGACCGGGCTGCGAGCGGGGCTGCGAGGCAAAGCAGTGTCGGGGAGTTGAGAAGCTTAAGGCACGAGAGCCGCGGAGAATTCAAACGCAGCCGGTGTAAAGGACCGGGCTGCAAGCGGGGCTGCAAGGCAAAGCAGCGTCGGGGAGTGAGAACCGCTGGGGAGGCGAGAACGGCAGCAGCAAGGCAATCGCCATTGCAGCCAGCAGGGGAAGAAGGCAAACGCGGGAATCCACCATTGTAGTCGGCGGGGAAGAAGACGAGCGCGGGAAAGACCGCCAAGCGCGGGAAGCCGCCATTTTAGTAGGCGGGGGAAGAAGACAAGCGCGGGAAGCCGCCATTTTAAAAAACTTTAAAAAATTTTAAAACTTGCAAGGATGCCTAAACATGGGAGCATTAATACCTTTGATAGTGATGTCGAAGATTGGACCACGTATGTAGAACGCCTGGAAGTTTATTGTAAAGCAAATAAGGTACCAGATGATGAGAAAGCATTAACCTTATTAAGCTCAATGGGTGCGAAGACATACGGGCTATTGAAGCACCTTCTATCACCAAATAAACCGGCGGATCAGACCTTCGCGAATATTGTTACTGTCCTGAAAAATCATTTAAACCCCACGCCGCTGATGATAGCGGAACGATTTAAATTTTACAGAAGAACGCAGTTGAAAGACGAAAGCAACGCTGAATTTTTAATTGAACTACGTAAGCTATCGAAGTACTGTCAGCTTGGGACAGGGCTAGCAGATGCGCTGAGAGATAAATTTGTGTGTGGATTGTTAAAAGAAGGAACACAAAAGCGACTGCTTGAAGAGAATGATCTTACGCTTGATAAAGCTGTCACTATTGCAGCATCGCAAGAAGCCGCAGCAAGAGGCACTGCGGAAATGCAGCTACGGTCACCGGAACTCTGTACCAATCCAATGGTCTTGAGTACAGTAAAATGTTATCGTTGTGGAAAGACAACACACGATCAGAACCAGTGCTGGTTCAAAAATCAGGAATGCAGAAAATGTGGCAGGCTTGGTCACATAGCTAAAGTATGCCGGTCAGGAAAGAAGACCAGCAACAAAAAGTCACCGCAGGAAAAGTACAGAAAGGTACACAAGGTGACAGAGAACAGTTCGAACGAACAGAAGTCAGATTCAGACGCCAGCAGTAATGAACTGGGTAGCCTGTTGGTAAGGAAGCAGACCTCCAAACAATTTGGGTCACACTTCAGATAGCAGGAGCCCAAGTGAAGGTGGAATTGGACACTGGATCGGCATTGACGGTCATGAATAAGAAAGATTACAAAAGGTTATTCCCACATATTCCCCTACGGGATACGGAGATTGTATTGAAAACATACACGGGGCAAAGAGTATACCCCATCGGGAAGATAGAGGTAAAGGTGGTCCACAAGGGCAAAGAAAGCCGAGGAATGGACTTATGTGTGCTACCTGAGGGAGGTCCACCACTACTGGGACGGGAGTGGATTAGGAAAATAAATATGGACTGGCATTCCTTAAAAGCACTAACGGTAGATTCCGGTACAAAAGATGTCAAACCTAAACGATTGTCCAGAATATTGGACGATGCTAAAGAGGTGTTCCAACAAGGACTGGGAACACTGAGAGGAATTACGGCAAACATCAAGATTGAAGAACATGCAAACCCGAAATTTTTCAAAGCCAGACCGGTACCTTATGCAATACGACCTGCTGTGGAAGCTGAGCTGGAAGGGCTAGAACGTTCAGGAGTACTATCTAAGGTAGACTGGAGTGAGTGGGCCACGCCCATTGTCCCAGTCATGAAGCGTTCATCGAGCAACAAGCCGGGGGAACCGGGGAAGGTTCGCATCTGTGGTGATTTCAAGATCACTGTTAATCCGGTGCTTCACATGGTGCAGTATCCGCTTCCACGGATTGAGGATATCTTCGCTTCATTGTCTGGCGGGACACACTTCACCAAGATAGACCTGGCGCAGGCGTACTTACAGATGGAAGTTGAGGAAGAGTCATGCCAGTATCTCACGATCAACACGCATAGAGGCTTGTACCGGTATAATAGACTGGTTTTTGGAGTGGCATCGGCTCCAGCAATTTGGCAGAGGGCCATGGAGCAGGTATTACAGGGAATTCCAGGTACACAATGTTACCTGGATGATATTCTGATTACAGGAGATGATGACGAGGAACACCTTGCAAACTTGGAACTGGTGCTCACCAGATTGAAAGAATATGGTCTTCGAGTTAATCGCCAGAAATGTGAATTCTTTCAGAAGAGGATCTCGTACTGTGGTCATGTCATTGACCAGGAGGGGCTTCATAAGTCTCCTGACAAGATCGAAGCTGTTGTGAAGGCTCCCGCTCCGGATAATGTATCCCAATTGAGGTCATTCCTAGGGTTGATTAATTATTACCATAAGTTTCTGCCAAATTTATCCACGGTGCTGCACCCGCTGAACGCTCTTTTGCAGAAGGGAGTACCATGGAAGTGGAGCGAGGACTGTAAGAGGGCCTTTCGCGAAAGCAAGGCATTGATCACCTCAGAGGAAGTGTTGGCTCACTTCAACCCAACGCTGCCTATTCGTTTGGCTTGTGATGCTTCTCCATATGGTATTGGGGCAGTACTCTCACACAAGTTGCCAAATGGCCAGGAGAGGCCAGTTGCGTTCGCATCCAGATCATTGACCTCCGCTGAGTGCAATTATGCTCAGATAGATAGGGAGGCTCTCAGCCTTGTGTGGGGAGTAAAGAAGTTTAATCATTACCTGCAGGGCCAAAAGTTTACGCTTCTGACAGACCACCAGCCGTTGGTATCCATTTTTAACCCTAAGAAGGGTGTTTTGGTGATGACAGCACAGAGACTCCAGAGATGGTCCCTTTTCCTAGGGGCACATCAATATCAGATAGAATTCAAAGGTACAAAGCAGCATGGTAATGCTGATGGGCTGTTGCGCCTGCCACTACCTACAGAGGAGGCGGCACCGACGGTTGACCCTGTTGAGTTATTTCACTCGACCATCATCGAATGTTTACCAGTCACCAATGCAAGTATTGAAAGAGAAACCAGGAACGACCCGACACTGTCCAGAGTCTACGAAGTGACAGTGAAGGGATGGCCAGCACATGGTGATCCACTGTTACCGGCATTCTCAGCAAGACAAGAACAGCTGTCCTTCTGTCAAGGAACATTGATGTATGGAACAAGGGTGATTATTCCTCCTAAGTTAAGAGAGAGAGTTCTAAAGGAACTGCATGAAGGTTATCTGGGGGGAGTCAAGATGAAAAGCCTTGCTAGGGCTTATGTGTGGTGGCCGGGTATCGACCAACAGATAGAGGATCTGACGAAAAGCTGCTCAGGGTGCCAAAAAGTGCAAAATGCACCTCTGATTGCACCGCTGCATCCATGGGAATGGCCTTCAGCCCCATGGCAACGTGTACATATTGACTTTGCTGGTCCTTTCATGGACTCCATGTTTTTAATTGCAGTGGACGCACATTCTAAATGGCCAGAAGTGATTAAGATGACTACCACTACCTCGGAAAAGACGATCGCGGTGTTAAGAACGATATTTGCGAGAAATGGATTGCCAGAACAAATATGTTCAGACAACGGACCGCAGTTCGTGTCAGAAGAATTCCAGGGATTCATGAAGAAGAATGGGGTGAAACATTATACCTCTGCCCCATATCATCCGGCTACAAATGGGTTGGCCGAGAGATTTGTACAAACGTTTAAAAAAGCAATAAAGGCCATGAGCGAAGATCAGATTCCACTACAACACAAGGTGGACAAATTCCTACTAGCATATCGAAACGCCACTCATGCAGTGACAAACCAAAGTCCTGCCATGATGTTCTACAACAGGAGGTTGCGGTCCAGGTTGGACTTGTTGAAACCAAATGTGCGGAGGGAAGTTGAAAACAAACAGTTCCAGCATATAAATAACAAGACCACTCGGAGTTTCGAGTGTTAGCCCGGGACTATAAAAACGAGAAATGGCAATCTGGAACAATTCGGGCCAGACAAGGACCCCTGATGTACACGGTAGATATTGGTGAAAATGTAATACGGCGTCGTGTTGGCCAACTGGTAGAATCGAGAACAAGGGTCGAACCCATGGTTACGGCAGAGACAACCGTGAAAGAAGTTAGTGAACCTGAAGCATCTACCTCAGAAGTGAATGTACCTGATGATGATGTCCAATCCATAAGAGACCAACTAGATGAGTCACCCCAGCAACGAGAATCAGAGACCCCTGAAAGGCGTTATCCAACTCGAATCAGGAGGCCTCCTCAGAGACTGAATCTTTGAACTGTTTTGCATGAAGTTGTATATATATATGTTATTATGTTATGTTAAATGGGGATATAACTGTTAAGCTAAAAAGGGAGGATTGTGGTGTATGTAACCTGTTCCACCTTAAGAGAACTACCTTAAGAGATGTACTACTTTCTCTTGGCTGCTGTATACTGTAATACTGTAATACCAGTGGTGACCACACCGGTATATAAGTGTTGTGCAAGGATTTGCTGGGCAGTTCAGCCCTGACCTTCGAATAGTAAAGACCTGTTAAAAGTTATTCTTGTTGTCTGTGTCCAGTGATTGATCCTAAACATAACTGGAACATACAGACTCAACACAGCCTGTAACTTGAGGGTTTTATTCTCCAACAGACACAGACGTATGAAGGGAGACGCAATCCCATTAATAAAGGAATCACGAATTAACTCCTCCTGGTACTGCTCAGCTGTAACAGCTTTAAGATTACAATCCTTGCTGAGCCTGCGAAGTTTCTGAAGGAATTCGTCAAGTGATTCCTCGGGTTGTTGTCGAGTTGTGGCCAGTAGATGCAGAGAAAAAATTTCATTTGGGGACTTGACATATAGCTGCTGTAGTATTTGCATAGCGGCGTCATAGTCTACACAGTCTTCAATATAATCAAACACATGAGGGGATACGTAATTAGCAAGTATTTCTAAATTATCAGGAACATTTTCACCACACACCCTGAGGAAGTTGCTAAAGGTACGATACCAGTGTTTCCATATCTTAGCAGCTATAAGTGAATTCGGGTCCAGGTCAAGACGGGCGGGGCTGAGTAGTTTCTCCATGATGGATCGATTATTTGTCTGAATTCCCTTCTACGGTTCGAGTCGTGGCTGGCTGTTCCCGAAATCACCCAAAGCGTGGAGTCGATATTAAGTTGATTAAATTGACGTAGTAAAACTCACTACGCACTTGGTTTGAGCATAAAGCAAGGCTTTAATCAACTTGTTTCAGAACATGGAAGTCTAGTTGTATCTACTAGCTCCTTGTCTTTACAAAATGTCCCTGGCAAGCTGGGGCCAACGCCCAAGTATTTATACTCCTTGGACGGTGCCACCAGCTGGCCGTCCAGTGTTATTTCATAGGTAGTTTCTCGATGATGAGATTTATGACAGTGCCAACCTGGGGAAGCTGCAACACAGGACTACATGCATGCTAAACAGTGGAAGCAACATGCTATAGACAGAGCTAAGCGATCCCACAATCAACAGATCAGATCAAAGCTATGCAGACCTGCCACATCCAGTCATGAATGGTGGTGGAAAATTAACAACTAACAGGAGGAGGAAGCTCCATGAATATCCCCATCCTCAATGATGGCAGAGCCCAGCAGGTGAGTGCAAAACACAAGGCTGAAGTGTTTGCAACCATCTTCAGCCAGAAGTGCCGAGTGGAAGATACATATCGGCCACCTCCTGAGGACTCCATCATCACAGAAACAAGTCTTCAGCCAATTTGATTCACTCCACATCACATCAAGAAACGGCTGAGCGCACTGGATACAGCAAAGGCTATGGGCCCTGACAACATCCCAGCTATCGTGCTGAAGACTTGTGCTCCAGAACGAGCCGCGCCTCTAGCCAAGCTGTTCCAGTACAGCTACAACACTAGCATCTACCCGACAATGTGGAAAACTGCCCAGGTATGTCAAAAAAACAGGACAAATCCAATCCAGCCAATTATTGCCCCATCAGTCTACTCTCAATCATCAGCAAAGTGATGGAAAGTGTCGTCAACAGTGCTATCAAGCGGTACTTACTGGTGAGTAACCTGCTCACCGATGCTCAGCTCCTGACCTCATTACAGCCTTGGTCCAAACATGGACAAGAGAGCTGAATTCCAGAGGTGAGGTGAGAGTGACTGCCCTTGACATCAAGGCAGCATTTGACCGAATATGGGATCAAGAAGCCCTAGTAAAATTGAAGTCAATGGGAATCAGAGGGATAACTCTCTACTGGCTGGAGTCATACCTAGCACGAAGGAAGATGGTTGTGGTTCTTGGAGGTCAATCATCTCAGCCCCTGGACATCGCTGCAGGAGTTCCTAGTCCCAACCATCTTCAGCTGCTTCATCAATGACCTTCGCTCCATCATAAGGTCAGAAGTGGGGATGTTCGCTGATGATTGCACAGTGTTCAGTTCCATTCGTAACTCCTCAGATAATGAAGCAGTCCATGCCCGCATGCAGCAAGACCTGGACAACATTCAGGCTTGGGCTGATAAGTGGTAAGTAACATTTGCGCCACACAAGTGCCAGGCAATGACTATCTCCAACAAGCAAAATTCTAACCACCACCCCTTGACATTCAACAGCATTACCATCGGCGGATCCCCCACCGTCAACATCCTGGGGGGTTACCAGAAACTTAACTGGACCAGTCACATAATTACTGTGGCAACAAGAGCAGGTCAGAGGCTGGGTATTCTGCGGTGAGTGTCTCACCTCCTGACTCCCCAAAGCCTTTCCACCATCTACAAGGCACAAGTAAGGAGTGTGATGGAATACTCTCAACTTGCCTGGATGAGTGCAGCTCCAACAACACACAAGAAGCTCGATACCATCCAGGACAAAGCAGCCCGCTTGATTGGATCCCCATCCACCACCTTAAACATTCACCCCCTCCACCATCTGCGTACCGTGGCTTCAGTGTGTACCATCTACAGGATGCACTGCAGCAACTCGCCAAGGCTCCTTCGGCAGCACCTCCCAAACCCCCGACCTCTACCACCTAGAAGGACAAGGGCAGCAGGTGCATGGGAACACCATCATCTGCAAGTTCCCCTCCAAGTCACACACCATCCTGACTTGGAAATATATCGCCGTTCCTTTGTCGTTGCTGGGTCAAAATCCTGGAACTCCCTCCCTAACAGCACTGTGGGAGTACCTTCACCACAAGGACTGCAGCGGTTCAAGAAAACAGCTCACCACCACCTTCTCAAGGGCAATTAGGGATGGGCAATAAATGCTGGCCTTGCCAGCAACACCCAGATCCCAGGAACGAATAAAAAAAACCATCATGGGATTTTTACCATCCACCTGAACCAGCAGATGGGGCCTCCGTTTAACATCTTCTCCTATGGGCGGCAATTCTGTTAGTAATGGACTTGAGTGTCAGCCTAGATTATGCCCTCCTGTCTTTGAGTAGGGCTTGAACCTATTACCTTCTGCCTCAGAGGCTAGCATGCTACCAACTGAGCCAAAATGGCATATTTAGCACTTGTCTGCAATTATCAGGCCATATTGCTTTTTTGACCCTGTCAAAAAAGTTCATTTTCTTGCAATGAAATTAAAAACCATTGCAAACAACTCAAGTGCACAAAAATGTGATTTGCAGTAACAGGCACATTGGAACTCAATTTTGTGCTCTTAGAGGGACCTGACTTTCTGCCTCCAGTCTGGGCTCGGTACTTGACTATTAATGTCACAGCTGCCCTATCCCTATGGATGTTGGTCACTTTAACAGGGCTGATGTGGGCTCTGTCCCCAGTTACTGAAGATAACAAAGGAATCTTCACCATAAGCACAGCAGCAAACTAGAAACAGCTGTCAAAGTTCAATAACATCACTGGGTGCTGTAACCACAATCAAACAGGTCAATAGTCCACATCACACATCACAATAGTGTACCTGTATTGAAACATGAAATATCGGAATCTGTGTTTAAATTTTGTTAACTTTAAGGAAAATTCATCAGGACTTCAATCCCAATCCTTATTGTATTTCCAAACCCTGGCAATTCTATAAGTGCAGTGTCACAACCAGTTTATTTATTTGAATGAATGAATGAATCAGCTTTCCCTGAATACTCTAGAGTACTCCAGTATACTATACCCTCTTTGCTTCACGCTAACCCAGTGAACTTAAACCTATAAATAAATTCAGTTAACATATTACACAAGGGGGAAAAAAGCTTTTCTTGTGAAAAAACAGCCTTTTCCAATGCTGATGTTCACTATTTAACTGTAGATACACCTAAATATTGCTGGTGGTGAATTTAAATATGCCAATTCAAGCTATTTCACTGAAAATAGGTAGGGGTCATATATTCGCACTCTTTCTGGCATGCTCCCACTGTAACATTGCTGTAAAGGGGAGTGGGGCTGGGGCGGGGATTCTCTATGTCAGAAGTTCCTGCAGCGTCAGCCATCCAAGAGATCCAGCATATCCTTGGCAGCAGCATGCCGGGTGATAGCAGATGTACCAGCCACCTCCGTGATAGATGTGTGGTCCACAGATCTGCCCTGGAAGATACAGTTTCAAGGCGGCCTCCTTAAAGTTACATCGGTGGTGTGGGGGTGATGGGGGTGTGGGGGTCCTCCGGCTTCATTAGGATAGTACCGGCGAGCCGCAGGCACCATTCACAGCCCTAGACGCAGCTTGTCTGCTGCAGGGGCGTGCATATGTACTGGGCATTTAAGGCACACTTTCCAGCCTTGTCGCCAGGCAATGCCGGAGATGTCCCTGAAGGCTGCCACAACCATGCAATCCTGCTTCTCCTTAGGCCCACTGCATATGCAAATCAGGGGCATAACGCGTGTTCCAGGTCCCTTTGCTAAGATTGACCACAGCATGTACCGTGCATACTGTGGTAACTTTCTTCAGGTGCTTAGCAGCCATACCAGAGGTCCTTAAAGGAACTGCTGGGGGCTGCCACTCGAAAGGTGCATTTAATGCTTTTTACTTACTTTATTGTGGATCCAGGAGCAGCAGGAGTGCTCCTCCCAGCACAACATTAAAACCATGGGCCACTGCTGGCCACCGCTTGCCCACCCGCTGCAACCCCCCACCCCTCCCCTCCCCTCCCGATGGCCTCATCCCCCTGGACTCTCCCGAGAACCATCTGCTGCCATCTGAGCCAGCCGATCTTGCTACTCCCCTGTGGCAGGCGAGCCTCGTCTGGGGCTGTGAATGGTGTCTGCAGCTCGCCGGTACTATCTGAATGAGGCCGGCAGAGCAATGTGCCGTGGCCCTCCCGTCAGCCGCATTCGACGTGTGCAGCGTGCGCTGCACTGGGATCACACCCCGATTCCGGCATTATCCAATTTCTAGGCCATAGTTTCTGAAAAGGGACCTAGTAAAGACTCCAAAGTGTAGGAGGGAGCAGGCAATCGATCCCAGAGGCGTTCGAATACCTTCCTGAAATTATCAGAATGCCCACTGATATGTGTGAGGTTTTGGAACGCCCCCATCATGGTCGCCTGTAACTATTTTCCAAGTGAGTTAGCAGCTCGAGGTTTGGACTCCAAAACTTCCATAGCCTGGCAGCATTCACGGGAGGTGTTCCTACAGCACCTACAGCCTGCGTAACCATGCTCAGTGGCAGGCTGCAGGGTAGACAACCAAAACATGTAGGAGATAACAGCACCTATCTGGCTATTAGACTCTGCTACTCTACTTATACCATTAGGAAGCAACTGATTTCTCAATACAGGTTTGCTGCGGTATCATCCTTTAGTTCCGAGTAGCCCCAATAAAGTCTCTACAGCCATATAAATTACCAATGAATATGCCCCTGACCTATTTAGTGATGGATATTTCATACTGTTTGCATCACATCAATACTTAAACTTCCGCTTTAGATAATCCAAACTATGGATTCTCTGAGCGCTAATGCTCATCCCTTTTTACAATATTAACTGACATAAAAAGATTTTTAACCTGATGAAGCCCAGAAGCTGGCTAAAGGTTCTGAATGCTTGTTATTATAAACCAATCAGGCCAGTTGTCATCAGTGTTGTTGATGTACTGCTCAAGTTGTTACCTGACCGGAGATTAGGTTGACTGAGTCCTATGTTTCATCCAGATAAACTTTAAAATAATTAGTTTATTTCAATATCCAACATCTGGACACTCATCTATTCCCAAGCTACTGTAACATTGGAAAGGCAAGTATAAAACAACATAATTACTATTGATAATAGAAACAGAAAATGATGGAACTCAGCAGATCAGGCAGCATCTGTGGAGAGAGGAAGGTAAATCAGTGATGGTCATAGTCTTCTTTCTCAACTTCCTGTTGTGATGGAAAATCATTGCCACTAGATGGCACTATGAAATATTGTTTGGTAAGCTGAGAATAGCGTCTTGTTAAAGTAGAAATTACTTTTAAAAGCAGATATAAAATCTAAAATCAATAGTGCAACACAATCTAGTATTCTTTGTTTGCTCTGCTAGCTACAGATGTTGTCCAGGCAGCTGGTATCAATTACTTAAAGATATTAGAACGTCATTCCATAGTGGTTTGGGGCAAATGTACAATGTCTGGAACATTCAGGCTGTTTCTAGTAATAATAGCAAGCAGCATCGAAACACAAGCACACTGCAGGGCATTCTCAGCACCTGGCAGATGACACTGATGCTCATAAATGATGGGATGCTGCTGGGTTCTTTCCTATTACTTGTTCTCTTCATGACATTTATTTTCTACTATTCAGTGGTATAATGTCCTCTTAAGGTGGAACTTAACCCAGGGTAAACATAAAAGGAGTCGATTTCGAGTGCCCTCGTCTGGCGTTAACAGGGCAGTAACAGCCTTAAAATGGGACCAGTAGCCTTACTGCACTGTTAACACCAGTGATGCGGCCGGCTCCGTTTTGAAAGGGGCCTACTGCCGGGTGTCCAAAGCGCCTGCCTGTTTCAGGCGATATAACTCTCTTAATATGGAAATCGGGGTCCTATGACATAAATAGGAAAATAATTGCCATTTTAGGTCTGAACTGGTTAGAGCCACGCAGTGCACACTCCAACCAGTTCCACAGCCGATGGAACCAAGGAGGCCACCAAAGGTAAGTATTGAATTAATTTTGTGGGCCCCAGAGGAGCATAAGCCCCAAAACAATAATGTGGGCTGCTGCTGCCCCAGGACCCCATCCTCTGTGATCACAACCTCCACCACCCACCCCAACTTACCTTGCTGGCAGCTGCCTCAGCCCAATCTTGAGGCCTCAATCCATGGAGCTGCATCAAGACACCTGTTTGGTGCCCTGCAGCTTTCCTGTACAGTTTAAATAAGGCTGAGGTCCCAAAATGGCAGGGGCCTCTTCGCCCCCAGAACGGGTGGCCAACCAGCGTGTTCCACCAGTCGGTCATCCAAAAGTTAAAAAAGACCCCAAAGGGGGAAAGTTGTGTTATGTTCATAAATAAATAAACATTTTCATTATGAACAGCTAGCTTGAGCTAGTCATTTATTCAGCCATGTGGACTAGTGTACAGGCATCCATCTTGACTACTGCCTTGTGGGTAGCCCCCTACTAAACATACAGCTCCACCTAGTGTACCATTCTAGAATGACATGTTACTGATCATTACATCCCCCTTCCTTAGAGGTTAAACAAAATCAATATCAATCAATCATAACGACATAAACATCTTCACAACAGTCAACACATTTTCAAAGCTTTACTTTATGAACTCTAAGCTTTTCATTCTTTTATTATAGTTTTCTTTGTACTCAAAGATTAAGTCTATCAGGCTTTTTTACTTCACGTGTGGATCTTCTCAGCACAGGTAAGTCTGATGTGTTTGCATGAGAGCCTGTATGTGTGTTTGTGTTAGATTGTTCTGGTGGTGAGTGACAAGATTCAGTTGCGGCATTGTCATCGATTTGCTCTTGGATAGTTTCTTGTGTTTTCAGGAGGGAACAGCGGTTCCTCCTAAGAATCTGTCCTTCCTCAGTTCTAACAGTGTATGACCTTGGTCCTACTTCCTCAAGAACTGTAGCTTTTCTGTTCCATGCATCTGGATCCTCAATCCTGACAACATCATCCCTTGTCAATGGTTTCAGAGTTTTGGATGACTTGTCATAGTGTGATTTCTGTTTCAGCTTTAACAGTTGAAGTCTCTGTCTCAGTTCCTTACTCTGCTTTTCTTTTGCACAGCAGGATAGCGTGGTGCGCAACTTGCGACCCATTAGGAGTTCAGCAGGTGAAGAACCACAGTCTAAAGGGGAGGCTTGGTAGCTCAGCAGGGCGAGATAAGGATCAGACTTGCTTTCTGTTGCTTTCTTCAGTAGCTGTTTGAGAACTTGAACACCTTTCTCTGCCTTACCATTCGACTGAGCATACAGAGGACTGGATGTGATGTGTTGAAAGTCATAATGTGCTGCAAACTGTTGCCACTCCTTACAGTTGAAGCACGGACCATTGTCGCTAACGGCAATCCTGGGAATTCCATGTCTGGCGAAAATGGATTTAACATGCATTATGACACTGCTTGCTGATGTGCTTGAGAGCAGCGCCATCTCAGAATAGTTAGAATAGTAGTCAATCACTATTAGATAGTCTTTACCATTCAAATGAAAGAGGTCCATACCAACCTTTTGCCATGGTGCTGTTGGTAAGTCAGCTACTATTATTGGTTCCTTTGCTTGTTTGTTTTGGTGTTTCTGACATGTCTCACATATGCCTATCATGTTCTCAATGTCCTTATTTATGCCAGGCCAATAAACAGTGTCTCTTGCTCTCCTTTTGCATTTTTCAATTCCGAGGTGTCCCTCATGAATCCTTTTGAGCATGTCTTGACATAGAGCCTGTGGAATGACTATTCTGTTCTGTTTTAGTAATAGTCCACTTGCGACACTTAACTCTGACCTTATGTGATAGTACTTTGGACAGGAACCTTTTGGCCAACCATGATGAATGTTCTCTATTACTGTTTGTAACACTGTATCTTTTACTGTTTCTTCTGCTATTTGCTTTGATTTTGTGTCTGACATGGGCAGCGCAGCAGTGACCATACTCACATGAACATCCACGTCTTCCTCAGTAGAGCTCACATGACTCATTGTGGATGCTCGGGATAGTGCATCTGCTAACACTGTGTGTTTGCCAGGTGTGTAGATCAGTTCAAAGTCATATCTTTGCAGCTTCATCATGAGTCGTTGAATCCTTGGAGACATCTCATTCAGGTTTTTTTTTATGATGGCAACCAATGGGCAGTGGTCTGTCTCAACTGTGAAGGTGGGAAGTCCATATATGTAGCCATGGAACTTTTCTAGTCCAACTACCAAGCCTAGACATTCCTTTTCAATCTGGGCGTATCGACACTCAGAGTCAGTCATAGACCTGGAGGCATAGGCAACAGGCTTCCAATCTTCACCCTCTGCTTGTAGCAAGACCGCGCCTAGGCCATCTTTTGATGCATCCGTTGACACTTTGATTCTCTTTGTTGGGTCAAAGAAGGTGAGTACAGCTGTGGTTGTCAGCACTGTTTTGAGATTCATCCACTCTTGTTCATGTCTTTCTGTCCATGCGAACTTATTTGTTTTATGTAGCAGGTCTCACAGACAGGCTGTCTTGGCTGACAAGTTAGGAATGAACTTTCCAATGAAGTTTATCATCCCCATGATGCGTAGCACTCCTTTTTTGTCAGTGGGTCGGGGCATTTTGAGTATGGCGTTTACTTTTTCCATATCTGGCTCTATTCCTTTACCAGATAGATTATCTCCTAGGAAAGTGACTTCCTGGATGCCAAACTGACACTTGGCTTTGTTGAGCTTCAGTCAATTCTGGCGTATGCTCTGTAGCACTTTAGTCAGTCTCTCATTGTGTTCTTTCAGTGTGGAGCCCAGATGATGATGTCATCAACATAGACCCGAACTCCTTCCAGACCTTCAATTATGTGTTCCATCGCTCTATGAAAGATTTCAGATGCAGGTGTTATCCTGAAATGCAGTCTGAGGAAACAATACCTGCCAAATGGTGTGTTGAAGGTACAGTATTTGGTGCTCTCTTCATCCAGTTTTAGTTGCCAAAATCCTTGTGAGGCATCGAGCTTTGTGAAGTATCTGGCACCTGACATTTCATTGGTGGTTTCTTCTCGCTTGGGAATCTGGTAGTGTTCACGTTTTATGTTTGCATTTAAGTCCTTTGGATCCATGCATACTCTTAGATCATTGTTCTTTTTCTTTACACATACCATGGAGTTAACCTAGTCTGTTGGCTCTTCAACTTTCCTGATGACTCCTAGTGTGGTCATTCTGTCCAGTTCGTTCTTGAGCCAGTCACGCAGGGGTGCTGGAACTCTCCGTGGAGCATGTACCACTGGCTGAGCATCCTCCTTTAGCTGGATCTTGTAAGTGAATGGTAGAACTCCAAATCCTTTGAACACATCCTGGAAATTACTCACTACAGAATCCACCGAGTCATCTGGTCTGCTTATGGCACAGTTTATACGGTGGACTCTCTTGACCAGTTCTAAGTCCTCACAAGCTTTGTCACCTAGTAGTGAATCAAGTCCTTCAGCCACAACAGAAAACATGAGATGATGCACTTTGTCTTTGACTGTCACTTTAAGTGTGCATACACCTAAGCTATCTATTTTCTGTCCATTATAGTTCTTCAGTAGTACTGACTTTTTCTGTATTTTGGGCTTTTCTTTCATATTTTTAATGTCACTCATACTGATTAAGTTTGCTTTTGCCCCAGTGTCTAGTTTCAATGTAACTAATGCTCCATTTACCTGCAGTGGCATCATCCATTTGTCCTCTTTTACTGCATTAACTTTATGTTCAGCATTGTCCATTCCTGAGGGCTGCACATTTTCTGTATCCTTTTCTATATTGTCACGACACCATTCCTACAAAAAATGTCTCATTTAAATCAGTGTCCTCAATCACATTGACTTGTTGCCCTTTCTTTGTTTTTACTTTTGAAAAGCATTGTTTGGCAAAGTGATTCTTTCCATTACATTTTGTGCACATTTTCCCAAATGCTGGGCATTGCCTTGACTGGTGCTGGTAACCACACCGTTTACAATTAAAAATTCCATCCTCCGATTGCTTTGCATTTCTGTTCCTTCATGTTCCTTCCCCTTGTAGGACACAGCACCGACAGCAGCACAGTCACTCATTACAGTCGCATCATTATTAATTTCACTGAAAGTCTTTGCGTGCTGCCGAGCTAGCTCACTGGCATGGCATATTTTCACAGCATCCTCCAATGTTAGTTCGGTTTCTCTCAACAAACGTTCCCTGACCTTTTTATCATGAGTACCAAACACAATCTGGTCATGAATCATGGATGATTTCAGTTCAGAGAAATTACATGTCTGTGCTTTCAGTTTCAGATTGGTCACAAAGCTATCAAAAGTCTCATTTTGCTGCTGTGTCCGTGAATGGAACACGTACTTCTCATAGGTCTCGTTCTTTTTGGGAGAACAATGTGTATCAAACTTCTTTAGCACATCGTCCATTTTTTCTCTGTCCTCATCTTGGTCAAATACAAACATATTAAATACCTCTATCGCCTGCGGGCCTGCAACCGTGAGCAGTAACGCTATTTTCCTTGCGTCTGGCTTCGTACCGAACCCGATGGCAGCAATGTAGAGTTCGAATTGTTGTTTGAAAGTCCGCCAATTGCAGTCGACATTCCCCGTGACTTTCAAACCCTCCGGTGGCTTCAAATTCTCCATGTCGCATTTCACAATATTCAGCAGATATTACTAATCCTGGTACCATGTTATGTTCATAAATAAATAAACGTTTTCATTATGAACAGCTAGCTTGAGCTAGTCATTTATTCAGCCATGTGGACTAGTGTACAGGCATCCATCTTGACTACTGCCTTGTGGGTAGCCCCCTACTAAACATACAGCTCCACCTAGTGTACCATTCTAGAATGACATGTTACTGATCATTACAAGTTGGACCTTGCTTTGCCTGTTTTTGGGTATAAAACAGGTCCACAACATACCAATTCGTCACATAGATCACACGTGACCAAAAAGTACCAGAAGTGCGTCGGTCACCATATTGGTGTGGTTAGGCATCCCAGGTGCCTGCGTCAATCAATTAAAACATAATGATGAGGTTCCTTGCACTGTTTTAGAACCCATTTGGGAAACTGGCTTGTGCCAGCACCTGATTCGTCAGTTCTTAAGTCCACCCAGTAAATAATGGCAGGAACAGTCAAAAAGCAGCCTTCGCCATTGCTAATTAAAGGGATCCTCATCGCCATTAAGGTAAGTCTCTGGTTTGTCGATTCAGGCTGCTGGGGTGCATGTTGGCTACAATTATAGTGCTTTAAAATGTCTTTAATCTACTTTTTGGAGGCACAGCAGCTATATTACCTTTACAATTCTGCACTGTTGCGGCTGTCATGGGTATTCTGCTGGGCCTCCCATTGGGGCTGTTGGACAAGGAGCAGCACCAGCAAAGGAGAGTCCACAGGCCTGCAGCTGCTGCAAGAAGAGGGGTTGGGGAGCGCAGGAGGCCCTACACCACATAAGAAACCAAGGCCTAGAAATTGGGTATAGTCCCGCTTGGGGCGTTAGAATTGGCGCAGCGCAAATTTTATAGCCAGATGCAACTTATCGCCACCTCGCGCGATATTGGGTTGCAGCACCCCAAAGGTGATTGAGGCGCGAGTTCAGGCATTACACGGGGCTCCTAAGGCGCTAACATGCCGGCGCAACCCAATACCGGGGCGGGTGGGCGCAGCGCAGGTGCTCTCAATCACCGATGACCACGAGACTTCCAGGCGCCGGCCAGCTCTTAAAGGGGTGGGTCAGGCAGCTCCAGCATCCACACTCTGCGCCTTGTAGGCCTGCAAATCGGCGCAGGCCCTTCTCTGGCGCAAAAAACTTGGAGCAGATGGAGAGGGTGAGGCAGAGAGCAGAGCGCTTCACCAATGAGCCTCTGGAGGAATTGGTGGCCGCACTGGAGCGCCAGCGAGACGTCCTCTACCCCGACAATGGCAGGAGGCCTAATCAGAAGGACTACCGACGAGCTTGGAGGGATGTTTCTCAGAGGGTCAACTCCAGCAGCATGGCGACCAGGAGCCCTGTGGAGTGCAGGAAGCAATTCAATGACCTCACTCGGGTCGTGAGGGTGAGTGTTGTTTATGTAAACTTATGCATCCCTCCATTCGCACCTGACTTTATGGCTACAGGGTGCGCTATGCCCCAATGGCCATCTGTCAGCAAGCACCCATGGCCCTATCTGGTCACACACATGCACATTTAACTCAGGGCATCATGTGAGGGCTGTTCCACCATGGGGGCATGAGATGATAACTCAGGGCATCATGTGAGGGCTGTTCCACCATGGGGGGCATGAGATGATAACTCAGGGCATCATGTGAGGGCTGTTCCACCATGGGGACATGAGATGATAACTCAGGACATCATGTAACATCACTTCCCGTCCTTTCCCCTGCAGGCCAAGCTGGCGAAGATCCGCAAGGACCAGCTTCGCACCGGAGGAGGTCCTCCTCAACTGCAGACTCTGATGGATCTCGAGGAGAGAGTCCACCAGATTGTTGGAGGACGTCTGAGTGGCCCTGTCACCACTGCAGCTGCCGACCCCATTGTTCACAGCGATGGTAAGGTTCTCACCTTTTACAGCTGTCTCCTTCCACTTGTTTCCCCCGCCAGCATGCTTTCTCACTGTGGACCCATGTCATAGCATTGCTGCACTCTTGCATCCCTTGCTGCCAAACTGTCCTTTTGCTAAAGCTACTCTTCAAGCTCCCTGCTTTCAGATGCTGCATCACCAGCTCGGGAGCCGGCCCCTCACGCTGCCAGTGCCAGTGCCTCCGGAGGCGACGATCAGGAGGAAGCCGGACCATCCGTGCCAGCCTCAGGGGACCCAACGCATCTGGAGACTGGGGATAGTAGTTCCCTAGAGGAGAGAGGGGGGTCTCTGATGAGGAGCCAGTTGCAGGAACCAGTGGCCTGCAGCAACGCGAGGGGGGTAGGGAAGCTCGGGGGCCGTCTCCCTGGAGGGCGAGGCAGGCCACGATGACTGCTGCACAGAGTGCAGAGGAGCTGCGTTGCCTTGCCGATATGAGCGCCCAGGCCCGGCTCAGGCACAATGAGCTTATGTCTGCAGTGGGGAGGATGCCTGAGTCGATCGACACACTGGCAAAGAGTGTGCTGGACTTTGGGGCAGCAATGGGAGGGACTGTCCAGGGCTTCGGGGCAGCAATGGAAAGGTCTGTCCAGGGCTTCGGGGCAGCAATGGAAAGGTCTGTCCAGGGCTTGTCCGAGGCAGTGGAAAGGACTGTTCCGGCCTTGTCCGAAGCAGTGGAAAGGACTGTTCCGGCCTTGTCCGAAGCAGTGGAAAGGACTGTTCCGGCCTTGTCCGAAGCAGTGGAAAGGACTGTCCATGGCTTGTCCAAAGCACTGGAACCTGCCACGCAGGTCCTCACTGCTGCCACGCAGTCACTTGCTGGCCTCGTCCACACACAAATTGAGGCCACGCGAACACTCACTGCTGCCACCCTAGCTGCATCAGGCAGGATCACCCCAGGCCCTTGCAGCACCACAGCAGGCCATGAATCTGTGGAGCAGTCGGTTGTGGCGGATGATCCGGTGCGGCCCCGTCAGAGTGCCAGTGTGTCGGCCGACTACGGTGCAGGTGTCCCCTCTCTGCATGTGAGCATTCCTGATGCCACCGCTGGAACATCAGCAGTGCAGCTGCCACCACCTGCACGGCAGACTGCTTCCAGACATGCCCAGTTGGAGCAGCCAGCTTGCGGGCCCTCCAAGCCCAGAGGTCGTCCAGGCCGTCCCTCAGGGGCTTCAGCGCTTCCAGACACTCAGCAGGCGTCCCCCAGCCTTGACGCAGCCACTGGGGTCCAATTACGGAGGAGCTGCAGGGAGGGAAGGGGCCGACCTCGTAAGAGGAGTCAGTCTCCATCAAGGGGTCAACAGTAGAGGGAGGTGCTAAGACATGTCTTTTTTCGAAATGAAGGCTGTCCACACCTGCTGTGTTTGTTTGTTGTGTTTTGGTTAGTCTCGCCGGGTTGTCAGACAGTTATCTGTTAGTTTGTTAGTTATGATTTCTGTTACCATTATGTTGTCATGCTGGAAGGAAGCACTTGTTTGAAAATAAAGAAAATGTTTTATTTACAATGGAGCTGTAGACTATTTACAATCATGGTGGCCTTCATAGGCATACTGCGAACCGAAGGGCGCTGTTCCAATCACAGCCAGCATTCCGTCCAAGGGGCCTAGAACCGAGTCCTTATGAGCCTCTGACGAATGGCCCTTCCAGTTTCTGGAGCCCTCCCATCTTCCTCCTCCTCCTCCTCCTCCTCCTCGTCCGCATGCTCCTCCTCCTCCTCCTCCTCGTCCGCCTGCTCTGCTGGACCTTGAGGGTCGGCTGGCATTGGCTGGGTGCGTCGGATGGCCAGGTTATGGAGCATGCAGCAGACAACGACGATGCGCGCCACATGCTCCAGCGAGTACTGTAGGGCGCCCCCCAAATGGCCTAGACAATGGAAACGCTGCTTCAGCACACCAATTGTGTGCTCCACAATGTTCCTGGTCGCCTGATGGCTGTTGTTGTAATGCAGACCCCAGCATCTGCAACATTTGACCCCTTGTGACCCCACCTCATTGTTCTTTGATGTAATGTTTTCCTGACTGACCTGTTTTTGCTGTGATTGCTGTGATTATCTCTCTGCCGGGGTGTGATAAAGGGCAGTTAGAAAGATTACCTGTAATCATCTGGCAGTACTCTCTGACTTTATATGCTGTGCTTATATGCAACTCTTCACTTCACCTGACGAAGGAGCAGCACTCCGAAAGCTTGTGATTTCAAATAAAGCTGTTGGACTATAACCTGGTGTTGTGTGACTTCTTACATTTGTCCACCCCAGTCCAACACCGGCATCTCCACATCATCCCTGCATCTAGTCTGTCTAGCCCCATCAGAACATTATACGCTTCAATGAGATCCCCTCTCATTCTTCTAAACTCTAGTGAATTCAGGCCTAGTCGACCCAGTCTCTCCTCATATGACAGACCTGCCATCCCAGGAATCAGTCTGGTGAATCTTCGCTGCACTCCCTCTATGGCAAGTATATCCTTTCTTAGGTAAGGAGACCAGAACTGCACACAGTACTCCAGGTGTGGTCTCACCAAGGCCCTGTATAACTGTAGTGAGACATCCTTGCTCCTGTACTCAAACCCTCTTGCAATGAAGGCCAACATACCATTTGCCTTCCTAACTGCTTGCTGCACCTGCATGTTTGCTTTCAGTGACTGGTGTACAAGGACACCCAGGTCCCTCTATACATCAACATTTCCCAATCTATCACCATTTAAATAATACTCTACCTTTCTGTTTTTCCTACCGAAGTGGATAACTTCACATTTATCCATGTTATACTGCATCTGCCATGTATTTGCTCACTCACTCAACTTGTCTAAATCGCCTTGAAGCCTCTTTACATCCTCCTCACAACTCACAATCCCACCTAGTTTCGTGTCATCAGCAAACTTGGAAATATTACATTTGGTTCCCTCATCCAAATCATTGATATATATTGTGAATAGCTGGGGCCCAAGCACTGACCCCGAAAAAGACCCATTTATTCCTACTCTCTGTTTCCTGTCTGTTAACTAATTTTCAATCCATGCCAGTATATTACCCCCAATCCCATGTGCTTTAATTTTGCACACTAACCTCTAATGTGGGACTTTATCAAAGGCCTTCTGAAAATCCAAATACACCACATCCACTGGTTCTCCCTTATCTATTCTACCAGTTACATCCTCAAGAAACTCCAGTAGGTTTGTCAAACACGATTTCCCTTTCATAAATCCATGTTGACTTTGTCTAATCCCGTTGATATTTTCTAAGTGTCCTGTTAGCACATCCTTTATAATAGACTCTAGCATTTTCCCTACTACTGATGTTAGGCTAACCGGTCTATAGTTCCCCGTTTTCTCTCTCCCTCCTTTTTTAAATAGTAGGATTACATTTGCCACCCTCCAATCTGCAGGAACTGTTCCATAATCTATAGAATTTTGGAAGATGACAACCAATGCATCCACAATTTCCATGGCTACCTCTTTTAGTACTCTGGGATGCAGATTATCAGGCCCTGGGGATTTATCGGCTTTCAGTCCCATTAATTTCTCCAGCACTAGTTTTTAATAATACTAATTTCCTTTAATTCCTCCTTCTCACTAGACATTTGGTTCCCTAGCATTTCTGGGAAGTTATTTGTATCCTCTTCTGTGAAGACAGGACCAAAGTATTTGTTTCATTGCTCTGACATTTCCTTGTTCCCCATTATAAATTCTCCTGTTTCTGACTGTAAGGGACCTACATTTGTCTTCACTAATCTTTTTCTTTTTACATACTTGTAGAAGCTTATGCAGTCTACTTTTATGTTCCTTGCAAGTTTACTCTCATGCTCTATTTTTCCCCTCTTAATCAATCTCTTGGTCCTTTTTTGCTGAACTCTAAACTGCTCCCAATCCTCAGGCTTGCTACTTTTTCTGGCAACTTTATATGACTCCTCTTTGGATCTAATACTATCCTTAATTTCTTTTGTTAGCCATGGTTGGGCCGTTTTGCCTTTTGTGTTTTTGCACCAGAAAGGAATGTATAACTGTTGCAATTCATGCATTCATTCCTTAAATGTTAGCCATTGCCTATCCACCATCATGCCTTTTAATAAAGCTCCCCAATCTATCATAGCCAACTCACTCCTCATACCTTCGTAGTTTCCTTTGTTTAGATTTAGGACACTAGTTTCGGATTGGACTTCTTCACTTTCCATCTTAATGAAGTATTCTATCATGTTATGGTCACTCTTCCCTAAAGGACCCCGCACAAGATTATTAATTAACCCCTTCTCATTGCACAATAACAAATCTAGGATAGCCTGTTCCCTATTTGGCTCCTCAACGTACTAGTCTAAAAAACCATCTCGTACACACTCCAGGAATTCATCCTCCACAGTATTATTGCTAATTTGGTTTGGCCAGTCTATATGTAGATTAAAGGTACCCATGATTACTGTTACATGCATCTCTAATTTCTTGTTTGATGCCATCCCCTACATTACCACTACTGTTTGGAGGCCTATAGACAACTCCCACCAATGTTTTCTGCCCCTTGGTGCTTCTTAGCTCCACCCAGACTGATTCTACATCTTGATTTTCTGAGCCAATAGATTCCTCCCTCAATGTACAGGTGGTGTGTGTGACGACAGGCATCATGCAGGTCTGTGCCCAGTTTCCTGGCAGTAGTCATGACAGCATCATCCTGTGCCAGTCCTCAATACCCGCTCTATTCCACATAGACCATTAGGTATCAGGCTGGCTGCTAGGCAATAGAGGTGTGCCCTAAGCACGTGGCTCATGACTCCAGACAGGAGCCTAAGCATAGCACTCGAGGAGGTCTACAATCGGAGCTATACGTCCACCAGAGCTCTGATTGAGCAGACCATCGGCCCTCTCAGGCAGAGGTTCCACTGCCTTGAACAATCGGGAGGAGTTCTGCAGGACAACCCGGATCAAGTCTCTAAATTTGTGGTCATCTGATGCATGCTCCTTAACGTTGCCCAGTACAAACAAGTTTCAGATTATAGCTGACCATTACTGAGCCTGCACATGAACAAGGTCTATGCTGCACCACTGTTCATGTAGACACTGAGAAGACAGGTTACCACAGTCATTCCCAAGGTGGTTTTCCAGGGCCTGCAGAAATGGTCGGTAGCATATTAACAAGTGCGATGCTGGTTCCTAATCACCCTGGCCTGCCTTCTTTCATACAATGATATGTAAAGCATGATATTCTGTGGTTGGAAGGCTTCTGAAGATCCTTCCAGTGTGAGGGATAGACAGGCCTTCACATCTCATTGTGACATCCCTGTCATAACCTCCGTTCCCTAGCTAACGACTCCATCCCTCTCCCTGGCCACTGTCTGAGGCTGAACTAGACTGTTCGCAACCTTGGCGTCCTATTTGAACCTGAGCTGACCTTCCGATCACATATCCATTCCATCACCAAGACCGCCTGACCCCACCTCTGTAACTTTGCCATCTCCACCAATGCCTCAGCTCATTTGCTGCTGAAACCCTCATCCATGCCTTTGTTACCATTAGACTCGACTATTCCAATGCCCTCCTGGCCGGCATCCCGCCTTGCATCCTCCGTAAACTTAAGCTCATCCAAACCTCTGATGCCTATATCCTAATTCACACCAAGTCCCTTTCCCCATCACCTCTGTGCTCGCTGACCTACATTGGCTCCCGGTGCAGCAACACCTCAATTTTAAAATTCTCATCCTTGTTTTCAAATCCCTCCATGGCCTCACCCCTCCCTATCTCTGTAACATCCTTCAGCCCTACAACCCCCGAGATATCTGTGCCCCTCCAATTCTGACCTCTTGAGCATCCTTAATCTTAATTGCTCCACCATTGGCGGCCGTGCCTTCAGCTGCCAAGGCCCGAAGATCTCAAAATTCTTCCCTAAACCTTTCCACCTCTCCACTGCTCTCTCCTCCTTTTAAGGTGCTCCTTAAAACGTACCTCTTTGACAAAGCTTTTGGTCACCTGCCCTAATATCTCCTTGTGCGGCTCAGTGTCAAATTCTGTTCAATACCTTGAAGCACCTTGGGATGTTTTACTACGTTAAAGACGCTATATAAATACAAGTTGTTGTTGATGCCACCGGGAGATCTGCTGGTGCAGCGTCATTGGGAAGAGAATTCACCATCAACAACGTTTGCCAAAGTGAGATTTGCTTCCTCTCTCTGCAGATGTTGGGGTGCGGGAGCAGGTGTAGGTGGGAGTGTTGGGAGGGATGTTACCTCTCAGGCAGATGGACCTGCCTGGCATCCTTCCACTGGCCCCTGTTTTCCTCCAAACACATCAGCTTGAAGGATTCCTGGTGGCAAACCTTCTGATGCCAATAAAGGCAGCTGGGGCAAAATAAATAAACAACAGCAACTAATGATAGCCTAACAGCCAGCTGACAGCACCTCTGTGAGTCGGCTGCACGCTGGGTTTACCTGGCGGTTCGCCATGGTGTCATTAATTCGGTGTTGCATGCCGACTATCGTCGCCACTCCGCCATCTTTCTTTGCAGGGCGATATTTCATTACGCCAGCGCTACCGGGACTTTGAAAATGGAGGACACCGCGGGACCCACCACCAGTTGGCGAAAGAGCAGCAGCCGCCCTCTTTGCACCATTTGTTGCCGGTAACAGGTGGCAGTAAGCCCCCGAATTTGTAGCTTTAATTGTTTAGTCAGAAAATTGTGCAGATTGGAATGTGCTGGCCAGTTTCATAACTGAAAAAAAGTCTGAATTTTAAATATTGCTTTGCATTTGTCAAATATACTAGTGAGTCTCCCATGGCTTTGCCCATAAGTTAGGGCACCTGTGTCTCCCATCTTTATGCCAGTAGTTTTTCTCTGTTATCTTCTGTTTCTCCCTTTTTCTCTTCTCTTCTGCTTCTATCTCCTATATCTTCCTTTCCACTTTGCACTCCATCATCTTCTGTTCCGTTGTCTCTTTTTTTATTGTCTTATTTCCTTTTGGGTCGGAGGTGTTGCGAAGTGGCGAAGGGAAGTGCCAAGGACTGCAGACTATATTTTCCATGTGGCAGGTGCAGGGAAAATGCAGAGTGAAGCCCCTGGCAGTGTTGCTTGTATTGCCCATCCACCCTCACAGCATTCTTCTTGTTTGTCTGCCAAAGCTTTGTAATGGTCACATTGGTGACTTATTTTCCTTCTCACCATCTCATAATTTATTCACTCCTATTGTTTTGTTACATGCCCCGCTACTTGCTGTATCATTCCACTCTGTTGCTCCATACTAAGCTCTCTTCCCACCTCTGCAAATGCCCTCTCCTACAGTGGTGGGCAGGTGGAGACCCCTTCTCAGTCCTTCTCATCCCCTTCTCCACTGCACTGTTCTTACTCCCTTTTTTTGCACTCATACTGATTGCTCTATATTAGAAATATCTGATTGCTCCTTCCCCCTACATCCTATCATATCTGATGTGCACACCACCTAGCCCATTAGTTGAGGCCCTTATCTGCTTGCCTCCCCGTCCCCCTCACATTATTCCAAATGTCTCTATAACTTGTCTCTATTTATATCCCTATTATTGAGTGACCTGACTGCGCCCTCCCCCACCCCCATGGTACGAAAGTAAAATACCTGCAAAGGTGGTTTCTGGCACTATCCACCTGTACCATGTGCCCTGACATGCCCCTTATCGCTGGCATCTCTCCCTCTCCTTAAGCTAGTCTACCCCTCAACATGGCTTTGAATACTATTTACAAGCAGTGAACTGGAGAAACCAATAATTTGTTTTAATGGGCTTATAGTGCAAAAAAATGCACTATAATCCCTTCAAAACCAGTTGCTGGTTTCTGAGTTTATTGCTTGGAATCTGCAAAGATCTGTAATTCATGGCAGGAAGGCAGCCTCCGGGAGCAGCTGGGGTCAGGGAGCAGGAGCCAGGGCTGGTGAGTGGAGCTGGAAAGCCACCTTTTAAAAA
The DNA here is from genome assembly GCF_052327205.1 of Somniosus microcephalus. Classification (NCBI taxonomy): domain Eukaryota; kingdom Metazoa; phylum Chordata; class Chondrichthyes; order Squaliformes; family Somniosidae; genus Somniosus; species Somniosus microcephalus. The sequence continues at coordinate 237,980,350 of NC_140988.1, read as the reverse complement.
ATAATTTTGAGCAGTGGCTTTCAGGAGTGGACAGCATGGCCAGACAGGGCTGAAGGCTGTAGTGTCCGAGGATCAATAATACTCAGACTGCAGGAGAACAATAAAACAGGTATTTACTGAACAGGGAGTAATTCAAGACTGAAATACAGAAGCCTGCTATGGCTTTATATACAGGGGTGGTCACTGCCGGTACTGCAGTATAGAATCAGTTCTTCTCTTAAAGGCACATACACAACAATTCCTCCCCTTTTAGATAAACAGTACATAACATTCATTTAACAACTAAATAATAACTAATTACAATTACAATTTTCTCTGTACTATATACATCAACTGAAATAATCATTTATAAGTTCAGTCTTTGAGGAGGCTTCCTGATCCTGACTGGATAGCGCCTTTCTCGAGTATCCTGTTCTTGCGGCGGAGTTGATTCTGGCTCATTGTCATTGGTTGGTTCGTCAGCTTCCAATACCACTGCTTCTGAGGTAGACGCAATCTGTACTTTGGGTTGATTACCAGGTGCACCTGCTCGTGGTATGGGTTTGGCTTGTTCCTGTGACTCTAGAATCTGGTCAGCATGGCGTCTCACGATGCTCTCTCCAACGTCCACTGTGTACATTAGTGGTCCCTGCTGTGTGCATATCATTCCTGGCTGCCATTTTTCTGTTCGGTAGTCGCGGGCCAAGACTGGTTGCCCTATCTTGAAGCTCCTGGTTGGCTTCTCATTTATGTGCTGGAATTGCTTATCCTCAACATCTCGTCTTATGTTTGGTTTGAGCAAATCCAGGCAACATCTTAGCCTTCGGTTGAAGAACATTATGGCTGGAGCTTGGTTGGTGACTGCATGTGTCGCATTCCGGTAAGTAAACAAGAAATTATCCACCTCGTGTTGTAGTGGTATGTCGTCATTATGCATTGCCTTTATGGCCTTTTTAAAGGTCTGAACAAACCTCTCAGCCAATCCATTTGTGGTTGGATGATATGGGGCAGATGTGTAATGCTTCACCCCATTATTCCTCAGAAACCTCCGGAAATCCTCTGACACAAACTGTGGCCCATTGTCGGAGCAAATCTGTTCTGGCAAGCCATTCCTGGCGAAGATGGTCCGTAGGACTGCAATAGTTTTCTCCGTGGTGGCGGAGGACATTTTGATGACCTCTGGCCATTTCGAATGGGCGTCCACAGCAATTAGGAACATCGAGTCCATAAATGGACCAGCAAAATCAATGTGTACCCGTTGCAATGGAGATGAGGGCCACTCCCATGGATGTAGCGGGGCCTGTGGTGGAGCGTTTTGGACCTTCAGGCATCCTGTGCATCTCTTGGTCATATCCTCGATTTCTTTATCGATTCCCGGCCACCACACAAATGCCCTGGCTAGGCTCTTCATTTTTACCCCTCCCAGATGACCCTCATGAAGCTCATTGAGCACTCTATCTCTCAACTTGGGTGGAATTACCACTCGGGATCCACACATCAAGGTCCCCCGGCACACTGACAGCTGTTCTCTCCTTGGCGAGAATGCTGGCAACAGTGAGTCGCCATGTGCTGGCCATCCCTTCACCGTCAAATCATAGACCCGAGAGAGTGTCGGGTCATTTCGGGTTTCCTTCTCTATACTTGAGATTGTAACAGGTAGACATTCGGCTATGGTCGCATGGAATATCGCAACAGGGTCCACTGCAGGTGCTTCCTCTACCGTAGGCAACGGGAGGCGCGACAGCCCATCAGCGTTTCCATGCTGTTTCGTACCCTTGTACTCTATGTCGTACTGATGTGCCCCTAGAAAAAGTGACCATCTTTGCAGCCGTTGCGCCGTCATCACTGGAACGCCCTTCTTTGGGTTAAAAATGGAGACCAGGGGCTGATGATCAGTCAGTAGGGTGAATTTCTGCCCGTGCAGATAGTGATTGAACTTCTTCACCCCCCACACCAGGCTGAGGGCCTCCCTGTCAATCTGGGCGTAGTTACGCTTGGCTGAGGTTAACGAGCGCAACGCAAAGGCTATTGGCCTCTCTGAACCGTCAGGGAATTTGTGTGACAGCACTGCTCCGATGCCGTAGGGAGATGCATCACATGCTAACCGAATCGGTAGTGTTGGATTGTAGTGGGCCAATACTTCTTTTGAAGTGATTAGGCATTTACATTTCTGAAAGGCACGCTTACACTCCACTCCATTTCCATGTTACTCCACTTTGCAGTAGGGCGTTCAGTGGGTGCAGAATTGTAGATAAATTCGGCAAGAACTTATGGTAGTAGTTCACCAACCCGAGGAACGACCTCAGTTGCGACACATTTTCCGGTGCTGGAGCCTTGACTACAGCCTCAATCTTGTCCGGCGACTTATGCAACCCTTCCTCATCAATCATGTGGCCACAATACAGGATTTGTCTCCTGAAGAACTCGCATTTGGGGCGGTTGGCTCGTAGCCCATATTCCTGTAATCTCGTGAGCACCTGCTCCAGGTTGGCAAGGTGTTTACTGTCATTTCCGCCCGTAACCAGGATGTCGTCCAAATAACACTGGGTCCCCGGGATCCCTTGCAGGACTTGTTCCATCGCCCTCTGCCAAATAGCCGGGGCTGATGCTACCCCGAATACCAGTCGATTGTACTGGTAAAGGCCTTTTTGAGTGTTTATCGTGAGGTATTTCCGAGGCACTACTTCCACCTCCATTTGTAGATACGCTTGGGCCAGATCAATCTTCGTAAAGCGTTTCCCTCCAGATAGTGAGGCGAAAATATCTTCTATCCATGGAAGTGGATATTGTACTGTGTGCAGGACCGGGTTCACAGTTACCTTGAAGTCCCCACAGATGCGAACCTTCTTCGGTTCCCCAGGCGTGCTGCTCAATGATTTCTTCATTACAGGAACGATGGGTGTGGCCCACTCGCTCCAGTCCACCTTGGACAGCACACCCGAACACTCCAGACTCTCCAGTTCTGCTTCAACGGCTGGGCGGATCGTGTAAGGTACCGGTCTGGCCTTAAAAAATTTTGGGTTTGCGTTATCTTCGATTTTTATCGTTGCCGTTACTCCTTTTAGAGTCCCAAGTCCTTGTTGGAACACCTCTTTCACGTCAGTTAGAATTTTTGACAGTCGTCCAGGTGTGACGTCATCATCCTTTTTATCAGTCACAGTTAGCGCCTGAATGGAATGCCAATCCAATTGTATTTTTCGGATCCATTCACGTCCCAATAATGGTGGTCCTCCATCTGGTAGTATATATAGATACAGTTTCTGTGTTTCCTTGCCGTTGTATTCAACTGGCACCCTTATTTTTCCTCTGGGGTAGACTTTTTGCCCCGTGTATGTCTTCAATACAATGGACGTGTCCTTCAAGGGTATGTGTGAGAATAGCCGCTCATAGTCTCGTCGATTCATGACAGTTAGGGCTGATCCTGTGTCCAATTCCATCTTTACTGGGGACCCTGCTATCATGAGGGTGACCCAAATGGTTCGGTGATCTTCCTTTGCGATCATGTTGTGTAACTTTAGACAACTTAGTCTCCTGCTCCCGGAGCCATTATCACTCTCCTGATCTTCCAAACTACTGTCTGTCAATTTCTTTACTTTCTTGTACTTTTCCTTAGTAGTTCTTGTAGTGTTGGTTTTCTTTCCCGACCTGCAGACTCTTGCTATGTGTCCCATTTTCCCACATTGCCTGCATACTTTGTCCTTAACCCAGCAGTCCTTCTGATCATGGGTTGTTCTGCCGCAGCGATAGCACTTTTCTGCTCCATACGCCATTTCGTTAGCGCTGTATTCCTGTGGTTTCTGTTGTATTTCCGTAGCTCCCCGTGCTGCTGCTTCATAGGATACTGCCACGCTGAAAGCCTGTTCTAGCGTCATGTCCTTTTCCGAAAGTAGTCGTTTCTGGGTTCCTTCACTCTGGAGCCCGCAGACAAACTTATCCCGCAAGGTATCTGCCAGTCCTGCTCCGAACTGGCAGTGTTTCGATAACTTGCGTAGTTCCGTAAGATAGTCAGCATTGCTCTCATCTTTGTGCTGGTTTCTTTTATGGAACTTGAATCTTTCTGCTATCAGCAGCGGTGTAGGGTTTAGGTGTTCCTGTAAGATATTAACAATCTCCTCAAAACTTTTCTCCATTGGTTTAGCTGGGGTAATTAAATTCCGCAATAGGCCGTACGTTCTCGCGCCCATCAAATTTAATAATACCGACGCCTTCTTTCCATCGGCCACCTCATTTGCCTCGCAGTACACTTCAATTCTTTCCCCATACATGGTCCAGTCTTCTACCTCGTTGCCGAAAGCAGCGATACTGCCACTTTTCGGCATCTTGGGTGATTTAAAATGGCGCCACCCACGCTTTTTCTTCTTCACCAATGAATTAAAATGGCGCCTCCCGCGCTTTTCCTTCTTCCCCAATGGAATAAAATGGCGCCTCCCGCGCTTTTCCTTCTTCCCCTTGCTGCCACGCTGCTCCTAGCGTTCTACAGGGTAATGGCGACGACCCGCGGCTTTGCCGCGTCTCACTTTTCCTTCCCCGCGTTCTATCCTCTCCACGCTGCCCTGTTCTTGAGCACCGACCGTGCCCTGTGTGCTCCACCCTCTCTCTCTCTCTTTTCCTCCCGACGACGCTGCACGGCCCCCTTGCAGAGCCGCTCGATCGAGCCCGAGCCCGCCGCAGTCCAGAAGGGTCAGCGCACTACCTGTTACCAGCACGACTTGCTGGAACACCTCAACTGGGGAGCCAGGCCCAGCTCTCCACAGCCTCCCCTGCAACTCTCCGATGGATCCCTGGGCGGTTGCCCGCGGTCGACCCCCGCCGTTCTGACTTCGACCTCCAAGAAGCTTCTCTTCAGGGAAAAGATCCCCGTGAGGTGATGCAGTACTGCAGGTGAGTTCAAACCTGCCCGTCGCCAGTGTAGTGTCCGAGGATCAATAATACTCAGACTGCAGGAGAACAATAAAACAGGTATTTACTGAACAGGGAGTAATTCAAGACTGAAATACAGAAGCCTGCTATGGCTTTATATACAGGGGTGGTCACTGCCGGTACTGCAGTATAGAATCAGTTCTTCTCTTAAAGGCACTTACACAACAAAGGCTAAATGTTTTTTTTTATAGACAGTGGGGCAAAAGCCCAAAGTTTAAATTTTTTTAATGGACAATGGAGCTAGGGAGGGGGACTCGAGAGTTTAAGTTCATGTACGAACATACAAAAATAGCAGACAGAGAAAAGACCCATTGGTACATCCAACCTGTCCCACACAGTTGTGATGCCTTATGTATCACTCCTCACCCACCCAGAGCCCTGTAACGTTCTGGAAGAGGCGAAAAAACAAATAAAAACCAATTGGGGAGGGAAAAATTCTGGAAAATTCCTCTCCGATCCCCTTGGGTGATCAAACCTAGTTCAGGAGATGACATTGACACCGATTTAGTACAGGCTACCTACCTCTTATATAAGGTGATCTCCGCCCCTGCCAGGAACAGGGCCAGCTCTCAGTACTCACCACACAAGCTGCCACCTGGTCCACAGGTTCTCCCTTCTCTGGGAAAAGAAGAACCATCTAACATCTGACCTAGTTCCAGCCTTACATAACTTGAAATTGTGCCCCCTGGTCCTCCCTAACATATTTAGTTAAAATATTTGGTCTACATAAGCACATCCAGTCCCTTCATTGTTTTATAAGTCTTGATCAAATCACCCCATCCATGCTTTATGGAAAACCCTGAGGGATAATCTGTTATTAGTGCCAGAATTGCCGATATTCACTCCCAGTGCATCAAACTCTGTGTCAGGAGTGTGATATCATAAAATCTACCCTTATGCTACAAAATATCAGGGTCTGGGCCAAATTTCACAAACAACAAATGGAGCTGCAAGCAGCAGGGAGGACTTTGAGCAGTCTGTTTGTCTTCACAGCCAGCCTGTCATGATACAAAGCAATATAATTTAATTAAAGCTATCCCGTTGGTGTTATGAAGAATCATTTTCCAAATTTAAACCATGATTATACAGATTTTAAGAAAAAAATATTTTGAACTGACTGAAATCGTTGATGATAAACACAGGACAGAACAGTAATTAGTAAAAGCCACAAATCAGACATTAGAACTACACGAGAAGAACTACCTATTACAGAAGGAAATATCAGAAATGCTCAGTGTTTGTTATTGGTTTTAGAAATCATGCAATATCAGGAAAAAGAAAGAGAGAGAAAAAAGATCTATTAATGCCACTTGGACACCACTGTACATAAGAACATAGGAAATAAGAGCAGGAGTAGGCCATTCAGCCCCTCGAGCCTGCGCCGCCATTCAATAAGATCATGGCTGATCTTCGACCTCAACTCCACTTTCCCGCCCGATCCCCATATCCCTTGATTCCCCTAGAATCCAAAAATCTATCTCAACCTTGGATATACTCAAAGACTCAGCATCCACAGTCCTTTGGGGTAGAGAATTCCAAAGATTCACAAACCTCTGAGTGAAGAAGTTCCTCCTCATCTCAGTCTTAAATGTAGATTATGTGGCATACAGAGCTTGCCATTTTTATCCATGTTTGTCTTTTATTGCAAGCCAATGCTTCAGGTAAATGATTTGTGATTGAAAGCAGCCACCCCAGGATTAGTGTAACGTTCACAGCTCTATTTACCTCCAGTTAATTTCAGGCACAAGCAGAAGACCTAAGTTGCTTATTTGGTATGAGCCAAGGGACCTTGCCATGCTCCAACTGAGGGGCAGATTTTGGCAAGCCAAATAAAGCATGTTAGCCAAAATCTCCATGGAACCTCAACTTGTGCGTTATTACTTATACCCTTGTTTCAGTGTTGCACCATTACAGAGGTGCAGGTTTTCAGTAAAAACTTCTAAATGTTGGAGGACTGGATATTTTTAATACACCATGTGTGAAATCATGGACAATGGAAACAGTGTCCTGTATGTAAAAACTATTCAGTCAATGTCAATAGTTCAACACTAGGTGGCAGTAGGTATAAAAAAATCAAACATGGCAAATCTCAGATCCATTTCAGAATATTGCATGTTAGTTAGGAATGCTTGTAGCACGACATTTGATTTCTAAAACTTGAAATATTCAATGCAAGATAATGACTAATAACAATTTTAAAATGAAGCAGGTGTACTGACATTTTATGAAATCCAGCAATGGGTGAAAAACATTTTGAAATTTAGGTGCATTGCATAGATAACTGGTATTTGTCTTCGGATAATACATTTGGGGATTTTATTTTCTCAGACTAGCCCTGAACTATGTATTTATAATTCTAATTATAAATAGTAATGTTTTACTGTATTGGGAGCCACACACCAGACATTTCATGCCACAAGCCTACTAAAACCACTAAAAATAAATTTTGAAAACATATCATACATACTCGAAAGAAAGGCAACCCATGTTACATAGAATTGCATAGAAGTTACAACACAGAAACAGGCCATTCAACCCAACAGGTCTATGCTGGTGTTTATGTGCTACACGAGCCTTCTCCTACCATACTTCATCTCACACCAACATATCCTTCTATTCCTTTCTCCCTCATGTGTTTATTTAGCTTCCCCTTAAATGCATCTATGCTACTCGCCTCAACCGCTCCATGTGATAGCGAGTTTCACATTCTTACCAATCTCTGAGTAAAGAAGTTTCTCCCGAATTCATTTATTTGATTTATTAGTGACTATCTTATATTTATGGCCACTAGTTTTGGACTCCCGCACAAATAGAAACATCTTCTCTACGTCTACCCTTTCAAACCCCTTCATAATTTAAAAGACCTCTATCAGGTCACCTCTCAGTCTTCTCTGTTGTAGAGAAAAGAGACCCAGCCTGTTCAGTCTTTCCTGATAGTTATACCCTTTCAGTTCTGGTATCAACCTTGTAAATCGTTTTTGCACTTTCTCCAGTGCTTCTATATCCTTTTTGAAGACTAGAATTGAGCTCTGTACTCCAAGTGTGGTCTAACCAAAGTTCAAAAAGGTTTAATGTAACTTTTCTGCTTTGAATTCTATTTCTCTAGAAATGAACCCCAGTGCTTTGTTAACCTGCATTGTTACTTTTAGCGATTTATGAATCTGTACCCCTCGATCTCTTTGCACCTCTACCCCATTTGGACTCTTATTTTCCAAGAAATAGGTGGCCTCCTTATTCCTTCTACCAAAATGCACCACCTCACACATCTCTATATTGAAATCCCTTTGCAATTTACACGCCTATTCTGCAAGTTTGTTAACATTGTCTTGTACTTTGTCACAGTTGTCCTCGGTATTAACTATAGCCCAAATTTGGTGTTGTCCGCAAATTTTGATATAGTACTTCTGATTCCCGAGTCCAAATTATTTATGTAATTGGTGAACATCAGTTCTCCCAGCACTGAGCCCTGTGGAACATCACTTCCCACCTTCTGCCAATCTGAGTAACTTACCTTTAACCCCAACTCCCTGTTTTCTGTTTTGTAGCAAGATTGCTATCCATACTGCTACTAGTCCCCAGACTGGACATGCTTTGACCCTAGTCATGAGTCTACTATACAGTACCTTATCGAAGGCCTTTTGAAAGTCCATGGGGGAGAAATTCGGTATTGCCCTGTTTGGGGTGCAATTATCGGCCGGGCACAAAGTTTAGCGCCTAGTGCTAATTATCACCTCCGACTGCAAACTTGGTTTCTATCGCTCCTGGAGGTGATTGGAGTGCTAAATTAGGCGCTACACACCTCTCTTAAGGCACTAATGCCAAGGAGCGAGGCGCTACCTCAGAGCGCTGGTGAAGCTCATGTGATGTCAGTTAGTAATGGAACACAGACAAAATGGCGCCGGCCAGTTCTTAACGGGGAGGGTCGATCTTGCTCTCCATCCACACCCTGCTCATTGCAGCCTTGAATCTCAGCCTGGAGAGACCTGTACATCAATTCGGCTGGAAAGAACAATGGAGAAGCCCAGGAAAGAGCTCAGAGTGCAGCCCCCATAGTCTCTTCTAAATCGATGCAAGGAAGGTCAAATCAAAATGAACCTGCAAAGTGCTGCTCAGTACCCAAAACTCCTTCACACAGCATTGAATCTCTCCAGAAGTCTCTCTCTCTCTCTCTCTCTCTGAATGCGTGGTGCAAAAATGTCGCCAACAAAAAAAGGCAGGAAGCGGCCGCCTTTAAATAGCGCTCCCCCAGTCCCTTCCCAACTGCAAAACTTTCCCCTCTACCTGTCGTTGCTAGCGGCAGGAGGAAAGGTAGGGGGCACCACTCAATATCCGGTCCGGGGCGTTGCACGCTCAACCGACGTCACGATCTGCGGGCGTAGGAGATTGTGGCGGTAGTGTTTAGCGCCTCTGCAAAATGTCTGGTCAATTTCACGAGTGGCGCAAACATCGCCGCGCCCGGGCGCTAGTTGTTTTGCGCCCCATCAGCGCCCTCTTAGGGCGCTAATGGGAGGCACTAATCAACTGAATTTTTCCCCCCCATGTATATTACATCCACTACATTACCCTTGTCCAGTCTTTCTGTTATTTCTTCAAAGAATTCAGTAAGGTTGGTCAAGCATAATCTTCCTATTTGAAAACCATACTATTCTTTATTGTATTTTCAGGTTGTAGATTTTTTTTCTATTATATCTTTAAGTAAAGATTCCAATATCTTTCCTACCACCTATGTTAAGCTAACTGGCCTATAGTTTGTTCTATCTCCCTTTTTAAATATAGGAATAACAATAGCAATAGCTGTCCACCAGTCCTCTGGCACTATTCCCTTTTCTATTGATCATTTATTTATTTTTATAGTGCCTCTTCTATCTCTTCCCTAGCTTCTTTTAATATGCGCGAATGCAAATCATCCGATCCAGGGGTTTTATCCGCTCTAAGTTTGTCTCTGCCTGCCAGGGATACAACATGAAGTCAATGAGATAGTATGGTATTAGGTGGGGTCAGACTAAGAGAAAATACAAGAAGGTCTAAGATAGGTTTACAGTGCATGTATGTAAATACACAAAGCGTGATAAATAAGGTTGGTGAGCTGCAGGCGCAAATAGCCACATGGGAATATAATGTTGTGGCAATAACGGAGACCTGGCTCAAAAAAGGGCAGGAATGGGTACTAAATATTCCTGGATATATGGTGTTCAAGAAAGATAGGGAAGGAAAGAAAGGAGGTGGGGTGGCAATTTTGATTAAAAAGAATATTACAGTGTTGGAGAGAGAGGATATCCTGGAGGGGTCAAGGACAGAATCTATTTGGTTAGAGTTGAGAAACAATAGAGGTGCCATTACATTACTAGGTGTATTCTATAAGCCGCCAACGAGTGGGAACGATATAGAGGAGCAAATTTGTGGGGAAATTACAGAGAGGTGCAAGAACTATAGAGTATTGATAATGGGGGACTTCAACTATCCTAATATAGACTTGGATAGTAATAGTGTAAAGGGCAGAGGGGGGGAAGAATTTCTGAAGTGTGTTTAGGAGAACTTTCTTGATCAGTATGTTTCTGGTTCAATGAGGAAGGAGGCATTGCTGGATCTGGTTCTGGGGAATGAAGTGGGTCAAGTGGAGCAAGTGTCAGTAGGGGAACATTGAGGGAACAGTGATCATAGTATCATAAGGTGTAGATTAGCTACGTAAAAGAACAGGGAACAATCTAGAGCAAAAATACTTAATTAGTGGAAGGCCAATTTCAGTGGGTTGAGAACGGATCTGGCCCGGGTAAATTGGAATCAAAGATTGGCAGGCAAAACTGTAATCGAACAATTGGCTGCCTTTAAAGAGGAGATGGTTCGGGTACAGATGAGGTACATTCCCATGAGGGGGAAAGGTAGGGCAACCAAAGTCAGAGCTCCCTGGATGATGAAAGAGATAGAGCAGAAAAAGGGGGCGTATGACAGATGTCATGTTGAGAATACAAGTGAGAAACAGGCTGAATATAGAAAGTTCAGAGGGGAAGTGAAAAAGGAAATAAGAGGGGCAAAGAGAGACTTTGAGAATAGATTGGCAGCTAACATAAAAGGGAATCCAAAAGTCTTCTCTAGGCATATAAATAGTAAACGTGTAGTAAGAGAAGGGGAGGGGCCAATTAGGGACCAAAATGGAGACCTACTCATGGAGGCAGAGGGCATGGCTGAGGTACTAAATGAGTATATTGCATCTGTCTTTTCCAAGGAAGAAGATGCTGCCAAAGTCATAGTGAAAGAGGAGGTAGTTGAAATACTGGATGGGATAAAAATTGATAGAGGAGGTACGAGAAAGGCTGGCTGTACTTAAAGTAGATAAGTCACCAGGACCGGACGGGATGCATCCTAGGATGCTGAGGGACGTAAAAATGGAAATTGCAGTGCATGCGCTAAAACCCGGCACTTGCGATCTGTCAAGAATCTTCTTGATAGATCGCACATATCCCCAGGAGAAGGGCCTCTACGGGTGGAGAGTTGCACTTTTTGCACAACTTCCGCTCACTGAAAGGCCATAGAATTCTTACGCCTGGTAAAAGCAGGCATAAGGCTTGCTTTTACCAGCATAAGAGTTTAAAATAACAAAAATATTTTTTTTTCCAATCATTTAAACATTAAAAAATCTATTCAATAAGGTAAGGTTATTTTTAGCCCCTTTAAAACATTTAAATTTATTTTTCAAAAAATAAAATGTTCATTTAAAATATTTAATTAAATGGCATTTTAATTAATTTTATATATGTTATGGTTTTTCTTTACTTATTTCAGTGTGTTCATCCATTTTTGCAGTCATCCCCATTCATACTTTTGATAGGTCTGTGCATACGGAACTGTCAAAAGTATGAAGGAGGATTCCCTTCTTCCACTGGTTCGCCTGGCCCATGTGATCCCAGAGGCGCTTGAGAACCGTATGCGCCCCTGGGATACGTGGGCCTCTGCGCATTTCAAAAGGGGAGGGGCCCAGGATCGCAAGCCTCGGTATCTACGGAACTAACAGGTAAGTTGGTAGATTTTTTTCCGATCGGAGGCATCCGCCTGCAGGAAGCCTCTGATCGGAAATTCAGGGCCATTATCTTTTAACTCTATCAACATGGATTCTTTTTCTGTCTTACTGATAACTGTCACTTTTTTCTACTGCTATTACTTTTTTCTACTGCTATTATGTTATCTCTAATAAGCACGGTGGCATAGTGGTTAGCACTGTTGCCTCACAGCGCCAGGGACCCGGGTTCGAATCTGGCCTCGGGCGACTGTCTGTGTAGAGTTTGCACATTCTCCCCGTGTTTGCGTGGGTTTCCTCCGGGTGCTCCGGTTTCCTCCCACAGTCCAAAGATGTGCGGGTTAGGTTGATTGGCTGTGATAAATTGACCCTCAGTGTTAGGGGGATTAAATACGTGGGGTTACGAGGATAGGGTGGGGTATGTGTTGGTGTAGGGGATACTGGGATCGGGTGGGATATGTGTCAGTGCAGGCTCGATGGGCCGAAATGGCCTCTATCTGCACTGTGGGATTTCTGTGATTCTGTGATATACAGCTACCCCCTTTTCCCCTCTCTATCTTTTCTGAATATGTTACATCCTGCAATGTTTAATTCCCAGTCCTGATTTTTCTGTAGCCATGTCTCAGTAATCCCTACTATATCTGGTTCCTCACAACATATTGTTGTCTCCAGTTACCCTGTTTTATTACGGACACTGTGTGTATTATTGTAGACAGTTTAACTCATCTTTAATAGTAGTTCCTCTCACTTTATTTTTAACCATCTTTTTACACTCCTGTTCTATAACTCTATTTATTACCTGCCATTTATGTCCTCCCTTAGTTTAGTCTGTCCTATACTCCCCTTTCCTGTTTCATTTATATTTAGGCTTGTTTCATTTCTTGTAGGTGCCTCCTCCTGACTTACTAGTTTAAAGCCTTTACCACCTCCCTTTCTGCTAGGACACGGGTCCCATCCCGGTTCAGGAGGAGCCCGTCCCATCGGTGCAGCTCCTTCCTGTTTCAGTACTGGTGCCAGTGTCCCATGAAAAGGATCCCTTCTTTCCCACACCAGCCCTCTAGCCATGTGTTAATTCTCTTGATCTGTCTGGTTCTATGCCAATTTGCACATGGCTCAGGCAATATTCCAGAGATTATTACCCTCGAGGTCCTGCTTTTTCATTTAGCTCCTAACTCCTGATGCTCCCTCAACATGACCTCCTCCCTGTCATTTGTTCCAATATGGACCACGGCAACTGTATTTTCCCCCTCCCTTTCCAAATTCCTCTCCAGCCGCCTCAAGATAGCCCTTACCCTGGCAACACACCCTTCGGGACTCTCATTCATGACTGTAGAGGACGCTATCTATCCCCCCAACTATTGAATCTCCTATTACGTCCACATTTCTATTCTGTTCTTCCTCTCTTGGTCAGCCTTCTGAGCCATGGTGCCTTGGACTGCATTGTGGCTGTCCACCCTACAGTCTTTCTCCTTGTCCTCACAGGTAGCAAGTACATCATAACTGTTGAACAGGACCAGTGTCTGCGGGACCTCCTTCTCAACATCTCCTAAGTCCCATCTACCCGCTCCCTGACAGTCACACCCTTCCCTTCCTGAACCTGTGCTTTCCTCTGGGGTGTGACTGTGTTCTGGATAAAACTATCCAGAAATTCCTCCCCCTCCCCTATGTCTCGGAGTGTCTCTAACTCACACTCCAGCTCAATGGGCTTGATTTTCCCAGCCCCAAGGAAGCAGGTTTGGAGGCGTGCGAGTTGTTAAAATCGCCAAAACCGGCGGGCGGGCCCGTTCCCGCCTCCATGCAATTTTCCCAAGTGCATGTTTTCTGACCCGCTTTCCATCCCGCCTCCAAGAGGCGGGATAGGCCCTTAACAACCACTTAATTGCCTCTATAATCCCATTTTGAGAGGCCTTTCTGATTTTAACACATTTCCCCCATCCTACACGCCTCCTCTGGAACACGCCAGGCAATCCTGGTGGCCTCACTAGTGGATTGCTTACGAACAGCTGCAGCTCCACCATTACAAAGGAGTTTTCATCGATGATCATTTGCAGGTGGCAGAACTTTGTTGTTTCAGGTCTGGGGGAACTTTTAGCAGGCATACTCAGTGTTGTGGAAGTTTGGAGCCTGACACCCATATCCAGTGTGACCTCCTGGGAAACCCCTCTGCCCAACTTGACTAAGCGCTTCTTCAACTGAGGCATATTCCAGAAGCATGGCGAACATTTAATTCCTTTCCTCTTGTACATCTGATTCGGATGAAGACCAGCCGCGGCAGCAGCAGAACCATGAGCAACAGCAGCACCAACAGCAGGAGCATCAACAGGAGCACCAAGCTGCTAGTCACCCACCTGAAGATGCACAGGTCAGAAGGTGCCAGTGCGCAACAACATTGCTGCCCGGGATGCAAGGGACGCACTCATCCTGGCCAGATTTGCTTAGCCTGCACAATCAAACACTTTAGTCTCACTCCTTCTTACCGGATCATCGACAATGGAGAAGAGCCTACGGAATCCTATCACTCTGACCACCATTCTGATAATCGCAAGGCACCCTAAGCCCTCAATGTAAAAGTCCCATTTGCGAAATGACACAGGCCACAACTTCAACAGTTTGCCATCAAAACACTTTATAATACAATGACAATGATGGCTGGTCCAAAAACAAAACACAGCACCCAAGTGACTACCCTTGTGACTACTTGTGCTTTATTTTCCTCTTACGCGTGCTCCTACGTAGTGCTTCCCCTGTGGTTTCAGCAGGTGTGGAAGCCCCTTGCTCACTCCCTTGCTGCTCCTGCCTCGACGCCTTTGGCGGGCATCCTCTGGGGTGGCAAACCTGTGCGGGTTCGCCAACAATCTGCTACTCCTACGGCTGTGCAGGGGCTGAGGCGCCCATCTCATTTGGGTGAGGACTCTGGTGGGGCTCTGACCGAGGGCTTTGCTGTGGCATGGTCGTGTGAGCGCTTGCAGAGCAGCCCCCACTTCCTTGTTGTCTGCCACCAACATCCCTCTCATGGGTCAGCCCCACTTCAGAGGTAGCAAGTGGCTTGACAGCACCTTGCTGCACTGCAGGGGGGCCATGAGGACCCATTTCTGCGCTGGACATCCTACTCCAGAGGACTTGCATGAAGGTCTGCTTTGTTTGCCCAATAGCTGACCATCTCTCCTCAAGAGATGTCATTCTATTCTGAACAATGACCATGTTTTCAATACTCACAGAATCACAGAATCACAGAATCCCCACAGTGCAGATAGAGGCCATTTCGGCCCATCGAGCCTGCACCGACACATATCTCACCCTATCCCCGTAACCCCACGTATTTAATCCCCTAACACTAAGGGTCAATTTTTATCATAGCCAAATCAACCTAACCCGCACATCTTTGGACTGTGGGAGGAAACCGGAGCACCCGGAGAAAACCCACGCAGACACGGGGAGAATGTGCAAACTCCACACAGACAGTCGCCCGAGGCCGGATTTGAACCCGGGTCCCTGGCGCTGTGAGGCAACAGTGCTAACCACTATGCCACCGTGCCTCCCCAATACTATTGTGACTACGCTCCTCCATGGACCATGGAAGGAGTGAGTGTAGTGAATGCATAGCATAGATGCTTAGAAGGATACAAAGGACCCTCCCTGTGTGTTGTAAGTAGTTGTTGTCATGGCATCACAGTGCTAGGAAGTGTGAGGGCTGCATGGTCGAATAGTTAAGTGAATGTGACCATAGAGAGAGAGAGGGAATGGGTAAGGGTGCAGGGATGTAAGTGTCAAGCGGGATGTGGAGGAAGAGGTTGGCAAAGCAGAGTGCTGGTGAGGAGAGGCGATGGGGATCAGATTGAGGGTGATGGGAAACTCATACTCACTTTTCCGGTGCGGAGAAGGTCATGAAACCTCTTCCTGCATTGTAGCCAGGTTCTGTGGCTCATTGAAATGGAGTTGACAACCTGGGCCACTTGTAGCCACACAGCTTTTGTCTGCTGGGGTAGCTTTTTTCTCCCTGAGGAATGGAACAGCACCTCCTTATTACAACTGGCTCCGTACACCAGAGCTTGGAGGGAGGGCTCATCAAACTGAGGAGCACACTTTTGCTTGATCGTTGACATTTTCCACAATTCAACTCCTTCATATAAATTGCAGAGCCTTTGCAGTCTCCAGAAGAATCAAGGCTGCTTGCAGGCCTTAAATCCAACAGCATTGATGACATCATCGGAGGCAACTTTCTGTATGAAAAGACTAATTGGGCCAGTGGTTCCCACATGCAGGAAATCAATTGGCCAATTAGGGGAAAATCGCACTTTTTCAACACTTCACTTAGGAGTCGGGGTCCTGACACAATTTCCACCTGACACACCCCAGCCCGCCTGTGGTGTATGTAACCTGTACCACCTTAAGAGACTACCTTAAGAGATGGACTACTTTCTCTTGGCTACTGTATATTGTAGTACCGGTGGTGACCACACCGGTATATAAACTCTGTGTAGTAATTTGCTAAGCAGTTCAGCCCTGACCTTCGATTAGTAAAGACCTGTTTAAGTTATTCTTGTTGTCTGTGTCCAGTGATTTAGAATAAGCATATCTGGGACACTCAGACTCAACAGTGGCGACGAGTCCGATCTTACCCTGCGGCAGTTTTGCATCCAAGGCAGCTTCGTCCTCAGAACGGGCGTCGAGAAGAGGCATCCGCCCTTATCATCCTGCTGAGCACCGCATCGCACGGGAGGCATCGAGAACCCGGGTTGAAATTACTGACCACGAAGTCCTCCATCAGCGACAGGCAGTGATCATCCTTCTACCACGGTGGTGGGTAAGCCGATCTAGCGACACGGGCAGAAAGTCGGCCGCGTTGTCAGTGGAGAAGGGGAGGGAAACCGGAGGAAAAAGGGCGGAGAACTCGACCGCAGCCGGTGAAAAGGGCCGGGCTGCAATCGGGGCCGAGAGGCGCAGCGACAAGGGCAGCGTTAATGCCACGAGAACCGCGGAGAACTCGACCGCAGCTGGTGTAAAGGGCTGGGCTGCAATCGGGGCTGAGAGGCGCAGCAACGAGGGAAGTGTTAATGCCCACAAGAACCGCGGGGGAGCAAAAGCAGCGTCGGGGAAATTAAGAACCGCTGGGAGGCGAGAACGGCAACAGCGCGGTCATCGCCATTGTAGCCAGCGGGGGAAGAAGACAAGCGTGGGAAGCCACCATTGTAGTCGGCGGGGGAAGAAGACAAGCGCGGGAAGCCGCCATTTTAGTAGGCGGGGGAAGAAGACAAGCGCGGGAAGCCGCCAATTTGGAAAAATAAAATATTTAAAGAAACTCTCAAGGATGCCTAAACACGGTAACATCACTGCTTTTGATAGCGATGTTGAAGATTGGGCCACGTATGTAGAACACATTGAAGTTTATTGTACAGCAAATGAGGTACCAGATGATAAGAAAGCACTAACCTTATTAAACTCAATGGGTGCGAAGACGTACGGGTTATTGAGGCACCTTGTAACACCAGATAAACCGGCGGATCAGACTTTCGCGAATATTGTTACTATCCTGCAAGAACATTTAAACCCCACGCCGCTGCTGATAGCGGAACGATTTAAATTTTACAGAAGGACGCAGCTGAAAGAGGAAAGCAACGCTGAATGCTTAATTGAACTGCGCAAGCTATCAAAGTACTGTCAGTTTGGTACAGGACTAGCAGATGCTCTGAGAGATAAATTCGTGTGTGGATTATTAAAAGAAGGAACACAAAAGCGACTGCTAGAGGAAAAGGACCTTACGCTTGATAAAGCTGTCACCATTGCAGCATCGCACGAGGCTGCAGCAAGAGGCACCGCGGAAATACAGCTAAGGTCATCGGAACTCAGCACCAATCAAATGGCATTGGGTGCAGTAAAGTGTTATCATTGTGGAAGGACAACGCACGATCAGAACCAGTGCTGGTTCAAAAATCAGGAATGCAGAAAATGTGGCAAGCTCGGTCACATAGCTAAAGTATGCCGGTCAGGAAAGAAGACCAGCAACAAAAAGTCACCACAGGAAAAGTGCAAAAAGGTACACAAGGTGACAGAGAACAGTTCGGATGAACAGAAGACGGATTCAGACTCCAGCAGTAAGGAACTGGGTTGTCTAAGAATACATAATGTGGGTAACACAGCAGACCACCAAACTATCTGGGTCACACTTCAGATAGCAGGAGTCCAAGTGAAGATGGAATTGGACACTGGATTGGCATTGACGGTCATGAATAAGCAAGATTACAAAAGGTTATTTCCACACATTCCCCTAAGGGATACGGAGATTGTATTGAAAACATACACGGGGCAAAGAGTATACCCCATTGGAAAGATAAAGGTAAAGGTGGTCCACAAGGGTAAAGAAAGCTGAGGAATGGACTTATATGTGTTACCTGAGGGAGGTCCACCACTACTGGGATGGGAATGGATCAGGAGAATAAATATGGACTGGCATTCCTTAAAAGCACTAACTGTAGATTCCGGTAAAAAGGACGATGTCAAACCTAAACGACTGTCCAGAATATTGGACGATGCTAAAGAGGTGTTCCAGCAGGGACTGGGAACACTGAAAGGAATTACGGCAAACATCAAGGTTGAAGAACATGCAAACCCGAAATTTTTCAAAGCTAGACCGGTACCTTATGCGATACGACCTGCTGTGGAAGCTGAGCTGGAGGGACTAGAACGTTCCGGAGTACTGTCAAAGGTGGACTGGAGCGAATGGGCTATGCCCATTGTTCCCGTCATGAAGCGTTCATCGAGTAACAAGCCGGGGGAACCGGGGAAGGTTCGCATCTGTGGCGATTTCAAGATCACTGTTAATCCGGTGCTTCACACGGTGCAATATCCGCTTCCATGGATTGAGGATATCTTCGCTTCGTTGTCTGGCGGGAAACACTTCACCAAGATAGACCTGGCGCAGGCGTACTTACAGATGGAAGTTGATGAAGCGTCACGCCAGTATCTCACGATCAACACGCATAAGGGCTTATATCGGTATAATAGACTGGTTTTTGGAGTGGCATCGGCTCCAGCGATTTGGCAAAGGGCCATGGAGCAGGTATTACAGGGAATTCCAGGCACACAATGCTATCTGGACGACATTCTTATTACAGGAGATGATGATGAGGAGCACCTTGCAAATTTGGAACAGGTGCTCACCAGATTGAAAGAATATGGACTTCGAGTTAATCACCAGAAATGTGAGTTCTTTCAGAAGCAAATCTCGTACTGTGGTCACGTCATTGACCAGGAGGGGCTTCACAAGTCACCTGACAAGATCGAAGCTGTTGTGAAGGCTCCCGCTCCGGAAAATGTATCCCAGTTGAGGTCGTTCCTAGGGTTGATTAACTATTACCATAAGTTTCTGCCAAATTTATCCACGGTGCTACACCCGCTGAACGCTCTTTTGCAGAAGGGAGTGCCATGGAAGTGGAGCGAGGACTGTAAGCGGGCCTTTCATAAAAGCAAGGCATTGATCACCTCTAAGGAAGTGTTGGCTCACTTTAACCCAACGCTGCCTATTCGTTTAGCTTGTGATGCTTCTCCATATGGTATTGGGGCAGTGCTCTCACATAAGTTGCCAAATGGCTTGGAAAGACCAGTCGCATTCGCATCCAGATCATTGACCTCCGCTGAGCGCAACTATGCTCAGGTAGATAGGGAGGCTCTCAGCCTTGTGTGGGGAGTAAAAAAATTTAATCATTACCTGCAAGGGCAAAAGTTTACGCTGCTGACAGACCACCAGCCGTTGGTTTCCATTTTTAACCCTAAGAACGGTGTTTCGGTGATGACAGCGCAGAGGCTCCAGAGATGGTCCCTTTTCCTAGGGGCACATCAATATCAGATCGAATTCAAAGGTACAAAGCAACATGGTAATGCTGATGGGCTGTCGCGCCTGCCGCTACCTACAGCGGAAGAGGCACCGACAGTTGACCCTGTTGAGTTATTTCACTCGACCATCATCGAATGTTTACCAGTCACCAATGCAAGTATTGAGAGAGAAACCAGGAACGACCCGACACTGTCTCGGGTCTACGAATTGACAGTGAAGGGATGGCCAGCTCATGGTGAACCACTGTTACCGGCATTCTCAGCCAGACGAGAACAGCTGTCCGTCTGTCAAGGAACATTGATGTATGGAACAAGGGTGATTATTCCTCCTAAATTAAGGGAGAGAGTTCTAAAGGAACTGCATGAAGGTCATCTGGGGGGAGTCAAGATGAAAAGCCTTGCTAGGGCTTATGTGTGGTGGCCAGGTATCGACCAACAAATAGAGGATCTGACTAAAAGCTGCTCAGGGTGCCAAAAAGTTCAAAATGCACCTCCAATTGCACCGCTGCATCCATGAGAATGGCCTTCAACCCCATGGCAACGTGTACATATTGACTTCGCAGGTCCATTCATGGACTCCATGTTTTTAATTGCGGTAGACGCACATTCTAAATGGCCAGAAGTGATTAAGATGGCGACCACTACCTCGGAAAAGACGATCGCAGTTCTAAGAACGATATTCGCAAGAAATGGATTGCCAGAACAAATATGTTCAGACAACGGACCGCAGTTCGTGTCAGAAGAATTCCAGAAATTCATGAAGAAGAATGGGGTGAAACATTGTACCTCTGCCCCATATCATCCGGCTACAAATGGGTTGGCCGAGAGATTTGTACAAACGTTCAAAAAGGCGATAAAGGCCATGAGCGAAGACCAGATTCCACTACAACACAAGGTGGACAATTTCCTAATGGCATATCGAAACGCCACTCATGCAGTGACAAATCAAAGCCCTGCCATGATGTTCTATAACAGGAGGTTGTGGTCCAGGTTGGACTTGTTAAAGCCAAATGTGCGGAGGGAAGTCAAAAACAAACAGTTCCAGCATATAAATAACAAGACCACTCGGAGTTTCGAAATAGGACAACCAGTGTTAGCCCGGGACTATAAGAATGAGAAATGGCAATCTGGAACAATTCGTGCCAGACAAGGACCCCTGATGTACACGGTAGATATTGGTGAA
This sequence comes from Somniosus microcephalus, assembly GCF_052327205.1. Classification (NCBI taxonomy): domain Eukaryota; kingdom Metazoa; phylum Chordata; class Chondrichthyes; order Squaliformes; family Somniosidae; genus Somniosus; species Somniosus microcephalus. The sequence goes on along the minus strand of NC_140988.1, from coordinate 237,959,426 downwards.
AACGTAATACGACGTCATGCTGACAAACTTGTAGAATCGAGAACAATGGTCGAACCCATGACTACGACAGAGACACCAGTGGAAGAAGTTAGTGAACCTGAAGCATCTACCTCAGACGCCAATGTATCTGATGATGTCCAATCCATAAGAGATCAACTAGATGAGTCACCCCAGCAACGAGAATCAGAGACCCCTGAAAGGCGTTATCCATGATGCGCCTCAATAATTCCGAGACTCGATGTTAGCGAAACAAAACAAGGCTTTTATTAACTTAGAAAGTAACACGTAAGAGAGAGAGGTATCTTCCTTCTGGAGACTGAGGCCAGACTGAGCTAGCTTACAAAAGGGGCCAGGTATGGGCGGAGCCCTACACACACAGCACATTCCAGCACATTCCAATAAACAATACGAGGACAGGGGGAAGGGAAATGACACTGAAACCGACCACAGTCACAGGCAGTGATGAATGGAATATTTCATCACATTCACCCCTTCTATAGATTTAGTCTGTTCGGGGATTTGATAGTCCTCTGCGACCGACGTGGCTGTTGTGGTGCCGCGGGTGTCGGCTGGGTGTCCCCGGTAGTCTCCTGGGTCTCTGCCGGGGGTGCCACCAGGGTTGTTGAAGGGGTAGTTGGTGGGGGTGCCATTGGTCGATGTTCTTCCGGGGGTGATGAAAGAGTAGTGGGTGGGTAAGAGTTGCTGTGATCATTGTTGCTGCTATTGCCGTGGTTGTTGTCGATGCCGGCTGGGGCGATGTCTTTTATGGACACGGTGTCCTCCCTTCCGTCGGCGTGCCGGACATATGCGTATTGGGGGTTGGCGTGGAGTAGGTGTACTGGCTCCACGAGAGGGTCCATCTTGTGGCCCCTCACATGCCTTCGCACGAGTACCGGACCTGGGGTGGAGAGCCATGACGGCATGGATACGCCTGAGGTGGATTTCCGGGGAAAGACAAACATTCGTTCATGAGGCGTGGCATTAGTGGCCGTACACAATAGCGACCGTATCAAATGGAGCACATCCAAGAGGACTTCCTGCCAGCGGGAGATAGGGAGGCCCTTGGTCCTTAGAGCTAGAGTGACTGCTTTCCATACTGTCCCGTTCTCTCGCTCCACTTGGCCGTTACCCCGGGGGTTGTAGCTGGTGGTACGGCTCGTGGCGATCCCCTTGGACAGCATGTACTGGCGTAGCTCTTCACTCATGAAGGACGCCCCCCTATCCGTATGGATGTAGCTCGGCATACCGAACAGGCAGAACAGGCTGTTGAGGCATTTAATGACCGTGGCGCTGGTCATGTCTGGGCAGGGGAAGGCGAATGGGAACCGGGAGTATTCGTCCACAATGTTCAGGAAGTAAACATTGCGGTCGACGGATGGGAGGGGGCCCTTGAAATCTAAGCTGAGCCGCTCAAAGGGCCGTGTAGCTTTGATTAAGTGGGCTCTATCTGGGTGGTAGAACCGAGGCTTGCACTCAGCGCAAGTGCGGCAGTTCCTGGTCAGAGACCAAACTTCCTCAATCGAGTAGGGTAAGTTACGGGACTTTATGAAGTGGAACAGCCGCGTGACCCCTGGGTGGCAGAGGTCGTTGTGGAGGGTCTGTAGCCGATCCCCGGTGGCGCTGGCACACATCCCTCGTGAGAGGGCATCAGGGGATTCGTTAAGGGCCCCTGGCCGGTAAATGATGTCGTACTCGAAGGTGGAGAGCTCGATCCGCCACCTAAGAATCTTATCATTTTTAATCTTCCCCCTCTGTTTATTATTGAACATAAACGCTACCGACCGCTGGTCGGTAAGTAGGGTGAAGCGTTTGCCGGCTAGGTAGTGGCGCCAGTGACGCACTGCCTCCACGATGGCTTGGGCCTCCTTTTCTACGGAGGAGTGTCTGATCTCGGGCCCTTGGAGGGTCCTCGAGAAGAAAGCTACGGGCCGCCCCGCCTGGTTGAGGGTGGCCGCCAAGGCGAAGTCAGACGCATCACTTTCCACTTGAAATGGAGTGTTCTCATCCACTGCCTGTAGCGAGGCCCGCTCAATATCCTGCTTAATGCTTTTGAAGGCGGCATGGGCCTCAGCAGAGAGCGGAAAAGAGGATGCTTTCAAGAGGGGGCGGGCTTTGTCGGAGTAGTTGGGGACCCATTGGGAATAATACGAGAATAACCCCAGGCACCTTTTCAGGGCTTTGGGAGTGTTGGGCAGGGGCAGCTCCCGTAGGGGGCGCAATCGGTCGGGGTCTGGTCCGATTTCCCCATTCTCCACCACGCTGCCTAGTATGCAGAGGCGCGTGGTGTTGAAAACGCACTTGTCCTCGTTGTAGGTGAGGTTGAGTTTTTGTGCGGTTTCCAGGAACCTCTCGAGGTTCGAGTCGTGATCCTGCTGATTGTGGCCGCAGATGGTGACGTTGTCGAGGTAGGGGAAGGTTGCCTGCAAGTGGTGGTCATCGACCATGCGGTCCATCTCCCTCTGAAAAACCGAGACCCCATTCGTCACCCCAAAGGGGACTCTGAGGAATTGGTAGAGGCGTCCGTTCGCCTCGACGGCGGTGTACGGGCGGTCCTCTGGTCTGATAGGGAGCTGGTGGTACGCTGACTTGAGGTCGATGGTGGAGAACACCCGGTATTGGGCGATTTGGTTCACCATTTCTGATATGCGTAGTAGCGGGTAGGCGTCTAGTTGGGTGTACCTGTTGATCGTTTGACTATAGTCGATCACCATCCGTTTCTTCTCGCTACCCCTTACCACTACCACTTGGGCGCGCCACGGGCTGTTGCTGCATTCAATAATGCGCTCTTTCAGGAGCCTGTCTACCTCGGTCACGATAAACCGCCTGTCCTCCCAGCTGTACCTCCTGCTTTTGGTCGCTATTGGCCGGCAGTTAGGGGTAAGGTTCGCGAATAGCGAAGGCGGCTTTACCTTCAGGGTAGCCAGACCGCACACTGTGAGGGGCGGCTGGGACCCACCATACTTGAGCGTGATGCTTTGGTGGTTGCACTGGAAATCCAGGCCCAAGATCACGCTCGCACATAGGTTCTTCATGATTAATACTTTAAAATTATCGTATACAGTTCCTTTAACGCCCAATTGTACCGTGCAGTAACCCAGAATGGTCAATGTCTGGGTTTTATCAGCCATAGAGATGGTACCCTGAGCAGGGACCACCTTTAGGGAGAGTTGCTGTGCCAGTTCAGGGTGGATAAAACTCTCCGTGCTTCCACTGTCAATTAAACATTTAACCCGGCACCCGTTTACCTCGATGTCCACCATTGATTTGGATAGCGGGTGCGGCCTGGTCTGGTCCACTGTGACCGATGCCACTGTAGGGCCCTGATTGATACAAGATGGCGTCCACGCTGTCTGCTCATAAGATGGCGGACCCCACGAGGTCGGGCAAGATGGCGTCCAAGATGGCCGCTCCCACGGCGCACACGCGGCGGTGGCGGGTTTTCCGGCGGTTGGTTTTCCGGCGGGGTTCCCTCTGCACACCTTCCCGAAGTGCCCCTTCTTACCGCACTTAAAGCAGGTGGTGCCTTTCGCCGGGCACAGATTTCTGGTGTGTTTTGGCTGCCCGCAGAAGTAGCAGTTGGGTCCCTGACGCGTCGCGGCTGTCGTAGGGCTTCTGGGGGGAGAGCGGGGCCCCGCCGGTGTCGGGCTGCCGGGCGGGGAAGATGCCTTCCAAGATGGCGGCGCCCTCGGTGCACACGTGGCGGCGTGGACGGCGCGGGCTGAAGAGTAGGCGTCCGAGTTTCTCTGGGCCACATCCAGGGATCGCGCGGTGTCCGCAGCCTGTTTCAGGTCCAACCCCGTTTTTTCCAGCAGTCTTTGCCGGATGTAAGTGGAGCTGAGGCCTGTGATAAAGGCATCGCGAACAAGCTCATCAGTGTACACTGCGGCTTTTACATCTCGGCACTTGCAGTCTTTGCCAAGCATTTTCAGGGTGCTTAGGAACTCCTCCACCGATTCCCCAGGTCGCTGTGCGTGAGTAGCGAGCAGATGCCTAGCATACACCTCATTCGTAGGCTGCTGGTAATGCGCCTTTAAGATGTCGCAGGCGGCCAGGTACGTATCGGCGTCTTGGATGAGGGGGTAAACCCGGTGGCTTACCCAATTCCGCAGAATTCCGAGTCTCATCCTCGCAGCGTCCGTAGCGTCTTTGACGGCTGCGGAATTGTCCAGGAAGAATTCCATACACTCAAACCAGTGTCCGAAGCGTGCTGATGCGTCCGGAGCATGTTGATCCAAATCCAAACGTTCGGGTTTCAGGAGTTGGTCCATAGTGTTGAAAAATAAGTTAATAAAATTGATGCGCCTCAATAATTCCGAGACTCGATGTTAGCGAAACAAAACAAGGCTTTTATTAACTTAGAAAGTAACACGTAAGAGAGAGAGGTATCTTCCTTCTGGAGACTGAGGCCAGACTGAGCTAGCTTACAAAAGGGGCCAGGTATGGGCGGAGCCCTACACACACAGCACATTCCAGCACATTCCAATAAACAATACAATGAGGACTGAGGGAAGGGAAATGACACTGAAACCGACCACAGTCACAGGCAGTGATGAATGGAATATTTCATCACAATCCAACTCGGATCAGGAGGCCTCCTCAGAGACTGAATCTTTGAACAGTTTTGCATGAAGTTGTATATATGTTATCCATGTTATGTTTAAATTGGGATGTACACTGTTAAGCTAAAAAGGGAGGAATTGTGGTGTATGTAACCTGTACCACCTTAAGAGACTACCTTAAGAGATGGACTACTTTCTCTTGGCTACTGTATATTGTAGTACCGGTGGTGACCACACCGGTATATAAACTCTGTGTAGTAATTTGCTAAGCAGTTCAGCCCTGACCTTCGATTAGTAAAGACCTGTTTAAGTTATTCTTGTTGTCTGTGTCCAGTGATTTAGAATAAGCATATCTGGGACACTCAGACTCAACACCGCCCACACTGACAAAATCCAGCCCATAGACTCTGAGCCGGAGTGACTCAAGGCAGAGACATTTCCTCCAGATGTGGGAATCCGAGACAGACTCGCTGTCCACGGACTCCCACATACTACAGGCCTGACACATCGCCTGCCCTGCCATCTCTAGTTCTTTTTATTTGTTTATTGATAGCCTGAATTAAAATTAGGTAGATTGCTTTTGATATATAAAAAAATTACTTACTTTTTATTCACCCGATTTACTCACCCTCAGAGCTCCTCCTCCGTGCTTGCCATGACATCACTTGGTTTTCACCGGCTCCTCCACTCTGTCAACTGTGACATCACTTTTGCAAATTTACTCAGAGTTAATTTTCCCTGCTGCTTTGCTGCGCTGCTGTTTGGGGCCGCTCCCATATTGCTCCGCGCTCTTCCGACACTCTAAGGCACTGATATCTAAGACACTGGCCTATAAACTCTAAGAAACTGACCTCTGAAAGACTGAGATATTAAAATAGTAAAATGTTAACTAACAACAGTGGAAATTATATCTATATTATGAAATCTACATAATGATATGTAAAACACAATGGAAACTACCATCAAGTGAATTTCAACAGTAAAAAAATGAACAATTTAATAAAACAAACACTTACCTGTTACCCACCAATCCGCTTGCTCCGCAGCAGTGATGTCACTTTTGAATTTCTTTCTCAGTGTTCGATGTTCAGCTCGTGCTCTGACTCTGACTCTCTCGCTCTCACTGACTCTCTCGCTCTCGCTGACTCTCTCGCTCTCGCTGACTCTCTCGCTCTCGCTGACTCTCTCGCTCTCGCTGACTCTCTCGCTCTCGCTGACTCTCGCTCTCACTGACTCGCTCGCTCTCACTGGCTCTCTCGCTCTCACTGACTCTCTCGCTCTCACTCTCTCGCTCTCGCTGACTCTCTCGCTCTCACTGACTCTCTCGCTCTCGCTGACTCTCTCGCTCTCACTGACTCGCTCGCTCTCACTGACTCTCTCGCTCTCGCTGACACTCTCGCTCTCGCTGACTCTCTCGCTCTGACTCTCTCGCTCTCGCTGACTCTCTCGCTCTCGCTGACTCTCTCCGCTCTCGCTGACTCTCTCGCTCTCGCTGACTCTCTCGCTCTCGCTGACTCTCTCGCTCTCGCTGACTCTCGCTCTCGCTGACTCTCTCGCTCTCGCTGACTCTCTCGCTCTCGCTGACTCTCGCTCTCACTGACTCGCTCGCTCTCACTGGCTCTCTCGCTCTCACTGACTCTCTCGCTCTCACTGACTCTCTCGCTCTCACTGACTCTCTCGCTCTCACTCTCTCGCTCTCACTCTCTCGCTCTCACTCTCTCGCTCTCGCTGACTCTCGCTCTCGCAGACTCTCTCCGCTCTCGCTGACTCTCTCGCTCTCGCTGACTCTCGCTCTCGCTGACTCTCTCGCTCTCGCTGACTCTCGCTCTCGCTGACTCTCTCGCTCTCGCTGACTCTCTCGCTCTCACTGGCTCTCTCGCTCTCACTGACTCTCTCGCTCTCACTCTCTCGCTCTCGCTGACTCTCTCGCTCTCGCTCTCGCTGACTCTCGCTCTCGCTGACTCTCTCTCGCTGACTCTCGCTCTCGCTGACTCGCTCGCTCTCGCTGACTCTCTCGCACTGACTCTCTCGCTCTCACTGACTCGCTCGCTCTCACTGACTCTCTCGCTCTCGCTGACTCTCTCCGCTCTCACTGACTCTCTCGCTCTCACTGACTCGCTCGCTCTCACTGACTCTCTCGCTCTCGCTGACTCTCGCTCTCACTGACTCTCTCCGCTCTCACTGACTCGCTCGCTCTCACTGACTCTCGCTCTCACTGACTCTCTCTCGCTCTCACTGACTCTCGCTCTCACTGACTCTCTCGCTCTCACTGACTCTCTCGCTCGCACTGACTCTCTCGCTCTCACTGACTCGCTCGCTCTCACTGACTCTCTCGGCTCTCACTGACTCGCTCGCTCTCACTGACTCGCTCCGCTCTCACTGATTCTCTCTGCTCTCACTCATTTGCCATTAAAACCTATTCACTTATTTGGACTATTATCCTAAAGAATTTTCCCATTTTCCCATTGCTTCTGCTGCTCTTGAGGTTTTACACCTGTAAGAATAAGCCATTTGCTGTAACTTCTGCTGTAACTTTACCAAACTTAAAAGTTGACCACATTTTATGTACCAGCATGCTTCGCAAGGCCAAGAGACTAGTTGCTGAGAGAACTCTTGATGCTACGGTTCAAAGCTGTGAAGGCTGCCAGCTATCTTTCAACAGATAAGGAAAACAGGCCTTGAGAGTTCTGTGGAAACAGACTATTGAACTGTGGAATTATTGCAAAAACAGAAACATCTTCAGACTATGAAATGTAATCAGCCTTGAGGCCCACGGCTGCTTAATGGACTATTGATAAGAAGAACTGAAAAACAACTATTGACCATTATTCGTATAGTTTGCGACACGTACGCAGTGAGGGGGTTTTGGAGTATAAAAGATGCTGTAAAAAGACACTCGCTGCTGCAGTTGGGGGCAACTTGGTCAGTTGCCAGTTAAAGTCGTACATCTAGTCATCGCCGAACTGACCACTCGCTGGTGTTAGTACAAATGTAGTGTTGGCTTATTATCGCTTGATCTTCGAGTAAGAGAGTAAACCTGTGTATGCTTAGATATAATCAAGAGTATTATATATATATTTTTTTTATTCATTGATGGGATGTGGGCGTCGCTGGCTAGGCCTGCATTTTGTGCCCATCCCTAATTGCCCTTGAGAAGATGGTGGTGAGCCGCCTTCTTGAACCGCTGCAGTCCATATGGTGTAGGTACACCCACAATGCTGTTAGGAAGGGAGTTCCAGGATTTTGGCCCAGCGACAGTGAAGAAACTGCGATACAGGTCCAAGTCAGGATGGTGTGTGGCTTGGAGGGGAACTTGTAGGTGGTGATGTTCCCATGCGTCTGCTGCCCTTGTCCTTCTAAGTGGTAGAGGTCGCGGGTTTGGAAGGTGCTGTTGAAGGAGCTTTGGCGAGTTGCTGCAGTGCATCTTGTAGATGGTACACACTGCAGCCACAGTGCGCCGGTGGTGGAGGGAGTGAATGTTGAAGGTGGTGGATGGAGTGCCAATCAAGCGGGCTGCTTTATCCTGAATGGTGTCGAGCTTCTTGAGTGTTGTTGGAGCTGCACTCATCCAGGCAAGTGGAGAGTATTCCATCACACTCCTGACTTGTGCCTTGTAGATGGTGGAAAGGCTTTGGGGAGTCAGGAGGTGAGACACTCGCCGCAGAATTCCCAGCCTCTGACCTGCTCTTGTAGCCACAGTATTTATATGGCTGGTCCAGTTCAGTTTCTGATCAATGGTAACCCCCAGGATGTTGCTAGTTGAGTCCGGAAGGCTGTAAAGTGCATAATCGAAAAATGAGGTGCTGTTCCTCGAGCTTCCGTTGAGCTTCATTGTAACAGTGTAGGAGGCCGAGGAGAGAGAGGTCAGAGTGGGAGTGGAGTGGGTTGGAGAATTAAAATGGCAAGCAACCGGGAGCTCAGGCTGGTGGAAGACTGCTGACTTTCCGTGGGAGAGATTGCAGATGACCTTGGAGGACGACCTTGAGCAGCTCTGGGATTAGAAGGCCTGGCTTCAGACTGCACCATCTCGGATGGGCGGCAGCAGTCTGGGCTGGCTGGCTGACAAGCAACAGCAAGGGCACCGGCAGAGTGGCAGTGGTGGGAGGACGTATTCTGTCATCATGAGAGAGGACAGCAGATTCATGCTCCACGGAGCCACTGCCAGTCCCCCGGGGCGGCACCTCAGCAATCCTAGTAATCTGTTAGGGACTGCCGAGTCATCCTGAAATGTCCCTTTCAACACTGGTAACCGCCTGCATGGCAACAAGCTGAGCTTGCGTTGCAACACTCAGACATTGGGTGGTCTCTGCTTGTCCTGCAACGGAAGCTAAGACATCAGCCATCAGACGCTGCATCACAGTTGGGTCCACAAGTGTGCTAATGGAGTTGTCCACCACTTCCATGTTGCAAAGAATGGGCTCCAAGCTCTGCGCAAAGCCCTGTGCAAAGTTGGTGCTGGACTCCTCCATGCTCTTTGACATTGCACGCAGGCTTTCTGGCAGGCTGGCCAATGCACCAAGCATTTCATTGTGCATACCCATCAGCATTCTTCTATAGGCCGCCCCATCGAAGTGCTCAACTTAGTCCTTTGCAGCAGAACTCATGTGCAACATCACCCTCCAGAGAGCTGGCACCTGCGCTACCCTTTCCCCCTGTCCTGGCTGCAGGGTACTTGTGCTCGGTGACTCACCACGGGAACAGTAGCATAATAATCCAGAGGCCTGGACTAATGATCCGGAGACGCGAGTTCAAATCCCACCACGGCAGCTGGGGCATTTAAATTCAGTTAATTAAATAAATCTGCAATAAAAAGCTAGTATCAGTAATGGTGACTGACGTAATAAAACTCACTATGCACTTGGTTTGAGCATAAAGCAAGGCTTTAATCAACTTGGTTCAGAACATGGAGGTCTAGTTGTACTTCACTAGTTCCTTGTCTTACAAAATGTCCCTTGCAAGCTGGGCCCACGCCCGAGTATTTATACTCCTTGGACGGCGCCACCAGCTGGCCGTCCAGCGTTATTTCACGAATAGTTTCTTGATGAATGATGAGATTTATAACAGTGACCATGAAACTATTGGATTGTCGTAAAATCCCATCTGGTTCACTAATGTCCTTTACGGAAGGAAATCTGGCGTCCTTACCTGGTCTGGCCTATATGGGACTCAAGACCCAGAGCAATGTGGTTGCCTCTTAACTGCCCTCTGAAATGGCCTAGCTAGCCACTCAGTTCTAACAAACCGCTACGAAAAACAAGAATTAAAAAACTGGACGGACCACCCGGCATCGACCTAGGCACCGGCTTCAGACACGACAACAGCACACCCAGCCCAGTCGACCCTGCAAAGTCCTCCTCACTAACATCTGGGGACTTGTGCCAAAATTGGGAGAGCTGTCCCACAGACTAGTCAAGCAACAGCCTGACATAGTCATATTCACAGAATCATACCTTTCAGCCAATGGCCCAGGCTCCTCCATCACCATCCCTGGGTAAGTCCTGTCAGCACAGTAATATACAGTCGGGAGAGAGTGGCCCTGGGAGTCCTCGACATTGACTCTGGACCCCATGAAGTCTCATGGTGTCAGGTCAAGCATGGGCAAGGAAACCTCCTGCTGATTACCACCAGCACCCTCCATCAGCTGAAGAATAAGTACTGCTCCATGTTGAACACCACTTGGAAGAGGCACTGAGAGTAGCAAGGGCACAGAATGTACTCTGGGTAGGGGACTTCAATGTCCATCTCCAAGAGTGGCTCCGTAGCACCATTACTGACCGAGCTGGCTGAGTCCTGAAGGACATAGCTAACATACTGGGCCTGCGGCAGGTGGTGAGAGAACCAACATGAGGGAAAAACCTACTTGACCTTGTCCTCACCAATCTACCTGTCACAGATGCATCTGTCCATGACAGCATTGGTAGCAGTGACCACCGTACAGTCCTTGTGGAGACAAAGTCCCATCTTTACACTGAGGACACCCTCCATTGTGTTGTGTGGCACTACTGCTGTGCTAAATGGGATAGATTCAGAACAGATCTAGCAGCTCAAAACTGGGCATTCATGAGACGCTGTGGGCCATCAGTAGCAGCAGACTTGTATTCCACCACAATCGGTTACCTCGCATATCCCTCACTCTACCATTACCATCAAGCCAGGGGACCAACCCTGGTTCAATAAGGAGCGTAGAGGAGCATGCCAGGAGCAGCACCAGGCGCACCTAAAAATGAGGTGCCAACCTGGGAAAGTTGCAACACAGGATTACATGCATGCTATAGACATGGCTAAGCAATCCCACAATCAACGGATCAGATCAAAGCTCTGCAGTCCTGCCACATCCAGTCAGGAATGGTGGTGGACCATTAAACAACTAACGGGAGGAGGAGGCTCCATGAATATCCCTATCCTCAATGATGGTGGAGCCCAGCACACGAGTGTAAAAGACAAGGCTGAAGCGTTTGCAACCATCTTCAGCCAGAAGTGCCGAGCGGATGATCCATATTGGCCTGCTCCTGAGGTCCACACCATCACAGAAGCCAGTCTTCAGCCAATTCGATTCACTCCATGTGATATCAAGAAATGGCTGAGCGCACTGGATACAGCAAAGGCTGTGGGCACCGACAACGTCACGGCTGTCGTGCTGAAGACTTGTGCTCCAGGACTAGCCGTGCCTCTAGCCAAGCTATTCCAGTACAGCTACAACACTGGCATCTACCCGACAATGTGGAAAACTGCTCAGGTATGTCCTGTCAACAAAAAAGTGGACAAATCCAATCCAGCCAATTACTTCTCATCGGTCTACTCTCAATCATCAGCAAAGTGATGGAAGGTATCGTTGGCAGTGCTATCAAATGGCACATACTCACCAATAACCTGCTTACCGAAGCTTAGTTTGGGTTCCGCCAGGACCACTCGACTCCAGACCTCATTACAGCCTTGGTCCAAACATGGATAAAAGAGCTGAATTCCAGAGGTGAGGTGAGAGTGACTGCCCTTGACATCAAGGCAGCATTTGACAGACTGTTGCATCAAGGAGCACTAGTAAAACTGAAGTCAATGTGAATCAGGGGGAAAACTCTCCACTGGCTGGAGTCATACCTAACACAAAGGAAGATGGTTGTGGTTGTTGGAGGTCACTCATCACAGCCCCTGAACATCACTGCAGGAGTTCCTCAGGGCAGTGTCCTAGGCCCAACCATCTTCAGCTGCTTCATCAATGACCTTCCCTTCATCATAAGGTCAGAAGTGGAGATGTTTGCTGATGACTGCAGTGTTCAGTGCCATTCGCAACTCCTCAGATAATGAAGCAGTCCCTGCCCGTATGCAGCAAGACCTGGACAACATTCAGGCTTGGGCTGATAAGTGGCAGATAAGTGCCAGGCAATGACTATCTCCAACAAGCGAGCATCTAACCACTGCCCCTTGACTTTCAACGGCATTACCATCGCCGAATCCCCCACCATCAACATCCTGGGGGGTCACCATTGACCAGAAACATAACTATACCAGCCATGTAAATACTGAGGCAACAAGAGTATGTCAGAGGCTGGGTATTTGGTGGCAAGTGGCTCACCTCCTCACTCCTCAAAGCCTTTCCACCATCTACAAGGCACAAGTCAGGAGTGTGATGGAATACTCTCCACTTGCCTGGATGAGTGCAGCTCCAACAACACTCAAGAAGCTCGACACCATCCAGGACAAAGCAGCCCATTTGATTGGCACCTCATCCTCCTCCTTCTTCTTAGGCAGTCCCTCGGAACCGAGGATGACTTGCTTCCACATTAAAAATGAGCTCGCAGGTGATTGATTAGTCCAATGCGGGACCTACAGTCTCTGTCACAGGTGGGGCAGATGGTGGTTGAAGGGGCGGGTGGGTGGGGTGCTTGGGTTGACGTGCGCTCCTTGCGCTGCCTGCGCTTGGCTTCCGCTTGCTCCCGGCGAAGAGACTCGAGGTGTTCGGCGCCTTCCCGGATGCTTCTCCTCCATTTTGTGCGGTCTTGGGCCAGGGATTCCCAGGTGTCGGTGGGGATGTTACACTTTTTCAAGGAGGCTTTGAGGGTGTCCTTGAAGCGTTTCCTCTGCCCACCTGGGGCTCTCTTGCCGTGCCGGAGCTCCAAGTAGAGCGCTTGTTTTGGGAGTCTCGTATCGGGCATGCGGACAATGTGACCCATCCATCAGAGCTGATTGAGCGTGGTCAGAGCTTCGATGCTGGGGATGTTGGCCTGAACAAGAACACTGACGTTGGTGCGCCTATCCTGCCAATGGATTTGCAGGATCTTGCAGAGGCAGCATTGGTGGTACCTCTCCAGTGCTTTGAGGTGCCTGCTGTACATGGTCCATGTCTCTGAGGCATACAGCAGGGCAGGTATCATTGCTGCCCTGTAGACCATGAGCTTAGTGCCGGGTTTGAGGTCCTGGTCTTCAAACACTCTCTTCCTCAGGCGACCGAAGGCTGCATTGGCACACTGAAGGCAGTGTTGGACTTCGACATCGACATCTGCCCTTGTTGACAGTAGGCTCCCGAGGTATGGAAAGTGGTCCACGTTGTCTAAGGCCTTGTCATGGATTTTGATAATCGGGGGGCAGCACTGTGTGGCGAGGGCAGGTTGGTAGAGGACCTTTGTCTTACAGATGTTTAGTGTAAGGCCTATGCTCTCGTATGCTTCGGTGAAGGTGTTTACGATGGTTTGGAGTTCGACCCCCGAGTGAGCGCAGACACAAGCATCGTCTGCATACTGTAATTCGACCTTAAACACCTTAATACACCTTAAACATTCACTCCCTCCACCACTGGCGTACCGTGGTTGCAGTGTGTACTATCTCCAAGATGCACTGCAGTAACTTGCCAAGGCTTCTTCGGCAGCACTTCCCAAACCCGCGACCTCTTCCACCTAGAAGGACAAGGGCAGCAGGCGCATGGGACACCTCCAAGTTCCCCTCCAAGTCACACACCATCCTGACTTGGAAATATATCGCCGTTCCTTCATCGTTGCAGGGTCAAAATCCTAGAACTCCCTCCCTAACAGCACTGTTGGGAGTACCTTCACCACACAAGATTTTCGGATGAGGGAGAAGTGGGTTGTGCAAAGGAGGATTAGGTATGAGGATCCTGTCCTCTTTGATTGTTTCAGCCCCGCCGCTGACCATGGGCTCAGCAATGGCTGCTCCCATAATCTCCAGCACCGTCTCCTCCATAGGGGTAATGTCATGCAGGCTCGCCTGTCTCCCTGCAGGTAGCCTCTGCTGTCTCCGGTTATGAGCTACCTTGTCCTGCAAGAGAGAGGGAAGTGTGTCAGTGAGTGAGGTTCACTGTGTTTGGGTGATGTGTCTGTCATGGTTGAATAGCTGGCAGTGTGTGCAAGCTGTGAGATGTGGTTGTGAGGCTTGCAGCAGCGCTAAGTGTGTGAGGTGCTATGAATGTGAGGCATGAGTTGTGATTGATAGAGATTGTTGGTAGATGAGTGAAGGGCAGATGGGGGTGGGGTGGTGCATTGATCAATGGCTGAAGCTAGTGGTACAGTTATTAGGATATGGCATTTGAAGATGAATTCACTGACCTTCACCCCTCATAAGAGGTCATTAAACCTCTTGCAGCACTGCATCCAGGTCCTCGCGGCTACACTGTTGGCATTGATCGCGATGACTATCTACTCCCATTGCCTTCTCAAAAGTTTGTCTGGATGGCCTCCTGGCCCTATGTGGATACAGGACTTCTCTCCTCCTGTCCACCTCCTGCACCAAGGCCTCCAGTGCTGCGCCAGAGTTCCTTGGAGCACGCTCTCTTCCCAGTTGCGCCATTACTCAGTGTTGTTCCTGCTCAGACTCTGTTCCCCAGTCAATTCCAGCACCTGCTGCAGCCAGAATGCACCTCCCCTTTAAGAGGTGCAGGCTACCTTTAAGTAGTGCAGGCAAGCTTTAAGTGGTGCTGGTCTCATACGAACTTCGGCCCCCGGCTGAGGTGTGCAACCACTCAGCAGCACATTCCGCACTGGACTGCATGCTACAATTATTTAAATTAGCAGGCAGCACAAAGTTTGCATGCTGCCTGCATCGGAAGGAACGGGCACGGGTTGATCACGTATTGCACTCGCTGTGCCTGTTTTCAGGCCTTGTTATGTTTCTAGGCCTAGCAGTTTATATAAAAGGAAACAGTCAGAGCTTTTAAAATTATATAAGCAGTAAGAGATTAGTTAAAGAAAGAATAGGATCACTCAAGGATGAAGGAGGAAGTCCAATTCGAACATAAGAACATAAGACGTAGGAGCAGGAGTAGGTCATTTGGCCCCTCGAGCCTGCTCTGCCATTCAATAAGATCATGGCTGATCTGACCTTGGCCTCAACTCCACTTCCCTGCCCGCTCCCCATAATCCTTGACTTCCTTACCTTTCAAAAATCTGTCTATCTCCGCCTTAAATATATTCAATGACCCAGCCTCCACAGCTCTCTGGGGAAGAGAATTCCAAAGATTCACGAACTTCTGAGAAGAAATTCCTCCTCATTTCCGATTTAAAAGGATGCCCCCTTATTCTGAGGGGAAACATCCTCTGTGCATCTACCCTGTCAAGTCCCTTCAGAATCTTATATGTTTCAATAAGAACGCCCCTCATTCTTCTAAACGCCAATGAGTATAGGCCCAACCTGCTCAACCTTTCTTCATAAGACAACCCCTTCATCTCCGGAATCAACCCCGTGAACCTTCGCTGAACTGCCTCAATGCAAGTATATCCTTCCTTAAATAAGGAGACCAAAACTGTACGCAGTACTCAAGGTGTGGTCTCACCAACGCCCTGTACAGTTGTAACAGGACTTCCCTACTTTTATACTCCATTCCCTTTGCAATAAAGGCCAACACTCCATTTGCCTTCCTAATTACTTGCTGTACCTGCATGTTAACTTTTTGTGATTCATGTACAAGGACCCCAGATCCCTCTGTACCTCAGCATTTTGTAATATCTCCCCATTTAAACAATAATTTGCTTTTTTATTTTTCCTACCAAAGTGGATAACCTCGCATTTTCCCACAATAAACTCCATCTGCCAGATTCTTGCCCACTCACTTAGCCTATCTATATCCCTTTGGAGATTCTTTGCGTCCTCCACACAATTTGCTTTCCCACCTATCTTTGTATCATCAGCAAATTTGGCTACATTACACTTAGTCCCTTCATCCAAGTCATTAATATAGATTGTAAATAGTTGAGGCCCCAGCACTGATCCCTGTGGCACCCCACTAGTTACAGTTTGCCAACCTGAAAATGACCCATTTATCCCGACTCTCTGTTTTCTATTAGTTAGCCAATCCTCTATCCATCCATGCTAATATATTACCCCCAACCCCCGTGAGCTCTTATTTTGTGTAGTAACCTTTTATGTGGCACCTTATCGAATGCCTTCTGGAAACCCAAATACACAACATCTGCTGGTTCCCCTTTATCCACCCTGCTCGTTACATTTTCAAAGAAGTCCAGCAAATTTGTCAATCATGATTTCCCTTTCATAAAACCATGCTGACTCTGCTTGACTATATTATGATTTTCTAAATGGCCTGCTACCACTTCCTTAATGATGGACTCCAGCATTTTCCCAATGACAGATGTTAGGCTAACTGGTCGATAGTTGCCTGCTTTCTGTCTCCCTCCTTTCTTAAATAGGGATGTTACATTTGCGGTTTTCCAGTCCGCTGGGACCTCTCCAGAATCCAGGGAATTTTGGTAGATTACAACCAATTCATCCACTATTTCTGCAGCCACCTCTTTTAAGACTCTAGGATGCAGGCCATCGGGTCCAGGGGACTTGTCCACCTGTAGTCCCATTAGTTTGTGTAGGATGAAGGCATGACAGAGACATTAAATTAAATATTTTGCTACAATTTTTACAAATCATGGTGGAAGTTAGAATGGAGAATATGGAACAACTATTAGAGATAATTGTAGAAAAGGAATTGGTTCTGAAAAAACAAACAGAACTCAAGGTGGGTACATCACCGTACCCTAATGGCATAAACTCTAGGCTGTTGAAAGGAGATAGGAGATAGCAAAGGAACTGGCCAGATTTCAATCATTGTTAAATATGCAACTTGTGCCATGGGATTGGAGAGTACTTGATGTTGCATGCTTGTTTACATATCTTTTGTTTTTTGTATGACATTTTTTAAAAAAAGAAAAGCTGTGTTCCTTATTTCAGTGAAAAGAAGCGCCTGATGTTGCTTTATGGCAAATCAGGTGCTTACCTCTACCCAACAGACACTTTTCATGCCCTACTGACACTTGCCAGATCAATTAGTGTTTGTTATGAGAAGTGAGCTGAAAACTCCAGCCATCAATGCAGGCTGAATCATTACGTCTAAAACCTTGCAGTCCTAGTTGATCCAAATTACTTTGAGACCCCACATCCTATTTTTCACCAAGACTGCTTATCTATACCTCCATAATATTGCTTGTCTCTGGTTCTATCTCACCCCCACTAACACTGAAATCTTTATCCACCTTTAGACTCAATGGCCTGGATTCTCCTCCCACTGGAGGCTTGCAGCAGGGTGACTGTAATGCCTGCCACTAACCCTCCGCAATTTACACCCATAACCCTCATTAGCTATGCAGGGCAGGTTGGAGACCAGAAAGCTGTCCTTCATTGGCTTACTGCCATTGGGAGGGCAGGAGGGTGGGGGGAATACAGATCTGCAGCCACATCGCAGAAGGAGCAGCAGCCTCAGAGATGTCAGGAGCTGGAAGCACCCCCATATTTTCTGATGCGTGGTGGAGATGCTGCTGGTAGAATTGAGGGAACTGAGGACAGGAGACCCCATAAGAGAGTGGAGCAGGCTGTCTGGAGGGAGGTTGCAGAGACAATTAGTGCAACCTACAGAACACAGACAGAGCAGGAAGAGATTCAATGACCTCACAAGGGCAGCCAATATATATCCTCTACCACTCATACAGCTTCACTCACTGTTAGGATAAAATTTGGTTTAGGGGATATAAAGGGGTAGGCCTCAATATTTAACCGGTATAATATGTTTGAAAGGTACCATTCAGTCTTGTCAGGCTGGAAAACAAACGCAAAGCACCGTGGGATACTTGGCTGTGTTAACCCTTTTAGACTAACATAAATGAGTTTAGCTGACCAAGGACATTCTGAAGATCTACTTATAATTACACTCTACTTATAATTACACTGAGTAAATGCTGAGAGGAGGCCTGCTCCTGGAAGAGATAAAAATACAAAGGCACATTGACGAAGTCTCTGCAGATAAGGCCTTGAAGACGGGTCACCTGGCTACATAATCCAATGGGGCTTTGTATCCACCCAACCATATCTCTGCTGAAGATACCTCCCTATATTGAACAACAAGAGTAAGAGATAGCCCAAGAATGCAGAAGTTAGCAGAAGTTAGAATGAAGTCTCTGCAGTCCATAGGCTCTTACTGACGTATCCAGGGGTTACTGGAGTTCAAAGGGCAGGCCTAATAGTTGATTGATTAACCATGTAAACCAATGAAGTATCAATATTCTCATGTACATACCCCCTTAGTAATAAGTGGGCGTTGTCTAATAAAATGTATAACTATGCCATATTTTCACATTTTCCTTTGAGAACGACGTCTCCAGCTAAGGGTAGCTGAGATAGTCCTCGTAATAAAACTATTGATCTGGGTAACACCTGAGTCTGTTAGTTCTGTTTTACCTTCCAGATTTTTCTCGCTTACACTCACCTCTTTACCTATCATACTCTTTCAGTACCTAGGTGTCAGGGAAACTTGCTTCTGCTAAGAACAACCTCTCCAAACACTCTTTACACCTTCTTTACTCAACCACTTTCTCAACTCATTTTGTTGGCCACAAGGGCTTCTGCTGGTTCTCAAGGAGACTTCATTTAAAGGAACAATATATCTTCAGCTCTCATCATGGCATGTATAGCTTCATATAGGGCAAGTTTCCATGACACTCACTGGCCTGTAACATTGCCTTCTCTCTCTATAAAGGAAAAAGTGATGTACAACCAGGGCCACAGAAGGTCAGCTGGGGAGGACTATCACTGAAAACCCTGAGTCAGCAGGAAGAGGAAGCGTTAGGCTTAATAGGCAGACGTGCAAGACAGCCTGTAGAAGAAGGCAAGGTTGGAGGCGAGCTGGCAAGAGAAGGTTGGTAAAGGCTGAGCAAAGTTTATCACATGTAGTTTTAGTTTCATGTGCTTTAACAAAGTATTGCAAATACCTTACATGCACCAAAATTTCTTCAAGGACAAATGTCACGGTGTGCACAATTAAACAAGATCTTATGTCTTTCACATCCTAGGGGGTGCCTTGAAGAAAAATCCCAGTCAATGACCACTCAGACATTTCTAGATCAAGAGTTCATGCTATGTCCTCACCAACTCAATCCTGGCTTCTTACCTGTGCAGAGTCACCCATCCACAACAAATTTGTTAGACAATCAGAAGGGTTGGTGTTAGATCCGTGATTCTGAGAGTATGATGTTTTTCAATAACCACACGGATGCTGTAACTTAACAATCAACAGGTATTTACTGGAGTAGGGTAGTCTCAAGACTGGGGGTACAGAGGCATGCTTAAGGCTTATATACAGGTGTGGTCACTGCCGGTACTACAGTATACAGGAGCTGTAAAAGTAGTTCTCTCAAAGGTACATACACTACAATTCCTCCCCTTTTAGATTAGCAGTACCCATAATATTCAAATAACAATTAACACTTTAACTTGTACATTAAACAACAATAGTCCATTTATAGATTCAGTCTTTGGGGCGGCTTCCTGATCCTTTCGGGATAGCGCCTTTCCTGAGGTTCTTGTTCTTGCTGCGGAGGAGATTCTGGCCCCTTTTCGTCAGTTAGTTCATCGGTTTCCACTGCTACTGGTTCTGAGGTAGATGCTACCGGTGTGTCGGGTTCATCCCCAGGTACTCGAGACATGGGATTGACTCGTTCCTGTGACGCTAAGATCTGATCGACGTGGCGTCTCACAATGTTCTCCCCGACATCCACTGTGTACATTAATGGCCCCTGCCTTGTGCATATCGTTCCGGGTTGCCATTTCTCTGTTCGGTAGTCACGGGCCAAGACTGGTTGTCCTACATTGAAGCTCCTTGTCAGCTTCTCATTGATGTGCTGGAATTGTTTATCCTCAACATTTCTTCGCACATTTGGTCTGAGCAAATCCAGACGAGATCTCAACCTTTGGTTAAAGAACATCATGGCCGGGGTCTGGTTGGTGACTGCATGTGTTGCATTTCTGTAGGCTAGTAGGAAATTGTCCACCTTATGCTGTAGTGGAATTTTATCGTTGCACATGGCCTTTATCGCCTTTTTAAAGGTTTGTACGAACCTCTCAGCCAATCCATTTGTGGCTGGATGATACGGGGCGGATGTGTAATGCCTGACCCCATTCCTTCTCATAAATTTCCGAAACTCTTCGGACACAAACTGTGGTCCATTATCAGAGCAAATCTGCACTGGCAAGCCGTTCCTGGCAAATATGGTCCGTAGGACTGCAATCGTTTTCTCTGTAGTGGTCGAGGACATTTTTATCACCTCAGGCCATTTCGAGTGAGCATCCACTGCTATTAAGAACATTGAGTCCATGAATGGACCAGCAAAATCAATGTGCACCCGTTGCCATGGAGAGGAGGGCCACTCCCATGGGTGTAGAGGGGCATGTGGTGGTGCATTTTGGACCTTCTGGCATCCTGAGCAGTTCTTGGTTAGGTCCTCGATTTGTTGATCGATCCCCGGCCACCACACATAAGCCCTAGCAAGGCTTTTCATTTTCACCCCTCCCAGATGACCTTCATGAAGCTCATTTAGCACTCTCTCCCTTAACTTGGGTGGAATCACCACTCGGGATCCACACATCACTGTCCCCTGGCATACTGACAGCTGTTCTCTTCTGGATGAGAATGCTGGCAACAGTGAGTCACCATGTGTTGGCCATCCCCTCACCGTCAAATCATATACCAGAGACAGTGTCGGATCATTGCGGGTCTCCTCCTCTATATCCGCGTTCGTTACTGGCAATCGTTCAATTATTGACGAATAAAATATCTCGATAGGGTCCACTGCTGGTGCTTCCTCCACAGTAGGCAGTGGCAGGCGCGATAGCCCATCAGCATTCCCATGCTGTTTCATGCCTTTATATTCTATTTCATATTGATTCACCCCTAGAAACAGGGACCATCTTTGTAACCGTTGTGCAGTCATCACTGGAACGCCCTTCTTAGGATTAAAGATGGAGATAAGTGGTTGGTGGTCAGTCAGCAAGGTGAACTTCTGCCCATGCAGATAGTGGTTGAATTTTTTTACTCCCCATACTAGGCTGAGGGCCTCCCTGTCAACCTGGGCGTAGTTGCGCTCGGCTGAGGTTAGTGACCGAGGCACAAAGGCTACTGGCCTCTCCAACCCGTCTGGGAATTTGTGCGACAGCACTGCTCCAATACCATAGGGTGATGCATCACATGCCAAACGAATTGGTAGTGCTGGGTTGAAATGGGCCAACACCTCTTTTGATGTGATCAATTCTTTACACTTCTGGAAAGCTCGTCCACATTCGTCATTCCACTTCCATGGTACCCCTGTTTGCAGTAGGGTGTTCAGTGGGTGTAATACCGTGGACAAATTTGGTAAGAACTTATGGTAGTAGTTTACCAGCCCGAGGAACGACCTCAGTTGTGACACATTTTCCGGTGCTGGAGCCTTGACTACTGCCTCAATCTTTTCAGGGGACTTATGTAACCCCTCTTCATCGATGGCGTGGCCACAATACGAGATCTGCTTCTGGAAAAACTCGCACTTGTGGCGATTAGCTCGTAGCCCATATTCCTTTAATCTGGTGAGCACCACGGCTGGTCTGATCGCATAAGGCACTGGTCTGGCCTTAAGAAACTTTGGGCTTGCATTTTCCTCTATTTTAATCATTGCTGTTATGCCTTTTAGTGTTCCGAGTCCCTCCTGGAACACTTCTTTTGCGTCAGTTAGCATTTTTGACAGTCGTCCAGGTGTGACATCGTCATCCTTTTTGGCCTCAACCTTCAGTGCCTGTATGGAATGCCAATCTAATTGTATCTTCCGGATCCATTCACATCCTAGCAGTGGTGGTCCTCCATCTGGCAATACATATATATCCATTTTAGGTATTTCCTGGCCTTTATATATCACTTTCACCCTTATTTTTCCTTTGGGGTAGACTTTTTGCCCCGTGTACGTCTTCAAGACAATCTCTGTAGCTTTCAAGGGTATATGTGAAAATAGACGCTTGTAGTCCCTTTGGTTTATGACTGTTAGGGCTGATCCTGTGTCCAATTCCATTTTCACTTGGACTCCGTCTATCTTGAGTGTAACCCAGATAGTCTGGTGATCCTCCATTTCGGTTACCTTATGTAGTTTCAGATAACCCAGCTCCTTGCTTCCGGAGTCTGTGTCACTTTTCTGTTCGTCTGAACTACTGTCCATCACCTTGTGTACCTTTTTGTACTTCTCCTGTGGAGATTTCTTGCTGTTGGTTTTCTTCCCAGACCTGCAGACTCTTGCTATGTGTCCTGCTTTTCCACACTGTCTGCACACTTGGTCCTTGAACCAACAATCCTTCTGGTCGTGTGTTGTTCTGCCGCAGCGATAACACTTCCCTGTTCCATAGGACATTTCATTGGTGCCATATTCTTGCGGTCTCCGTTGTATCTCTGCAGCGCCCCTTGCGGCTGCTTCGTGTGATACTGCCATACTGAAAGCCTTGTCCAGCGTAAGATCCTTTTCAGATAAAAGCCGTTTCTGGGTTCCTTCACTTTGAAGCCCACACACAAACTTGTCCCTTAACGTATCTGCTAGTCCCACTCCAAACTGGCAGTGTTTCAATAGCTTGCACAGTTCCGTTAAGTACTCAGCATTGCTTTCGTCTTTGTGTTGGTTCCTTTTATGGAACTTAAATCGTTCTGCTATCAGCAGTGGTGTGGGGTTTAAGTGGTCCTGTAGGATTTCTACTATGCTTTCAAAATTCTTATTCACAGGCTTCTCTGGGGTTATTAGGTTTCGCAGTAACCCATAAGTTTTTGCACCCATGGAATTTAACAAAACCAGTGCTTTCCTAGCATCTGGCAGTTCATTCGCCCTGCAGTACACCTCCATACGTTCCACATATGTTGCCCAATCTTCGACTTCATTGTCGAACGTAGAGATACTGCCACTCTTCGGCACCCCTGGGTGTGATTTAAGTGTCAAAAATGGCATCTCCCGCGCTTTCCCTTCTTCTCCGCTGGCACAAAATGGCGTCTCCCGCGCTTTCCTTTCTTCCCGCACTCGCCCTTCTTCTCTGCTGCGGCTTCTAAAAATGGCATCTCCCGCGCTCTTCCTTCTTCTCCGCGGCTCAATGGCGTCTCCCGCGCTCTCCCTTCTTCTCCCCGTGGACACTGTTCAGCCCTTGAGCCCTGGCTGCGCTCTGCGCGTTTTTTTTTCTGTGCGCCTTTCCCGTTTCCGCCGCTCGGTCCTGAACCCGGCTGCTGCTTTACCCTCTCTCTCTCCGTTTTGTTTTTCCTCGACGCCACTCCGTTTTCAACCCCCGGCTGCGCCCTGTGCGCTTCACCCTCTATCTTACCCCGTCGACGCTGCTCGGCTTTTTCTCTGCCATCGGTCAGCTCCAGCCGCCGCTGTCCGGGAAGGGTCTGCGCTGTACCTGGTACCTGTCGTCAGTCTGTTGCTGATCGTCGTGGCTGGGGAACCAAGCCCGGCTCTCCACAGCCTCCCCTGCGATGTTCACTCTCTGCCGGACGACTGGGCGGTTGCTCGTGGTCGGTGCCCGTGTTTCTGGCCTCAACTTTCTTCCACCGCCCTCCCGGAGCGAATCCTCGAAGGGAAATGCAGAGTTGCAGGTAGATTCGAATCGACACTCGTCGCCACTGTTAGATCTGTGATTCTGAGAGTGTGATGTCTTTCAATAACCACACGGATGCTGTAACTTAACAATCAACAGGTATTTACTGGAGTAGGGTAGTCTCAAGACTGGGGGTACAGAGGCATGCTCAAGGCTTATATACAGGTGTGGTCACTGCCGGTACTATAGTATACAGGAGCTGTAAAAGTAGTTCTCTCTTAAAGGTACATACAGTACAGTTGGCACTGGGTGAGTCACTAAACACAAGTGGGAATGAGGAACTGAGGCTGGAAGAGAGGGAAAGCTCCACTCTATCATGGGGGTGCGGGGGGTGGAGGAGGAAGAGTTGCCCTTGGTTGAGGAGCCTAGGGACCCGGATCTAAGGGGCCCAGTCTTCAAAAGAGCAATGATTCAGGAGCATCGATCTCATGTGCAGGCAGTGGAGATGGTTTCCACGCATATTGTTGGGATGATGAATAACTGGGAGTAGTGCAACACACTACAGGAAGCTTCTCACAATCTGCAGATCACCCTGGAAATTGTGACAGAAGAGGAGATTGCTGCAGCATCAAGACACCAGGACATCGACACCTTCCAGAGTGGCAGCTACCAGTGCTGCAGGTGGGATCATAGACATAAATCCAGCCTGATAAATAAAAGTAATAAATTGTAAGAATAAAATATTTAGTTGTAATATTCCAGTTTTGCAAAGGAATGCAAGATCAAATGTACTGTATTCTGAATTATCATGTTAAAAAAAATATGAATTTATATAGCACCTTCTAGGATCTCAGCATCCAAAGCACTTTACAACCAAAGAAGTCCTTTTGAAGTGCAGCCACCCACTGTTGTGTTGTAGGCAAAAGTGACAGCCAATTTGCACACAGCAAGGTCCCACAGACAGCAATAAAATAACTCTGTTTTAATAATCAATCAATATGTTTCAGCTATGTTGGTTGAGGGAGGAGCATTGGCCTGAACACCAGGAGAATTTGGCTGTTCCTAATCAAATAATGCCTCGGGATCTTTTATGTCCACCAGAATAGGCAGTTTAACATTATATTTGAAAGACAGCGGCCTAGAAATTGGATATGGCCCGAAAACGGGCGGTGTCACGGGCCAGCACTATTTGCCTGTGCCGATTCAAAGTGGTGCACATAGCATGCAAAATTCGTGCTACCTGCTTATTATAATGATCTCATTGCTGATTTGCTTAGCGCTCAATGGGCGGGGGGGGGGGGGCAATATCAGTTGCAGTCTAATGGTCAGTAATGTTGGGCCTAGGCTCTCTGCACTACTTAAAGGGGAGGTGCTTTGTTACAGAAGCAGCTCGTTGTCATTGTAGAGCAAGTCACAGCACAGTAACCAAAGGAGCGAGCAAGAAGGTCCTTAGATGCTGCACTGGAGGCCTTGGTCCTGGCCGTGCAACAAAGGCCGGCTACCCTGTACCCATAGGTAGGAGGCCATCTGAGGCCATTTGCAGAAGGCTGTGGGAGGAGATAGCTGACTCTGTCACAGCCACCAGTGTTGTCCCAAGGACCTGGATCAAGTACCGAAAAATTTTGAATGACCTCACACGCCAGGTCAAGGTGAGTGAAGGCTTCAGCAAATACCATACCCCACCATCTGCACCACAAGCTTCACACACTGCTCAATGCACCACACCCCCATTACTAACCTACCAACAATCTCTAGCTATTACCACTCATACCTCACAATCATGGCTTCACTTCACCATCACACACTTACCACTGCTGCAACACTCACACCTAAATCTCACACCTTGCACACACTGACAGCTATTCAACTATGGCAGGCAATCACCCAAACATATTGCACTACACTCACTGACACACTTCCCTTTCTCTTGAAGACAAAAGTGGCACATAACAGGAGGGAGCAGTGGCAGGCAGGAGGCAGCCAAGTTGCAATACAGAACCTCACCGACTTGGAGGAACTGGTGTTTGACACTATTGGAGGGGCAGTGACGGAGTTCATGGTCACTGGAGAAGTTGAAGCCATTGCTGATGACGGTATGGTCATACCTAATCCTTCTTCTCACATCCCACTTCCCCCTCATCCCACAATCTCTTCTCACTTACAAGTTGCTCATAGTGTATGCATGGATATCTTGCTTTCCACCTCCCCCCTCACCTCAACCCAACCTGTGTGCCTTTTCTACTTTCAGATACCCAAGAACTGCTAGCAGGCCAGCCTGTCCCTCAGTTTGACCAAAGTGAACGAGGAGACAAGCAAGAAGAAGAGACACCAGCAATGCGTTTGTCACAAGCAGACACCAGCTCAGAAAATGGCACTGCAAGGAATTTAGAGGGCAGTATAGAGGCGGGATCTACACCTGGTGAGGCACCAGGCACAAGTGGGCTGCAGCCAGGCCAGGGGGAAAGGGTAGCTCGGGTGCCAACACCCCAGAAGGTGAGTTCACACACGAGTTCTGCTGCACACGACTCAGATGATGACCTCGATGGGGTAGCCTTCAGAAGAAGAGTGATGGGCATGCACACGGAAATCCTAGGTGCAATGGCAAGCCTGCCAGAGAGCCTCTTATCAGTGTCAAGGAGCATGGAGGAGTCCAGCTCCAACATTGTATGGGGCTTTGCGCAGAGCTTGGAGCCCATGATTTCCAGGATGGAAATGATGGACAACTCCAGGAGAGATCTTGTGGACCCAGCCATGATGCTGGGTGTGATGAGCAATGCCGCAGCTTCCATTGCAGCACAAGTGGAAATGACCCAAAGTGTCAGTGCTGTAGCGGAAACGCAGACTGCCCTACTGCAGGCTCAGCTTGCTGCCATGCAAGTTCAGACTGCTGCCATCATCGCTGGGTTCATGAGTGTCGAAAGGGGCTTACAGGGTGTCGCAGCAGGCCAGTAATCTGTCCTCCAACAGATGACAGCAATCTGTCCTCTCTCGGGATGGCAGCATTCCTACTCCCACTATTGCCATTCTTCCATTGCCCTTGCTGCTGCCCATCAGCCAGCCAGCCCAGACTGCTGCCGCCCATGCCAAGGTAGTGCAGTCTACAGCCGAGCCTTCTAGGCCCAGAGCTGGTCGAGGTCGTCATGCATGGTCCTCTGTAGTCTCAACCACTAAAGTTCAGCAGCCTTCCACCAGCAATGCTGCAGCCACTGAGGGAGCACTGCATAGGAGCACTAGAGTAGGTAAAGGCACACAAACGACAGACACTAAGGGAATGCACACGGGTGAATAGTTGATATTGTCATTTTGATTGCATTTGGATAAATTTATGATTTTTGTTTGGAATATGTGTTTTCTGGTGGCTCTCATTTCAGCTTTGTGCCCAGGAGGATGCTGTGATGTTCCATGACAGAGGGATGTTATGATGGGGAAGTGGTGAACAACAGAGATCTGGGGTTTCATTCACTGGAATCGGAGTCTGATGAGGCATTCACGGACAGCCCATCTGGAACAGGGATTTGCTGCCTGCCTCCTCCCTCCTCCTCTTCCTCTTCTTCCTCCTGAGGGTGTCCCACAATCCCTGGTGGCAAGGGCAGCACTCTCATGATGGCCAAGTTGTGGAGCATGCAGCAGACCACCACGAAATGGGACACCCATTCCAGCGAGCACTGGAGGGCCCCTCCCAAGCGGTCAAGGCAGCGGAACTGTTGCTTTGCAACCCGATGGTCTGCTCAATGATGTTCCTGGTGACAGCATGTTGTTGTTATATGAGTGCTGGGCACGTGTGGTGGGGTTGTGGTGGAGTCATCAGCCAGGTGCAGAGCGGATAGCCCTCGTCTCCGAGCAGGCACCCTCAAGTTTGAAGTGGTGGCTGGAAGATTTTTGGAGCACCGGACTGGCGCAGGATGAAGGCATCATGGCTGCTGCCAGGGAAGCGGGCATTCACCATCATGATGTGCTGGACATAGTCGCACAGCAACTGCACATTAAATGAGTGGTAGCCTTTGCGGTTACGGAACATCTCAGGATTGTTATATGGGGCCCACAAAGCCACATGTGTGCAGTCGATGGCGCCCTGTACCATGGGGAAGCCCGCTATCCTGGCAAAGCCTCATGTGCACTCGTCCTGCTTCTCTCTGAAGAGAGAAAACAATGTAGTCCCTTCTCCTGAAGTAGAGAGCCTCTGTGACCTCCCAGATGCAGCGATGGATGGCATACTGGGAGATGTTAGCTATGTCTCCTGCTGCAGACTGGAAGGAACCGCTGGCGAAGAAATTGAGGGTCATGGTGACCTTGAGGGTCACAGAGAGCTGCGGTCACCCCGCTCTGAGGCTGCAGGTCTGGTTGCAGGAGGTGGCAGAGTTCTGTGACCACCTCCTTGGTGAAGCAGAGCCTCCTAATACACTGCTCCTCACTTAAGTGGATATAAGAGAAGTGCTCTCAGAAGACCCTAGTTGGGTAAGGCCTCCTGTTGAGAGCCCTCATGCCCCTCCTCTTCCTCCTCCCTCTGCAAGCATCTTCTCCTCTTCTTCACTGCCTCCACTCCCTCTCTCTCAAAGATATTCGAGTGCGAGGAGCACTGCAAGTAGAGCCCCCATAACTGTGAGTAAATGGTATGAACCTTTAAATGAGAATCAAGGCATTCTCCACATATAGCAACACTCCCTGTGAGCTCAGCAACTTTAAATGAGTTTAGAAAGCTGCAAGTACTGCAGAGACTTAGGCAGAGCCAGTCAGCTGCAAGTTGTTGATGATGACCCCTTTAAATAGCGCTGCTGGAGGCTCCTTCCTGCTGCTGAATGCTTGGTTGCGATTAAGAGAGGACAGTAGGTGGAGCGGCGACAGCGAAAATGGTAGACCGTGCATCAAATCAACGTTGCACACTCATTGTCATCACGATCTGCCTCATTTCCATTTCTCTAGCGAGTGCTGGCAATGGCAGCGCTGCTGACCTGTCGAAAATGGCGGCTGCCGCGGGAAGCGGGCAGGAGCAAGTTGGTCGCCATTTTCTCATCAAAACAGGGTTTAACAGCTGGCGCTAAACCCCCGAATTTCTAGGCCAGCATCTCCAAAAATGCAGTATTCTCTCAGTATTGCACTAGTATCAGACTGGATTTTGTGCTCTGGAAGGAGTTTCAAGTGAACCATTCAACTTGGAGCTAGGACTGTCAAAGAGCCACTTCTCATGTCTACCCAGAACTCACTGTGAAATCCAGGCAGTTCAAAGTGTTAATGGGATATTTAGGCCTGTGACCTCAGACCTTTAAGCGCTTTGTAGGCATAAAGAAATGTTATATTACATGGACTGCACAGCAAGGAGAAATGATCTAACAGTGTCTGCTTGTAGACTGTATTTAATTAGTCTTGCACACTAATATTTACCAAGATAGCAAGGTTTGTTCCAAATATTTTATGTAATCCCTTTGTCCTCTAAAATAGTCCTTTAAATGAGTTCAGGCAAGGAGCTTTAAGTAGTACTGTTTAGCTTATGGCTAGATTATGCAACTCCTCTGAGAATTTTAAGGGTTTTTGGAATAAATTCAAGCAGTTGATCCATGTTGTGACTATTAATCCAGTCTTGTACATTTTTCTACTGTGATTCTTCTCCTTTCTCTTGCACTATAGTACAAATGAAGGTTCAAATTAGAAAGATACTAAAGATTAAATTAAATTGCTGTTCTGGTTAATAAAACAGTTAACCCACAGCTGTGGACCACTATCACAATCATTATTGAATCATTGTTCAATTTATATAAATTGTCACTTCTATACTTAGCATTGAGCATCATTTTTTTTTATAAACAGGTCAAATCTAAATCAAAGAAAATAAACTTATCATATGAAGAATGACAATTATCAGAAAACTTGGCCCTTCTTATGATTGTTTGCAGTTGCAGTGCTTTATAAAGCTAATATCAACCCTGTATTGAAATGTTTAGCATTTGCAAAGAGAAATATGTTAGGTAGAAGTTTAGATTTGGTACTGTTGTATGAGGAGAGGTTGGGTCGACTAGGCCTGTATTCACTGAGTTTAGAAGAATGAGAAACGTATAAAATTCTGACAGGGCTAGACAGGCTGGATGCAGGGAGGATGTTTCCCCTGGCTGGGGGGTCTAGAATGAGGGGTCACAGTCTCAGGATACGGGGTAGGACATTTAGGACTGAGATGAGGAGAAATTTCTTCACTCAGAGGGTGGTGAACCTGTGGAATTCTCTACCACAAGTGGAGGCCAAGTCACTGAATATATTTAAGAAGGAGATAAATAGATTTCTAGAAACAAAAGGCATCAATGGGTATGGGGAGAGAGCGGGAATGTGGTATTGAGATAGAAGATCAGCCATGATCAGGCTCGAAGGGCTGAATGGCCTACTCCTGCTCCTATTTTTCTATGTTTCTATGTTCTATGTTTCTATGGTCAGGGACAGGAGGATGTGATTGCGAGTCAGGCAGGTATGTGGACCCCAGGATGTAGTGATGGAGGAGCTCCGCCTTTGACCTTGTCCAACAGGTACCAGAGACTTGCCACCTGTATGGATGAGAAGAAAGACTGCAGGGAGGGTGGGTATTTGACCACGGCACTGTGGTACAGGAGGCCATTCAAGTGGGGGAGTAAAATGGAATGTGGTAGTGGTAGGGAATAGTATAATCAGGGGGATAGATACTGTTCTCTGCAGCCATGACCTGGAGTCCTGATGGCTGTGTTATGTGCCTGGTGCCAGGGTTAAGGATATCTCTTCACAGCTGGAGAAGAACTTGTAGTTGGGGGGGGGGGGGGGCGGGGGGGGTGGGTGGAGGAAACCAATTGTCGTGGTCCACATAGGAACCAACGACATAGGTAGAACTAGGAATGAGGTTCTGCTGAGGGAATTTGAGGAGCTAGGATCCAAATAATTAAACAGAACCTCAAAGGTAATAATTTCTGGATTACTATCTGAGCTACGCACAAATTGGCATAGGGCCAAACAGATCAGAGAGTTCAATGTGTGGCTCAAAGAGTGGTATGGGAGATAGGGGTTCCAATTTATGGGGCACTGGCACCAGTACTGGGGAAAGAGGGAGCTGTTCCGTTGGGACGTGCTCCACTTAAACCAGGCTGGGACCAGTATCCTGGCAAATTGAATAACTAGGGCTGTAGATACGGCTTTAAACTAAAAAGGGGGGCGGGGGGTTCAGGTGAGGGGAAATTTATAAATGTAAAGAAAAAAGTCAAACCCATAGAGCAGTGTAGCAATTTGGGTAAAGATAAGCCAAGTGTGACAGGAAGGGACAGAGAGTTTAACGGTAATACTGCATCAGTGAATAAGGTGAAATCAGGGGAAAATGGTAAAAAGTTAAAATTAAAGGCACTTTATCTGAATGCATGAAGCATTTGTAACAAGATAAATGAATTAGTGGCACAATTAGAGATAAATGGGTTTGATCTAATAGCCATTACAGAGACGTAGTTGCATGATGACCAAGGTTTGGAACTAAATATTTCAGGGTACTTGACGTTTTGAAAAGACAAACAAAATGGAAAAGGGGGGTAGCCCTGATAATAAAGGATGACATAAGGATACTAGTGAGGAAGGATCTTGGCTCGTAAGATCAGCAAGTAGAATCAGTATGGGTGGAGATAAGAAATAACAAGGGGGAGAAAACATTGGTGGGAGTAGTTTAGAAGCCTCCAAACAGTAGCTATTCTGTTGGACAGAGTATTAATCAAGAAATAAGAGGAGTTGTAACAAAGTTAATACAATAATCATGGGGACGTTAATCTTCATATAGACTAGATAAATCAAATGGGCAAAAGTAGTTTGGAGGACGAGTTCATGGAATGCATTCAAGACAGTTTCCTGGAACAATATGTCATGGAACCAACCAGGGAATAGGCTATTTTAGATCTTGTCTTGTGTAATGAGACAGGCTTAATTAGTAATCTCATCTAAGCGATCCTCTGGGGAAGAGTGATTATTATATGATAGAATTTCATATTGAGTTTGAGAGTGATGTACTTAAGTCAGTAACTAGAGTCTTATACTTAAATAAAGGCAATTACATAGGTACAAGGGGCAAGTTGGCTAAGGTAGATTGGGAAATTAGATTAAAAGGTATGACGGTAGATAAACAATGCAGAACATTTAAAGAAATATTTCATAATTCT
Source organism: Somniosus microcephalus (assembly GCF_052327205.1). Taxonomy (NCBI): domain Eukaryota; kingdom Metazoa; phylum Chordata; class Chondrichthyes; order Squaliformes; family Somniosidae; genus Somniosus; species Somniosus microcephalus. Next base: position 237,927,919 of record NC_140988.1, on the reverse strand, counting down.
CAACAAATATACATTGCATTGAGAACTAAAAATTCCCACAGGAAAAGTGTTCCATCCGTGGCTAACTAAAGAGGTTAATGATAGTATTAGATTGAAAGGAGGCTTATAATGTTGCCAAGAAGAGTAGTAAGCCTGAGGATTGGGAGAGTTTTAGAAACCAGCAAAGGATGATTGATTTAAAAGAGAAAATAGAATGAGAGTAAACTAGCAAGAAATATAAAAACAGATTGTAAGAGCTTCTACAAATATGTAAAAAGGAAGAGAGTAGCAAAAGTAAACGTGTGTCCCTTAGAGGCAGAGACAGGATAAATTATAATGTGGAATAAGGAACTGGCAGAGACATTAAACAAGTATTTTGTATCTGTCTTCTTAGTAGAAGACACAAAAAGCATACCAAAAAATAGTCAGGAACCAAGGGTCTAATGAAAGTGAAGAAATTAAAGTAATTAATATTAGTAAAGAAAAAGTGCTGGCGAGATTAGTGGGACTAAAAGCCTACAAATTCCATGGACCTGATGGCTGACATCCTAGGGTTCTAAAAGAGGTGGCTGCAAGGATAGTGGATGCATTGGTTATGATCTTCCAAAATTCCCTAGATTCTGTAATGGATATACTTGCCTTATAGGATGTGCAATGAAGGTTCACTAGATTGATTCATGGGATGAGAGGGTTGTCCTATGAGGAGAGATTGAGTAGAATGGGCCTAAACTCTCTGGAGTTAGACGATTGAGAGGTGATCTCATTGAAACATAAAAGATTCTGAGAGGGCTTGACAGGCTAGATGCTGAGAGGCTGTTTCCCCTGGCTGGAGAGTCTAGAATTAGGGGGCATAGTGTCAGGATAAGGGGTCGGCCATTTAGGGCTGAAATGAGGAGAAATTTCTTCACTCAGAGCGTTTTGAATCTTTGGAATTTTCTACCCCAGAGGGCTGTGGATGCTTAGTCATTGAGCATATTCAAGGCTAAGAGCGATAGATTTTTGGACTCTAAGGGAATCAAGGGATATGGGGATCGGGCGGGAAAGTGGAGTTGAGGTTGAAGATCAGCCAAGATCTTATTGAATGGTGGAGCAGGCTCGAAGGGCCATATGACCTATTCCTGCTGCTATTTATGTTCTTATGTAATATTTTAAACAAAATAAAAACAAAAATTAGATATTTCATAATAACATGATCAAATTCACCCATAGAATTGTCTTTTGTGTCTCCTCCAGTGCAGAGCTTCATGTGACTGAGATAGATTTCCCAAATCTACTTATAAAAACAGACCGGGGGTGCACTGGAAAGGCTATGGATTTTTGGGGCCCTGAACATTGCCAAAAATTAAACAATTTTGTTTGTCTATTTTTGGTTAGAGGGCTGTCTCTTTAAATGCAGCCATTGTGCCCAAGATGGTTAAAAAATGACTGCAGTTGAAATTCTTGTACGAAACATAAATCAATATAATGGGGTAAATTTTCATCTTCCCCGGCTGGTTGGCAATCTAGCATAGCAGATTGCCTGCCCATTCTAGAACTTGCCTGATTTTCATTCCATTGATTTGCATTTTATTATTTTCTTGGAATGTGGGGAGGGAAATTGATGGATCTCGCTGTGAAAACTATTCTGTTCATTCATGTATTACATCTATATATATAAATGGATACTATTTTCTGTCTATCTGTCTGTCCTTCTGTCTGTCTGTCCTGCTGTCTGTCCTCACGTGTGCGTCTGTCCGGCTATGCGCTCGAAAGTTATAGAGCGTACCTACGCGTGCGTTACGTCGAAAGAAAGCTTACCTTTCCGAAACGGTGGTAAGCGTATTTACATTTCGGCCGGACAAAAATCGCGCCCGCGGTATCCGAAAAACGTTCAAAATTCCTCTCATTAGCATCTCATTATCCGCTCATTAGCGACAGAGTGAGCTCGAGGTCGACCAATCGTACGCCGGCTTCCTGGTGCGTGTGGCTGGGCCCTCCTACGGTCGAGTGACGGGACGATTGACCAATCCTACGCTTCGGTCACCTGACGGTCGACCAATCGGTGCGTGTGTGGGCGGGCCTTATCGTTCTGAACCGAGGTGAGTCGCCGCCATCTTTATTCTCACTTTGTGTGTTTATTGTCTGGGTGGGGCCTAATCCTTCAGAGACTATAAATACATTAGCTTAGCCTTCTTTCATTAACAAAGAGACGGACACTGGCCTGAGTACACGTGAGTCACTTGGAGGATTGAGAAGTGAGTTAAATTTCTGTTGTTTTGTTAGGAACGATTCTTTTTTTTTAAATGTGTAAAACGTTAAAAGACAATGAAGATGGTGTCCCATCTTCTTAACAGCCGTTTAAAAAAAAAACTTTTGGTCTTTTCAGCAAGAATGCACGTTCTCTCGCCATGGCAGCTTTTTCAAAACTTTAAAAAACTTTCAAGATGGCCTCCCATCTTCTTAACACCCGTTTTTAAATATAAAAAAAACATTTGGTGTTTTCATTCTCCGTGCTTTCGTTCTCCGTGGCAGCTTTTTAAAAACTTTCGAGATGGCCTCCCATCTTCTTAACACCCGTTTAAAAAAAAAAAAATTTTTTTTGTCTTTTCACAAAGTTCTCCGCGACAGCTTTTTAAAAACTTAAAAAAACATTCAAAATAGCCTCCCATCTTAACACCCATTAAAAAAAAATTTTTTTTTTGGTGTTTCCCTGACCCCATCAAAACACTCCTCCCCTCCTCCCTCTCCCTCCTCCCCCCCCCACTCTCCCTCCTCCCCCTCCCTGATCCTCCTCTCCCTGACTCCCACTCCCCTCCTCCCTACCCCCTCACTCCCTGCCTCCCTCCCCGCTCTCTCTCTCTGCCTCCCTCCCCCCTCTCTCCCTGCCCCCCTCTCTCCCTGCACCCCCCTCTCTCCCTGCCCCCCTCTCTCCCTGCCCCCCTCCCTGCCCCCCCCCTCCTGCCCCCCCCTCTCCCTGCCCCCCCATCTCCCTGCCCCCCCTCTCCCTGCCCCCCCCTCTCCCTGCCCCCCTCTCTCCCTGCACCCCCTCTCCCTGCCCCCGTCTATCTCCCTGCCCCCCCTCTCCCTGCCACCCCCCTCTCTCCCTGCCACCCCCCTTCTGCCATCCCCTCCCTACTGTCCGTACCTCCTTCCTCTCCCCCTCCCCCCTCTCCATCCCTCCCCCTCTCCCTCCCTCCCCCCTCCCTCTCCCCCTCCCCCCCTCTGCTCGCTCCCCCCCTCGCTCCCCGCTCCCCCCCTCGCTCCCCCCTCGCTCCCTGCTCCCCCCCTCGCTCCCCCCTCTCCCTCCCTCCCCCTCCCCCTCTCGCTCCCCCCCTCTCCTCACTCCCCCCTCGCTCCCCCCTCTCCTCACTCCCCCCTCTCCTCACTCCCCCCCTCGCTCCCCCCTCTCCTCACTCCCCCCCTCGCTCCCCCCTCCCCCCTTTCCTCACTCGCCCCCTCGCTACCCTCTCCTCACTCCCCCCCTCGCTCCCCCCCTCCTCGCTACCCCCTCCTCACTCCCCCCTCGCTCCCCCCTCCTCGCTCCCCCCTCTCCTCGCCTCGCTCCCCCCTCTCCCCCCTCCGCTCCCCCCTCGCTCCTCGCTCCCCTCGCTCCCCCCTCTCCTCGCTCCCCCCTCGCTTCCTCCCCCCCTCGCTTCCTCCCCCCACCTCCTCCCTCGCTCCCCCCTCTCACTTCCTCCCCCCACCTCCTCCCTCCCCCCCTCGCTCCCCCCCTCTCGCTTCCTCCCCCCCACCTCCTCCCTCCCCCCCTCGCTCCCCCCTCTCGCTTCCTCCCCCCACCTCCTCGCTCCCCCCTCCTCGCTCCCCCCTCGCTCCCTCCCCCCCTCGCTTCCTGCCTGCCCCCCTCTCCTCGCTCCCCCCTCCTCGCTCCCCCCTCGCTCCCTCCCCCCTCGCTTCCTCCCTCCCCACCTCCTCCCTCCCCCCCACCTCCCGCCCACCCCCCTCCACCTCCTCCCTCCCGCCCCCCCCTCCCCCCAGGTCTCTCCCTTTCTCCCACCCCCCACAGACAGACAGACACACACACTCATTTCTATATAGAAAACTTATTTTTTCTTTTTTCATAACAGAATGCCCCCAAGAAAACGTACAAAACTTGGATGCAAACCTTCCAATGCTTCCCGGAAAAAGGAACAGAGCGCTGCTGAAACTGAGCAGCAGAGACAGGCTCGCCTTCACACTGATCAGGCCAGACATGCTGCTGCTAGATCAGCTGAGACTTCTGAACATTCTGAGGGATGCCTTACTGCTGACAGACAAAGACATGCCGAAGCCACTGCCTCCGAGACTCCTCAGCAGAGTCTGGCACGTCAAGCTACTAATTGGGCGGCCCATGCCCGAGCCAGAGCCTCCGAGACTCGAGTCAGGCACGCCAAGATTCTGATCGGGCGGCCCATACCCGAGCCAGAGCCTCTGAGACTCCTCAGCAGAGTCAGGCACGTCAACATTCTGATCGGGCGGCCCATACCCAAGCTAAAGCCTCCGAGACTCCTCAGCAGAGTCAGGCACGCCAAGATTCTGATCGGGCCGCCCATACCCGAGCCAGAGCCTCTGAGACTCCTCAGCAGAGTCAGGCACGTCAACATTCTGATCGGGTGGCCCATACCCAAGCTAAAGCCTCCGAGACTCCTCAGCAGAGTCAGGCACGCCAAGATTCTGATCGGGCCGCCCATACCCGAGCCAGAGCCTCTGAGACTCCTCAGCAGAGTCAGGCACGTCAACATTCTGATCGGGTGGCCCATACCCAAGCCAGAGCCTCTGAGACTCCTCCGCAGAGTCAGGCACGTCGCCAATCCGATAGTAGACGCAGGGCTATTGCCACATCTGACATTTGGAATCATTGGGTCGAAGCAGCCTTCTCCTATACACCCACCATCGATTATGAAGCAGACCACACAGTCATTATTGGCAACATGAGCGTCATTTGCCGTCACTGTGGCGCTCTGAAGTGGGAAGGAGAAATTGCTGGGATATGCTGCAATGGAGGAAAGGTTAAACTTCCAACACTAACAGCTCCGCCTGAACCCCTACACTCACTTCTGTTCGGCCAAAATCCAGCTTCAACACATTTCCTCACTCACTTCAGAAAGTACAACAACTGCTTTGCAATGACCTCTTTTGGTGCAAACACAGTGCGTGAAGCAGGATTTTCCCCAACTTTTAAAGTTCATGGACAGGTGTACCATACAGTTGGCTCACTACTTCCTCTCCCAAACGAAAGACCTCAGTTTCTGCAAATCTACTTCTTGGGTGACGACGAAGAGCAAGCCAATCGCCGCAGGGAAGCTGCTGTTCTCCCCGCACAACAACACCAAATCAAGCTTGAAACTTTGATTGAGTTACAGCACATGCTTCATGACCAAAACCCATATGTTAAGACTTTCAAAACAGTCATCGAAGAAACAACAAATGAAGACCTTAAAGTTGTCATCAAAGCTGACAAGACTCCTGCAGGTGAACATGAGCGACGCTTCAATGCTCCGACCACCAATGAGGTAGCCATTATCATTGTGGGCCAAGAATTTGACCAACGGGACATTGTCTTGCATATTAGGGGTGGTCCACTCAAAAGAATTTCTGAGCTTCACAGGTCATATGATCCTCTGCAATACCCGCTTTTGTTTTGCCATGGGGAAGATGGATACGATGTCTATAACAAGATCCCACATGTTGACCCCAAAACTGGTGTGCCACCTACAGCCCAAAAGCAAAAGATGGTTTCTGCCATGGAATTCTATTCATACAGGCTGATGGAACGACAAACTGCTTCAAACCACCTGCTTCAGTGTGGAGGACTTCTGCAGCAGTTCCTCACTGACATGTATGCGAAAATAGGAGAGCGGCTTAATTGGTTCCGGCATAACCAAAATCATTTGAGAGTCACAGACTATATACACTTACGAGATGCTGTGGCCAATGATGGCAACACTGAGGACATTGGTCAACTGGTCATCCTACCATCCACCTTCGTTGGAGGTCCTAGGTACACGCATGAGCACACGCAAGATGCCATGACCTATGTCAGAAACTATGGCAGACCTGACCTCTTCATCACCATGACTTGCAATCCCCAATGGCAGGAGTTCCCACCCAAAGCTGGTACTGAAAGGCATGACCTCATAGCACGGGTCTTCAACCTCAAAGTTAAAAAACTGCTCAAACTGCTGACAAACTTTTTGGTGCACACAATTGCTACATGTACAGCATTGAGTGGCAGAAGAGAGGACTTCCTCATGTTCATCTGTTACTCTGGCTTCAGGCAAAGATTTGCCCCAATCAAGTTGATTCCTTCATTTCTGCAGAGCTACCCAATAAGGACCAGGATCCAGTCCTGTTTGATGTTGTTGTAAAACATATGATTCACGGTCCTTGTGGGCGACACAACCCTTTTTCTCCCTGCATGAAAAACAGTGCATGTACAAAACGGTACCCAAAGCCACTCCGCGAAGAAACTCAGCATGGGGATGATGGCTATCCTTTGTGCAGGAGAAGGGGCAAAGAGAGTGGAGGTTTCAGCACTGAGATAAGAGTGCGAACTAAAAAATCTAGCCACTCGAGTCAACCTGGTCCATCAACTCAGACAACAAAGCAAAGACAGACATTTGAAGTTGACAACCGTTGGATTGTTCCTTACTGTCCACTCCTATCCAGGCTCTTCAAATGTCACATCAATTTGGAATACTGCCACTCAGTTAAGTCTATCAAATATGTGTGCAAGTACCTCCATAAGGGCAGTGACCAAGCTGTCTTTGATCTTGAAGCGGCTGGACAGCAGAATCAAAATGATGAGATCACCACACATCTGATGGGCCATTACATCTGCAGCAATGAGGCAGCCTGGCGAACTTTTGGATTTGACATCCACAACCGTTACCCCACTGTCACTAAATTGGATGTTCACTTGGAAAATGGAGAAAGGGTTTTATTCCGACCTGAAAATGCCAGCCAACGTGCTGAGCAACCTCCAAAGACAAAACTTACAGCATTCTTTCAGTTGTGCCAAACGAATGACTTTGCTAAGACACTTCTCTATCATCAGGTGCCGAAGTACTACACATGGCAGACAAACAAAACATGGCGGCCTCGGCGTCCTGGAGCAGGTCAGAAGGAAGTTCCTGGTCATACAGGGGTGTACTCATCAGATGCACTTGGCAGAGTCTACACGGTGCATTCAAACAACACAGAGTGCTTTCACCTTCGTCTACTCCTCCATCAGGTTGCTGGCCCCACTTCATTTAATGACCTCAAGACTGTCGATGGCCGTGTCTGTGAGTCTTTTCAAGAAGCTTGCCACATGAGAGGACTCATTGAGGGTGACAGTCATTGGGATGTGACGATGAAAGAAGCTGCTCTGTGTTACCCCGCCAATCGCCTACGGAAACTCTTTGCCCTTATAATTGCCTTCTGCACACCTTCCAACCCAAAGCAATTGTGGGCAGATCACAAAGACTGCCTCACAGAAGACATCTTACGCCAACTCGCCAGAGCCAACCCCACAATGGCACTCAACTACACTGTTGCGATGTACAATCAGGCATTGATCCTTTTGGAGGACCAGACTTTGAAATTGGCTGGCAAGTCTCTGACTCAGTTGAACCTTCCAGCTCCCAATAGGAATGATTCTCCAGGTCTCAGCAGAGAGGTCCTCAGAGAAACCACCTACAATGTTGAGGAACTGACTTCCTTTGTCACACTGAGCCTAAATTGCTTCCAGAGCAGAAACAGACTTACAGGTTGCTCCTCGATATGGTGCAAAACAACACTCCTGGCATTATCTTCCTCGATGCCCCTGGTGGAACAGGAAAGACATTCCTGATCAATCTTTTGCTGGCCACGGTTCGCTCTAAGGGATTCATTGCACTGGCTGTTGCCTCATCAGGAATCGCTGCAACTCTTCTGCAAGGAGGTCGCACTGCCCACTCAACCTTTGCTCTGCCTCTGGATCTGACAAGACAAGAAGAACCAGTGTGTCGCATTAGCAAAGGAACTGGTGCTGCTGAGATGCTTCAAAAGTCTCGATTGTGTGGGATGAGTGTACAATGGCCCACAAGAGGGCACTTGAAGCACTCAACAGAACTCTTAAAGATCTGAGAGGCAACGATATCCTGATGGGTGGCATCACCTTGTTGCTGGCAGGTGATTTCTGCCAAATCCTGCCAGTTGTCCCCAGAGGAACAGCAGCGGATGAAATCAATGCATGTCTCAAGAAATCCCATCTGTGGCAATATGTGCAAACAGTCCATTTGACGACAAACATGCGTGTTCATATGCATGGTGATGAGATGTCAGAATCGTTTGCGCGACTTCTACTACAATTGGGAGAAGGAAAGTTGCCCATTCACGGCAGTGGACAAATCACAATTCCTCCAGACTTTGGCACTCAAGTAAAAACAGTTGATGACTTGATATCAAACGTGTATCCAAACCTCGTGAATCACTTCAAAGATCACAACTGGCTGTGTGAACGGTCAATACTTGCACCCAGGAATGATATTGTCAACGAGATAAACAAGATCCTTCTTCAAAAACTCCCTGGCCAAGAGCACATTTACAAAAGCATTGATACTGTTTGTGATATTGATGATGCGGTAAATTACCCCATTGAGTTCCTCAACGACTTGGAGCCTTCAGGAACGCCTCCTCACAAACTGGTACTGAAGGAATGCACCCCCATCATGCTCCTAAGAAACTTATATCCACCAAAGTTGTGTAATGGAACCAGACTGGCAGTCAAAAAGCTCATGGATCATTGCATTGAGGCTACCATCATGTCAGGCTGTGCCAGGGGGGAGGATGTTCTCCTTCCTCCAATTCCTATGATACCAACTGACTTACACTTTCAATTCAGAAGGCAACAGTTCCCTGTGAAAATTTATTTTGCTATGTCCATCAACAAGGCCCAGGGGCAGACTTTGAAGGTTGCTGGCATCCACTTACTCACGCCCTGCTTTTCACATGGCCAGTTGTACGTGGCATGTTCCAGAGTTGGTGCATCCAAGAATCTGTTCATTTTAACCCCGTCAGGAAAAACAGACAATGTTGTCTATCCACAGGCTCTCCAATAACAGAGTGCTCCCACCTTCATCTACTCCTCCCATGAGGTTGCTGACTGAACCTCATTTAATTACCTCAAAACTCTCACTAGCCATCTCTGTGCCTGCTTTGTAAAAGCTTGCAGCAACAGAGCACTCCTTCAGGATCACATTCGTTGGCATCCAACGATCACAGAAGCTGCTCTGTCTTACTCCCCCAAAAGGCTACGACATCTCTTTGTGGCGATCCTTTGCTCTAAGGGATTCATTCCACTCGCTGTTGCCTCATCAGGAATCGCTGCAACTCTTCTGGAAGGAGGTCGCACTGCCCACTGAAACTTTCCTGTCCCTCTGGATCTGAATAGACAACAACACCCAGTGTGTAAGATTAGCACAGCAACTGCTGAGCTGCTTCCAAAGTCTAAAGTCATTGTGTGGGATGAGTGTACAAAGACCCACAAGAGGTCACTTGAAGAACTTAACAGCACTCTACAAGATATGAGAGGCTGCATACCTACTACAAGATAACACATTTAACAGTGTAATGTTGAATACTTTTATATTGATTATAAAATCACTCTGTATAATACCAAACCCATTGGGTTTGCAAAACTTTACCAGAACAAGTATTCACTCAGTCTTTGGTTGTAACTCCACCATTTTGTAAAATGTTCTATTGTTCTACATTATTATTGACATAAATGTTCACTGTTGATTTATAAACTGACCTCTAAATGACTGAGTTGGTACCTTTTATTTAGCTATTCAACTCATACACTGAAACTTTGTGATATCACTCCTGGGTCACCCACAATCACCTCCCTCCCCTCCTTCGGTTCCCTCCTCCCCAATCGCGTGCTCTCTCTCTTCCCCCCCAGTCGCTCTCTCTCTTCCCCCCCCAGTCGCTCTCTCTTCCCCCCCAGTCGCTCTCTCTCTTCCCCCCCAGTCGCTCTCTTCCCCCCCAGTCGCTCTCTCTCTTCCCCCCCCAGTCGCTCTCTTTCTTCCCCCCGTCGCTCTCTCTCTTCCCCCCCCAGTCGCTCTCTCTCTTCCCCCCCCAGTCGCTCTCTCTCTTCCCCCCCCCAGTCGCTCTCTCTCTTCCCCCCCCCCAGTCGCTCTCTCTCTCTCTCTCTTCCAACAACAACATGCCCTCGAAAAAGCCTCGGCACCGCCGGGCACTCCAGCTAGTCTATATATATATAAACGGATACTTCTTTCTGTCTGTCTATCTGTCTGTCCTTCTGTCTGTCCTCACGTGTGCGTCTGTCCGGCTATGCGCTCGAAAGTTATAGAGCGTACCTACGCGTGCGTTACGTCGAAAGAAAGCTTAACTTTCCGAAACAGTGGTAAGCGTATTTATGTTTC